>NC_022024.1:8675583-8676843 GCF_000317375.1 Microtus ochrogaster
AAAAAAAAAAAAAATCTTAAAACAAACAAAACAAAACAGAAAAGCTACAGGCTAGACATGGTAGTGCATACCTTAATCCCGGCAGAAGCAGCAGGATCTCTGGAAGTTTGAGGCTAGCCTTGTCTATGTAGTGAGTTCTAGGCCAGGCAAGGCTAAATAGTAAGACCATGTTTCAAAAAATAAATATATATGGATATACATATATATTTATAAATACACACACACACACACACACACATATATATATATATATATATAGTCTTTGGGACTGGAGAGATGGTTCACTGCTGGGTTCAATTCCCAGCACCCATGTGGTAGCTGAGACCAGGCATGCACACAGCACACAGACAAGTAAACAAAGCACCCATATATGTTAAAAAAATAATAACAATAAAATTAATTTTTAAAAAGGTCTGGAAATGTAAGTTGGTAGAATGATTGCCTACCATATTCAAAGTTCTGGATTTGATTGCCAGCACGGAATAAACTAGGCGTGGGAGCTCATGCCTATAATTCTAGCACTAGGGAGGTAAGATGCAGGAGGATCAAAAACTCAAGGTTATCCTCAGTTGCATAATGACTTCAAAGTCAAAGACTCTGAACCAAAAATAATATTTTAAATTGAATCTGTCATTTGGTTAAAATTAGCTAGAAATATTTATTTGGGGTCTCCAAATCAATACACCCAATGCCCAAGCAGCTGGGCTGAGGAGTGGGACCTGCAGCCGAACCCTGCTGAAGCATGGGCAAGGCTCTGGGTCTGATCCTATCACCAAAATAGTAAGTTACACTTAAAAAGAGTAGAGCCAGGAAACAGAATTCACAGAGGAAGAGAGCTGAGGAAGGAAGTCCTTAGTGGGGTGTGATAAACTGATTGTAGCAAGTCATTCTATTCCATTAAGTGCTTAAATATTTATATTCTATACTAAGATTCCGGTGCTAGGAATGCAGTTCGCAAAACACTTACCAAAGTGATTAAGGATCGATATTTTAAAAGTTCACTTCAGTGGTTTGTCTTCAAGAAAAACGCAGAAGAAAGTCAAACACCGAGCAATGACAAGTTGGACCGTGGCTCAGAGAGTGTGTGTTTGGCACACACAAGGCTCTGAGCCCCTATCAATCCTCAGCACAGAAAGAAAGAAAACAGAGGACAAGGAGAGGAGGGGAGAGGGAAAGGAATAACTGGCAGAATGTCTCGGCAGGTGAGACTTCCAACTGGCACACGTGGCCTAAGTTTGACCCCAGGACTCACCTGGCGGA
>NC_022024.1:8677633-8678467 GCF_000317375.1 Microtus ochrogaster
GCCTGGTCTACAGAGCAAGTTCCAGGGATGTTACACAGAGATACTCTATCTCAGAAAACAAAACTGATGTCCACCATGGGGGCTGGGGACACAGCACGGTGGTAGAGTGCTTACCTAGTAGGCCCTGAGTTCAAGTCACAAGCAATGCAACACACACACAGTCTATGAAATTGCATTTTTTAAAAGATAAACGACAGATGAGCTCATATGTGGTCTGTGTACCAGGGACGGAGTGTCACTCAGAGCACCTGGTGTATGAGCTGCAATGTACAGTCGGTACCCTCCCGCACATGACCATGAAGTCCACTTGAGTCCTGAAAGTAGTATTCCTCCTGACAATGCTCGTGGCCACGGTGGGTATGATGTGCACTCGGTGTGTGGGAGAGACAGTGAAGAAGACAGATAAAGCCACACATAGGAGTATCACTGCAGGCTGAGCTCACCGCCTTGGTAGCATGCTCCTGAGTGGTCATCAGGCTGTCTCAGGCCTTTATATCTCCAATCCCCATGAGTGTTGAGTGTAAGTTTGGTCCTGCTATTTTTTTTTGGCCAGACAGCATCTGCTCTGGTCCCTTGGGGGCAACCGCTCTCTTGCTCCATTCCTGACAATGGAATCAAAGCTGGCACGGTACACCTGCCTCCTACCCCAAACTGAATTCTACCAAATAGTGTGTGATCTGGGGCTCAGCTTGTGGGTAAGGTGTGGGACAAAGGCCTCCTGCCTCCTGGTCATTCCCTGAGCACAGAGTACAGTTCCCTGGAGGTGGGGGAGGAGAAAGTAGGAAAGACAAAAGGTGAAGGGTATGCCTTTTTTACAGTAGCAAAAACTAAGCC
>NC_022024.1:8678891-8679581 GCF_000317375.1 Microtus ochrogaster
TATAGAGCGAGTTCCAGGACAGCCAGAGGTACACAGAGAAACCCTGTCTTAGAAAAAACAAACAAACAAAAAACAAAAGCAACAACAACAACAAAGACAGGGAGACCAACAGAAAGGAAACAAACATGGAAGCCAGCATGATGGTGTACACTTGGAATCCCAGCACTGGTGAGGTGGAGGCAGGAGGATGCCCATTCAAGGCTAATAAGAGCTACACAATAAGTTCAAGGTCAGCATAGGCTATATGAGACCACCTCTAGAGGAGAAGAAAGAAAAGGAAAAGGAGAAAATAAACGAACCAGAAATGGAAGAGTTACTGATTAAACTAAAAATATAAAAGTATAGATGATGTTGCGCGATATTGTATACGGTATGAAGATATATCGCTGTGATTGATTTAATAAAGAGCTGAAAGGCTAATAGCTAGGCAGGAGGTATAGGTGGAACTTCCAGGCAGAAAGAGGAAGTGGGGGTGCAGAGAAGAGACCAACAAGACACGGAGGGAGTCAGACATATGGAATCAAAGAAAGGATAAAACATAGATTAATAGAAATGGGTTTATTTAAGTTATAAGAGCTAGTTAGGGACTGGAGAGATGGCTCAGAGGTTAAGAACACGGACTGTTCTTCCAGAGGTCCTGAGTTCAATTCCCAGCAACCACATGGTGGCTCACAACCATCTATAATGAGA
>NC_022024.1:8681036-8683047 GCF_000317375.1 Microtus ochrogaster
GCATGCCTTTAATCCCAGCACTTGGGAGGCAGAGGCAGGCGGATCTCTGTAAGACCTCTTTTTAAAACCAAAAACTCTGATGTTTTTTGTTGTTTTTATTTATTTTTCTTCATTTTACATTCCAACCACAGTTCTCCCTCTCACCCCTCCCCCAACCCCCTTCACCTCTCCTCCAGCCTACCCCCCCATCCACTCCTCCCAAAGGGTAAGGGCTCCCATGGGGAATCAACAAAGTCTGGCACATTAAGTTGGGAGCAAGCCCCTCCCTCCTGTGTTAAGGCTGAGCAAGGTGTCCCACCATAGGGAATGGGCTCCAACATTCATGCCCTAGTAATAGATCTTGGTCCTACTGCTAGGGGCCCTATTTGTAGTTTTTGAGACAGTCACTATGTCTGTAGACCAGGCTAACTTGGAACTCATTCTGTAGACCAGGCTGGCCCGGAACTCAGAGATCCTCCTGCCTCTGCCTCCATACTGCTGAGGTTAAAGGTGTGAGCCAACACACCCAGCCCAGAAAATCTGAAGTTTTTAAATAAACAGATTAATATCCTTATTTTCAACACGATAGAGGTATCAGCACACAGGAGAGAGGTCTCCTAGAATGACCACAGATAACAATTTACGCAGTTGCTTACATGTTGAATGAAATGAATTTTACATGCTGATAGGGAAAAATTTCCAAGGCTCAATGGTAATTTTTTCAAAAGCACAAAATAGTATGTATACTATGCTAACATATGCACAAAAATGTCTGTGTGCTGGCTAGTTTAATATCAATTTGATATAAGCTACAGTCATCTGAGAGGAGCAAGCCTCCATGGAGAAAATGCCTCCATAAGATCCAACTGTAGGGAAGCCTCTAGGGCAGTTTTTATATTAGTGGTTGTTGAGAAAGGAAGGGCCCAGTCCACTGTGAGTGGTACCACCCCTGGGATGGGGGTCCCGAGCTCTATAAGAAAGCAGGTTGAGCAAGCCAAAGGGGAAAACCAGTAACCAGCATCCCTCCCTGGCCTCCGCATCAGCTCCTGCCTCCAGGTTCCTGCCCTGTTTGAGTTCCTGTCCTGACTTCCTTCAGTGATGGACAGCAGTGTGACAGTGTAAGCCAAATCCTGCCCTCCTCATCTTGCTTTTGGTCATGGTGTTTCGTCACAGCAATAGAAACCCTGACTAAGACAGCAGGCATGTACATATGTGCTTCACTGGAAATGTATATAATGTGTACCTGTACATATGTACTTGAGACTAAGTGAATACAATGTCTACAGTACTTGGTTGTCAGTGTATATAAAGTTTTTGAAAGTGTCCACGGAAACAGGCAGTGGTGTGTTTCTGAAAGAAGAAGGCTACAGTAGAGAAGTAATAAACCTGCCTTGAATAAACTAACAAACAGAAAAATAAATAAGAAAAATAAAAATGAAAGCAATTGTAAAATGATAAAAAGTTATGTAAATTAAAGTATCTGGTGGGCCGTTGAGTGTAGTTCAGCGGTGGAGTGCAAGTTTAACATGTGCAAGGCCCAGGACTTAATTTCTAGCACCTTCCAAAAATATACAAATGCATATAGAGAGAGCTTATGATATAATTTTATTAAAATCTATATATACATATGCCAAGAAGGAATGGAATCCTGGGCAGAGTGGGCCATGCCTTCAACCTCAGACCTCCTGGAGGCTGCAGCAGAAGAATCGCTGTGAGCCTGAAGTCAGCCTAGCACGAAGGAGACCCTGTCTCAAAGTGGGGCGGGGAAACAACAGGAGACTCATTAGGTAAAGGCACGCACACTAAGTGTGAACATCTGAGTTTGATTCCCAGAACTCACATCGTAGATGAGGACTGATTCCTGACCTCCTGGGTACTGTGGCACACAACACATGCCTACACACACACACACACACACACACACACACACACACACAATAAAGTTAAAACTATAACTTAAGCCGGGCGGTGGTGGCGCATGCCTTTAATCCCAGCACTCGGGAGGCAGAGGCAGGTGGATCTCTGTGAGTTC
>NC_022024.1:8683790-8685294 GCF_000317375.1 Microtus ochrogaster
TCTTCTTTAATTCTTTAGCTGTAATGCACAGCCATGTTTCTCCTACCCAGTGGCCAGAAACAGAATCAAAGCATGTCTATCTCAGACCAATGTTTTTCACCAACGATCTCTAGCCATGCTGCCTAGAGCCAGGCACCCAGCTAAAGGGCGTTAAATATAGCAATACAGCCAGCCTGGCCCCTCCCATCGTCCCTTCTCCCCGGGGGAACACACGTACCAACACACTCAAATCTACACCCACTCGGTTCAAAACATCCCGATGGTTGATTCCAGAAAGCCCTGGATGTGTAAAATGGAGGGCGCTCTCCAAGTGCTGAAGCTAAGGGGTGCCTGGGAACCCAGGCTGGAAAGAAGCAATGGAGTACAGAGGGAAGAAGGGTGGGGCTCTTGTGTCTATGAGGGTAAAAAATAATCAGCAGCTAAGAAATGGGTGCTTTTGCCATTCTGCGATGGGCCATGACATATATTATGATTTCATTTCTTCCTAATTCTTGTCTGGGCCCACAACTCCAAGACAATTTCAAGCTCTTTTTTTTGTTGTTTTGGGTTTTTTTCTTTCTTTTTTTTTTTTATTTTTTTTTTTATTTTCGAGACAGGGTTTCTCCGTAGCTTTTGGTTCCTTGGTTCCTGTCCTGGAACTAGCTCTTCTAGACCAGGCTGGCCTCGAACTCACAGAGATCTGCCTGCCTCTGCCTCCCGAGTGCTGGGATTAAAGATGTGCGCCACCGCCGCCCGGCTTGTTTTGGGGTTTTCTGTTTTGTATGTAGCCCAGTAGCTCCACATAGCCTGAAACTGTCAATCTTCCTGAATGCATCTTCTAAGTGCTTATCTTAAGATTTTCATCAGCTACCTGTGGTGGTAACATCTGTAATCTCAGAACTTAGTCAAGCAAGGAGGGGATCACCAAAAGTTTGAAGTCAATTGGGCTACATATCATTTTCATTTTGTTTTGTTTGTATGTAGTGGGGGTTTGTTTTGTTTTTTATTTTGTTCTAAGGCAGGGTTTCACTGTGTAGCTCTGACTGTTCTGGAACCCACAGAGCTCTGTCTCCTAAATGCTGGGATTAGAGTGTGCACCACACCCTACCCTGTAGTGCGGAATAAGAGATCTTTATTGGAAAGTAAGAAAATCAGCACAGAGCTGATAAAAGCCCCTTGTTCATTTCTGACAGGACCTTGCTAGGTAGCCCAGGCTAGCCTGGGACTCACAGTCCTTATGGCCTCCAATCATCCAAGTGCTATAAATATAACCATGGCAACCATGCCCCTGCTAGAAAATCTCACTTCTGATAGCCACTGTTGTCTCTGCCTGGGCCACTCCAGTTGCATATCACTACCCTGATCTAAAATTCCCCCAGAACAATATCCCCTCCAAATCCCCAATTCCAAAGAGAGTCTCTGGAACACAAGCTACTTTTTTTTTTTTTTTTTTGGTTTTTCGAGACAGGGTTTCTCTGTGGCTTTGGAGCCTGTCCTGGAACTAGCTCTGTAGACCAGGCTGGTC
>NC_022024.1:8686224-8717430 GCF_000317375.1 Microtus ochrogaster
AAATAAATAAATAAATAAATAAACCTGCCCATGACACAGAGCAAAAACCTATCTCAAAAAAATAACAAACAGGAGCTGTTGAGATGGCTCAGTGGATAAAATAACAAACAAGAGCTGTTGAGATGGCTCGGTGGATAAAATAACAAACAAGAGCTGTTGAGATGGCTCGGTGGATAAAGGCATCTGCCGCCCAGTTTGCGTTCCATTTGTGGGACTCTCTTGGTGGAAGGAGAAAGCTAATTCCTGCAGACTGTCCTTTGACCTGCGCTGGTGTGCCCTGGCATGTGTGCCCCACCCCACAAATAAATAAAAGTAAATTTAAAATAGATAGAAACAGAGGCTGGGAGGTGACGCAGTAAGATCCCTTGCTGTGCATGCATGAGGACCTGAGTTCATATCTCCAGCACCCACAGAAAACCTGGCCAGGGGCTGTGTGTATCTGTGACCTTAGTACTGGGAGGCAGAAACAGGTAGATCCCAGGGCACCACTGGCCACCAGCCTAGTCATGATGGTGAGCTTCAGGTGAAGAGACTGTCTCAATGGGAACAGGTGGCCAGCAACAGAGGAAGACACAGACATCCTCCTTTGGCCTCTGCAGATGGATAAATGTGCGAGCTCACTCTCACACACATATTTTCACACACACACACACATGCATACACTACATATACTCCCCAAATAAAAATAAAAACATAAAACAATGGCTATGATAATCCTATGAGGTAAGTGTGTTTATCCTCGCTTTATAAATAAGGAGGCTCAGAGAGGTCTCGTTGTTTTTCCACAGCCACACAGCTATGAAACAGTGAGTATGGTTTCAAACCCTCGCGGTTCTGACTGCAATCCCACACTGAAAGTGACCAAGGAACCACAAACACCAGCCCTGCCCCACATCCCAGCCTTCTCTTGGCTTTGCCCTTGCTGCCTCATGCCCTCCCGGATCTGTATTTCTCCAAGTATTTTAAGTAGAACTAAAGCTTTTCATCACCTCCTTGTCTAACCTCTACCCCACTTCAGAAGTGTTCTCCCCCAAATCTTTTCAGAGGTCCTTTTCTACCCTCTCCTCCAGGTAGCTTCACACCCAGATAATGCCAAAGCCTCCGAAACTGAATGACCTGCTCCATTAGAAGCACTCCTGCAGAAGTCTCTGCTCCTCTGAGCTGCTCTTTCCCAGCCTTGTAAACTCCACACTCCTCCTTGCCTTCCCCAGAGGCTCTCCCTGGAAAGCCCACAGCCAGGGCTCCGTGCTGTTTTTGAACCCACTCTGAGCTTCCCTTCATCGGCTGGCACAGGAGAGGCCTCAGCACCTAACAATGTTTTCTATAACATGTGCTGCTTGATGCTAATGGGGAGATAAGATTAGTGGCTCAAAGACCTGCTCAGTTGTCAAGAAAGCCTTTCATTGAACCCAAACTTCAAGCACCAGGCCCTATTCTGTGGTGACACCCCTGGGTATTGTTACCATGGCAATGCTTGAGAGACACTAGCCACAGCGAACATTGCCTCAGCTCTCCATTTTCCTTCGTGGCTCTCCCCTCAAAGCTAAAGAGGTCCTTGCTTTCCCTTCAGAGATCACAGGACCCTCAGAGTCACGATGGTGGCACATGGCAGCAATCCCAGCATTCAGGAGGCCGAGACAGGATACAGAGTCTGGGTCCAGACTAGAATACCTGGAGTTCCCAACTATCCTGAGATACATAGGAAGGCCTGTCTCAAAAACAAAACAAAACTAAACAGAACTGGGCCAGGGAGATGGTCCAGAGGGTGATGGTGCTGCCAAGCCTGGTGTAGTTTAACCCCCAGGATCTTCATGGGGGGAGGGGAGACTCCTGAAAGTTGCCCTCTGCCCCTCACATGTGTGTTGTGGCATATGCATGCCACCACCCACATCGTACTCACAAAATAAATAAAGTCATATAACACCAACAACAAAATACAAGCCAAGTGGTGGTGGCACACACCTTTAATCCCAGCACTCGGGAGGCAGAAGCAGGCAGATCTCTGAGTTTGAGGCCAACCTGGACTATAGAGTGAGTTCCAGGACAGCCAGGGATACACAGAGAAACCCTGTCTCAAGACAAACAAACAAACAAACAAAAACAAAACAGAAGACAATTTGCTTAACTTTTGGGAGGCCTGAGTTGGACAGTTGAAAAGGAGAAAGAGAGAGAGATTGTGCTTGAAATTGATTGATTCCTTGACATCACCCCTCCCCCACATCTGGTACAGATGCAGTGGCCCAGGCTGGAACAAAGAAGAAAAGCGGGAGAGACACCTAAATGAGTTCAGTGAGAAAAGTCAGACTGGATTCGAGCGTAAAAAGAGCAAAACAAGACGGAACACCACACGTACGTAGGCCGTGCCCCAGGCAGCCTTTTACTATGACTCAGGCCGCTGACTTTGTCAAATCCCACCCCCTAGGAACCTGTGAGAAGTCTGAGAGAGGGGCAAAGACAAGACGTACAGAACCGTTGCTGCTCTACCCTCTGCCAGCCCAGGCAGCCCAGGCGCAGGAGGGCCTCTGAAGGCCAGAGCAAGTTGCAGTGCTGAGCAGAGAAGGGAGAGCCACCACGGGAGGAGAGGGAGCCAGGCTGCTGGCTCTAATGGGTGATCCTTTCCCACTCCACCCAGCCTGCTTTCCCTCACCTTCCCAGACGTTCTGAAGTGGCTTCTCCACTGGTCATCAGGCAGAGCCTCCCACATTGGCTCCCAAAGGGAGCCAGAAGAGAAAACAAGAGGCAGAAGTTGCCATTGCCATACGGGAACCGTCAAGACCCTCCTCACAAGCATCTCCCTCTGAAGTCATCCTTCGGCAGAGTGAAGAATGGTGGCCCACAGGGCAAGCAGCTCAGAGGATGCCGCCTAAGACAAAATGGTCCCCTGGAAGACTTACATCTTGAGTAAGAGATTGACAGGAGGGCTTGGGTAAGGAACAATTCAGGAGACAAAGGTATAGCCCTACCAGTATGAACCGGACAGGTAAGAGGAGACCAACTACGGAGCTGAGATAGAATCTGCAAACCAGGGGGACATGGACTTCTTTTTACCCCCCATCCCCACCCCTGGTGTCTCTTCTGTTTAGCTGGACTAAATGGTCAGATGATTCCCTCACCCTTCCTCCCAACATCACAGACCAGGACCCATCCCACACACCAGGATGGCCTACAGAGCCTAGGGAGCCCATCTTCGTATAGTGGGTAAGGCTAATGAAGTTAGCATTAAAGTAGGTACCCTTAGTGCCTTTGCTCCCCATGACCACCCCTCCTGTTTTTCAGTCTTTACAGCTTAAAAGGACCTCAAAGCGCAAATCCCCTCACTTAAAGACTGACAGTCAGGACACTCAGAGAGAGAGGGGTCCCCAGGGCTGATCGGGGATTTCTTTTAACCTGACCACGCTGACCAAACAGCAAAGCCTAGGTCCCTAAGGCAAACAGGGGTGCTCTCCGTGGGGCAGAAGCGTTGAGCTGAGTTCACTGTGTGAGAATATGACAGGCTAGGGTAGGAGTCTGGGGCTTTCTTGGGGACATGTTTACAAAAGGTTCTGCTCCCCAACTCGAAGGTCCAGGTGTCGCCTTTCTCCTTGCTTTATGCCAAGCACCGTGGATGAAGACACGGGAGAATCACCCTGACCTTGAAGATTGCCCTCATAGATGCCCCTCCCTTCCAAACCTGGCAATGGTTTCTTGGCTTAGTACCCCCAAAACCCTGCAGAACTCAACCCTTTACAGCCCGAAGTCCCTTTAGGCCATCACAGATAAACGGTCTGGAACAGAAATCTGGGGGGGGGAGGGGGCAAGGGGGACACAAAGGAAAATCATGTGCGTTTTGGAGTCTCAGACCTGAGTCCAGTTCCATAGACTGAACAGATCTATGGGTTCTCAGCATGACCTTGAGAAAGTCATTCAACTTCCTTGTGCCTCAATCTCCTAATCTGTAAAATGGAAATATGCACACGACTTCAGACTGTAGTTTTGGGAATTCAGCAGTAAACAGACTACCAAGGACACGGTACACATTAACGTTCCTGAAGATCTCCACCGGGAAGGGCTTCCATGATGAGGTGGTGGTCAACCACTACACTCCATGAGATTTTCAAGATTAGATGGATAAGCAAGTATGAACAAACTCGGGGCTTGGGCATTTTGACTTGGGAGGGTTCAGGGAGTCTGAAATTCTCTTGATACTATACTTGGGATAGAAAGGCAGACACATCCTTACGGTTCTGGAGGCTACCTCCTCAATTGGGTGTGGCATCCATCGATGTATTTCTTTCCCAGAAACCCTTCATCAGACCTGTACTCCCTCCCCCGCCCAAGTCCAGGCAGCAACTACTTCGGGGATGATGAAGGGCTAGCCGGTCCTAGAACCCATTCCCATTCCTTCCTCCATAGGGACCCTAGACTTCCCAGTTCTGATCTAGCCCATCTACTAATCTTCCCCTCCCTTCGTGGAGGTTGGGGCAGAGATGCAAGCCAATAACAAAGAGAAAACGCGCTTTCTCGGGGGAGGGGGCATCCCCAAAGCAGGGAACTGGCTCTAAGGGATGGTAACATTTCAAGAGAGTGGCAAAGACAAGTTGGGGCTCCCGATGACGATGAAGGAGCCCCCTCCCACTCTGCAGAGACTTGGCTGCAGGCCTAGGCAGGCCACACCCAGCCATCCTGATGCAGGGGAGAGGAGGGGCTGCGGCGGATGGAGGGTGAGTAACCCGGAGCCGCTGCAGAATGACAGGCGTAGGGGCTAAGTCTAAAGGTGAAAAGATGTTTGCATCCCGCCCCTCCTCTGATTTCCTTTGGATGCAGCACTCACCCCAATAATGACGCTGTCGTCCCCTTGAAAAATGGGGATGAACTTGTCCCCCCGCAGAATCTCCGCCTGGTTCAGGGGCCGAAATCGGCAAAGCACCTTGATGCTGCATTCGTTGTTGGTCTCCGCCATGGTGGTCGCCGACGAGGGAGGGGCTGGGGCAAGTCTTCGGCTGCACCGGGTAGTGTGTGCTCCGAAGGAAGGGAGCGCTGAACTGGGGTCAAGGCGGAGGACAGGTGATCTGTCGCTGGGGCCAAGGAAGCAGCTGGGACGCCCGGGCGAAGGCGCGCTTTCGGTCTCCTGCGGCACTGGATGCGGCGACCTGGGCGTCTGGTCCTCTCTCAGCGCTGAGCCTCTCCGCCCCTCGCGCTGCAGCCGCGCTGCGGGCCTGGGCGGGGCGCGCAGGAGCAGCGAGGGCGGGGTTTCCTTCGCAGGGGGTGAACCACACTGGACAGCGACCACCCAAAGGTGGAGTTTGGCTCACCTGGCTCTTCGATCCTTAAGACTCTGGGATAACCGCGTACTCACCCCTTCCCCTCGCAACTCACTCCGCTACAGTAGACCCATTTGTTCCTTCTCTGACTCCACCTACTGGAATCGTTAAGGGGACTAAGGTGGGCCTGTGGCCTGCCTGGGGAAGAGCACCAATAGGCCTTCCATTCCTTTATTCCAGAGCATACCCCAAATGCTTTAAACCCTCTTTTCATATTTAAATCACATTTGTCATTCTGCTACCACCCGTCCTCCCCCCCCCCCAATTTCTTTCTGCTGCCCAGAGGTACTTATGACCCAGTTGGCCTTCCTGGATGTGTGCCTATGGTAGTAGAATCCAGGCCCCATGCCCTGGAGAAGTAGCTGGAAGGTCTAACTTACTCCCCTCCTTTTTTCACAGAAAGTACTACCGTCTGGTGATAGTCAGGTCCCCAAACAGAGTGAAGCCAAACTAGCTTCTGGGTCATCAGCATTCACAGGCAGATGGAGTCCTCAATGATGCCACCGAAGTTGGGGCTAGAGTACAGACAGGGGGGGAGAAGCTTTTGCAAGAGAAAGGGAGCCTAAAAGCCTGAGGAAAGGGTGATGATAAGAACAAAGGCCAGAGGTACTGTGTGAGGATATTCCAGAGCAAACAGCTATATTTGGGTTTCAGACAGGCTTAGATATCTGTGTGCATTTACTGTCCTCGTTCCGTTTGGATCGAGTCCCAACACCCCAGCTCCTTTCTCAAGGCATTCTTTCCTTTTCCCAGTTTCCTGGTCAGAAGAAAAGAAAAGAAAACCCAGGGAGTTCTTGTCCCTCCTCCCCTTGGGTCAGGACACTGCAGCCCCTGAGCAGAAACACCCAGAGCTGACCAAATTGATTTTGCTCAATGTCACAGCCTCTGCTAGCCAACAGAGAACTAGGCTGCAGGACTTGAGGTTTTAGCCAAGAGGAGGAGCAGGGTGATGGGAGAAGGCACGAGGGGGTGGAGGCCTCCGCTCGCTCAGAAACTGACCAGGGTAAAGGTCAGTTAGGCACTATGGGGCAAGGGTGAGATGATGGTGACCTAGACAAACAAGCCCTCATCCTCCAGGAACCCACTGAGCCAGGCCTCTGCCACTCATCCACCATGACTCTTTTTTTTTTTTTTTTTTTTTTTTGGATTTTTCGAGACAGGGTTTCTCCATAGCTTTTTGGTTCCTGTCCTGGAACTAGCTCTGTAGACCAGGCTGGTCTCGAACTCACAGAGATCCACCTGCCTGTGCCTCCCGAGTGCTGGGATTAAAGGCGTGCGCCACCACCGCCCGGCTCCACCTTGACTCTTAAGGGGACTGAAGGAAAGGAGTCGAAAGCTGCACACGAGAGTTCGGGGTCCTGGCGACAGAGGCCGAGGCTCGGACACAAGCCAGGAATGAGAATGACAATGAGTAGCTAACTCAGGAGCTCTACAGGGCAGCTGTCTGGCACTATTTCTGAGGACTGTAGCATCTTGCAAGCTCAGGAAATATACCGACATCCTGCCTCTAGAAGCAAAAAAGTGGCTTCCTTAGTGAAATGGCTTCAAAATGCCAGTCCATAGGAGAGTCACTGGTCAGAGATGAAAGTTCAGTGGGTACATGCGTGCGCGCGTGTGTGCGTGCGCACAAACACACACACCACACACACACACACACACACACACACACACACACGATAAGTTCTTATACAACTGCACCAGTCATTCTTCAAAGAACTTTTCCTTTAATTGTTGAGATGGGGTTCCTCTATGTGGCTCAGGCTAGCCTAAAGCTTGGTATGTAGTTCAGATTGTTCTCTATGTAGCTCAGGCTAGCCTAAAGCTTGGTGTGTAGTTCATACTGTCTTGCACTCTTTGTGCCTCAACCTCCCACAGCGGCCGACTGCTGGAAGTACATGTGGGCACCACCATGTCTGGCTTGAGAACCTCTTCTATCCTGCATTTGTCTTTTTATGTCTTTACCAGATAGTGATAGCGATAGCACGTCGGAGGCTTTGTACTTGTTTTTCTCCTCCTCCTCTTCCGTCATTTCGAGACAGGGTTTCTCTACATAGCTCTGATTCTCCTGGAACTCGCTCTGTAGACCAGGCTGGCTTTGAATTTAGAGATCTGCCTGTCTCTGCCTCCTGAGGGCCAAGATTAAAGATGTGCCTCACTAGCCGGGCGGTGGTGGCGCACGCCTTTAATCCCAGCACTTGGGAGGCAGAGGCAGGTGGATCTCTGGGAGTTAGAGGCCAGCCTGGTCTACAGAGCTAGTTCCGGGACAGGCACCAAAGCTTCAGAGAAACCCTGTCTCCAAAAACAAAAACAACAACAACAACAAAAAAAGATGTGCCCCACTACACCTGACCTTCTTACCTGTTTTAATAACAGCTCAGTGAGATGGCTTAGCAGGCAAAGGGGCTCACCAGCAACCCATGACCTGAGTTTGATCCCCAGGACCCCCAGGGTGGAAAAAGAAAACAGACAAACAACAGTTGTTCTCTGACCTCCAAACTCATGCAAAGACACCTGCACACCGTGCACGTGCACAAACACACACACAAACACACATACATACACACACACACACAAATAAATTCGATAAATTAAATTAGGGGTCCTATTGTCATGTATTTATTTGGCAAAGGAAAAGAGTTTCCTTTATGTCTGTTCTCCAGAAAGGTTTGTTCTTAGCCTGGGCACAAAGTTACTGTGTGCAAGGTCCTGAGTTCAATACTCAGCATTGAAAAGGGAGTTCTAGGCCACCCTGAACTCCCTTTTTTTTTTTTTTTTTTTTTTTTTTTATTTTTTTGTTGTTGTTTTACAGGGTTTCTCTGTGGCTTTGGAGCCTGTCCTGGAACTAGCTCTGTAGACCAGGCTGGTCTCGAACTCACAGAGATCCGCCTGCCTCTGCCTCCTGAGTGCTGGGATTAAAGGCGTGTGCCACCACCGCCCGGCTTACAGGGACTATTAATGAAGCGATGACCACCATGGAGTGTTCAGTCAGTCTGGGAGCCATTTTGAAAACAAAACAAAAATCCATAAATAGTAGAGCCAGATAAATTTGAATTTCAGATTATTATATGCATATCACAAATAGAATAAGATGCATGCATTTATATTAAAAATTGCTACCTATTTACCTGAAATTCATTTTTTAAAAACAGTTACTATGTATTTCATGTATATGGATGTTTTGCCTTCATGTATGTCTGTGTACCAAGTGTGTGGCTGGTGTGCTCAGATGTCAGAAGAGGGCATTGGATCACTTGGAACTGGAGTTATAAATGAAGTGAGTTAATGTGGGTGCTAGGAATCGAACCCGGGTCCTGCAAAAGCAGCCAGTGCTCTTAACCACTGAGACATCTCTCTAGCTCCTGAAATTAAAATTTAAGTAGGGACCCTCTATTTTGTCCGTCAGCCCTAATCTGAAAAGACTGCTTCACTTTTCATTCCTTACAGTTATTCACAATGTGACGAGCTTTGTAATTTCGTCTAGTCCTTTACTATGTGTTTGAAAATAGGAATTATGCTATCCCTTTAATAGAATATTAAAAATAAGAGAAAATAAATGGTATGAAATAGCTCCCTAAGGTGTGTTATTGTCGTTCCCAGACCAAGCCCCAGAGGACCAGGACTACATATCCCACAATGCTACTCGGCGTCTCCTCGCCATTACCTCATTCTCTGTCGCTCTCACCAATCCCAGCTTCTCCAGGGGTGTGGTAGCGGGCTGTACTCGCGACTTTTCCTGTACCCTGCTGCCGGCCTACTCCTGTCGCGAGACTTCCTGCTCCTCTGCCGCTCCCTTTACCGTCGCCTGAGCCGGGGACACGGACCCAGCCTCGCCCCCACCCGGTCACCGGCCCCGGCTCCTTCGAGGCCTCGGTCCCCCAGCCCCGCCTCGCCGCCGCCATGGCGGACCCTAAATACGCCGACCTCCCCGGCATTGTGAGTACAGGGCCGGGCCCGGCTCCCCAGACCGCGCCCCCGATCTCCCAAGGACCCCCAAGAGAAACCAACCCGCGACCCCTCCCGCTGGCAGCCCTTTCTCCGCCCCAAGGGTTATCGCCTCTCGCCCTTCGACAGCTGCAGCACCTTCTGGACTGCCGACCCGACTGGGCCGGGCCGTTGGACTCCGCGTCTGGTCCCCTTTCTGGCAGTAGCCGGTTTCTCCGCCCAGAAATCGCCTCCGGGCGCTTTTCACTTGTGCCCGAGTGTTTG
Source organism: Microtus ochrogaster (assembly GCF_000317375.1). Taxonomy (NCBI): domain Eukaryota; kingdom Metazoa; phylum Chordata; class Mammalia; order Rodentia; family Cricetidae; genus Microtus; species Microtus ochrogaster. The sequence goes on from NC_022024.1 coordinate 8,695,731, forward strand.
TATCATCCATGTCAACACTGCCCTTGTTGCCCCAAATTTCCCGATTGCCCATCCCCGCATCCTTACTTCAGCAATACTCAGTAGGCCACTTGATGATGGCCTTCATCTTGCCAGGGAAGAGGTTACTGTCGCAGAAACCTTGTGCCAGTAGGGAGCTCTGTCCCTTGGGAGCACCTGTGCCTCCTCCTCATGCACAAGCCGGCATGTACACTTTTTTTGTGCTACCCTGCTTTCTCAGGGTGGGGAGACTGGCACACAAGACCTTGAGAACTAAGGCCCTGAGTCACTCTCAGCCCTTGTTGCAGTGGAGTGGATGCAGGGCCTAACTCGAGGAACTGTCATCTGCTTAGGGCAAAGTCGTTACCAAGGACTGGCCTCTCAGCCATGTCCAGGGTAACATCTCTTTTCACTTTGGTCGCTTACCCCAGGTCCCAGTCTGTACCTGGGGTTATTGAGATGTGAGAACTGACATACTCTTGGCACGGGGAATGGAAAACCGACAATCCTTGAATCACAGTCTGGGTTTTGCAGTAGCTTGTTCAAAGGGCATGGGGACAAGAGGGGAATGCTGGGGTAGTGAGATCGGGTGGTCACTCCTTCTACCTGCAGGCCAGGAACGAGCCAGATGTTTATGAAACCAGCGACCTACCTGAGGATGATCAAGCAGAGTTTGATGCGGTAAGACTATGTGCTGCCTCAGGATCCCTCTGGCCTCTTACCTCTCTCCCCCAGATAGTTCTTTCCCTTCCCTGGCAAGCCACAGCAATAAGTGGGTATGCCAACCCCAGCCTGGGTGGTCTCAGGGCTTTCAAAGGCCTTGCTGAGCTGCCCGCCATCAATGAACAATGCCAGAAAGTAGGGTCAAGCCAGTAGGACTACAACTAACAAGACCTGCTAGTAAAACCCAAGTTTTAGGTTTTCTAATACAATTGAAATACCCCAAAACAGTTATAGTAATTAAATAGGCCCCTGGGTTCTAATCCATACTTTGAGTTATAAAAGCTTGAACATTAATAAATGGCTTAAGGTTGCAGTAGGCCTTTTTGTTTTATTATATATCTTACCCAGCGCATTCTCATTAGTAATTACCAAGAACTGAAATTTGAACCATTAGGAGCCATTAGGCAAGGTGTAACAAATGTCTTGGAGACTCCAGAAAAATAAGAGGCCTGGTTAGAGCAAAGTAATTTTGAGGAAAAACATAAATCTTATAATCAGCGGAGAAGAGACCGTGATAATATATTAGATTTGTTCGATGAGCTCATTGTGTTAATCAGGAATGGAATTATTTTCTATCATTTAACAGATATGCTCATTCTGTTTTGATTTTTTTTCCCAGTGCAGAGGAAGAGGCGTCCCTGCCCCTATGGAGCCCTTGACTAATGTGACAATTAGGATGCATACAGGAAGTAGAGAGGAGAGTTAGGAACGCATAGGTAGCATAAGAAAAAGCCTAAAGTGAGTTAGCAGAAGTCATAGTGCTGTGGGGACAAAGCCCAGCAATGGCTTGTTTCATTATCTCCAAAGAAAGCTGAGCTGAGCTCACATTGGTGCTCAGTGAAGGTGTGGCCAAAAAGTCCTGGGGACATTCTCAGCAGGCCCAGTATGTGTGTCCGTTAGTCCTTTGGCCGTGGCTGGGTAGTTCTGGGGAATGTTGGTTGCTGGCTTAAAATGATATGGCTTGGCGTACTCACTTACTCCTCATTCTGTTCTCCCCTGTGGGAATGTTTCCTACACTGTGGGGCATAGCTTCCCTGTCCCTTCTCTCAACAGTGTGTCCCTTGTGGCTTCTGTATTTGCTGGCATGTCAGTCTCCCTCTCCCTCCTGCCCCCAGCTTAAGTATCTGGAGATAATGCAGATGATGTCATAGCCAATACTTGAATGTAAAGCTGTCCCTCCAAGGGTGTCTTAGTTAGCCCTGTGCTCATAGAGTAGTAAAGGGTACGGAAGACAGCGCGAGACCTTCCTATAAAATAATCAGGCCTTGGAGGCAGTGGATAGAACTCTGTCCCTTTTCACGTAACCGTGATGCACATGGACAATGCCACAGCCACCCTGTTTCCAAACAAACAAATCCATCATCGTTTTCTTCTTGGAGGTACAGGGATAGCTCTTAATATAGACACGATGGAGCCTGAGTATAAATCTCTGATTGGCCCCTTTTCCTCGCTGAGCCTGAGCAGCCTATGACTGTGGCGGCTAATGGCTGTGGGGGGAGGACACCAGCCAGTTTTGTTTCCTGCAGCATATTACCCAGGAAGCGGCTGTGAAAAGGCCTGGGAGCCAGCGGTAAACACTGGTGATTGGAAGCTGCTCTCATCACCCTGGCTCAGAGAGGCGTGTACGTGGAGAGCTGAGTTTTCTTCTGATGTCAGCTAATGTCTCTGGCCCCCTCTGTGTCCCTGTGGGCCTTTGGAAGGCAGCTTTCGGGAAGTGAGCTGCATAATGGCTCTGCTGCTGCTCATAGCGCTGATGTAAATGTGCAACTTGAGGAGCGGTGCAGTTGTGTGCCTCCCTATCTAGAGCTGTGGCTGTGCGGCCTTGGTGCTGGCTGGGAGCCTGTCCACTCCTCATCTCCTGGGCTCTCTGCCGGAATCTCCAGATTATAAAAAAAAGAACATGTAAGGCTATGTAGCAAGAATGTCTCCCACCACTGCCCGCTACTCAGTTCTATTTTGGAGACAGGGTCTCATTATCTCACCCTCTCAGGCCTAGAACTCCATATGTAGACCAGGCTGGCCTAGAATTCAGAGATCCGCCTGTCCTTTTCTCTGCTTCCCAAGGGCTGAGATTAAAGGTGTTTGCCACTGTGCCCAGCTTCGAGGTGTTAATTTAAAGAAATATCAAGTAGAATGTCCATCCGTTCAGTGTCTTTAACCTTCCTCTGATTTCTCTACTGCCATAAAAAAAAAAAAACTGTGACAGGAAATAATATTCTTCAGACCTTGATTACTAGTTTAACTTGAACATGGAAGTGTGACGATTCCCACAGTGGGAAGGGTGGGGCAGGAAAGAAGTAGAATTGGTTTATTTGTTTTTTTCTAGGTGATCCCAATTTTTCTTCTATTCCTTTAAAACAATTTTAGCAGGAAGTAAACTACTTTACAATAGGAATGGGCTGGAAATCAGTAGAAGCTAGCAGCCCTTTCCTTCCCAGTATAGAAAAATCTGCATCTCAGCCACTCCTGGGTTGGTTAAAACAGTGTTTGCAAAGCTACTTCCCAAATGCCCTCCCCTGAGAAACCCTGTCTCAAAAAACCAAAAAAAAAAAAAAAAAAACAAAAAAAAAAAAACACAAATATCCTCCCCTGGGCCTACAGCCAGCCTTGGGTCAGTAAAGCTTTCTGCTCATGACTTAAGCAGAAAATATTAAGACAGCCTCAGTAGAGGAGGACCCAGCTTTCCCTGTGCCGTGTAAAAGGAAGGTTTCCTGAGTCCAGTTTGGTGGGAGTCCCTGCCTGCCTGAGGTTTAGAGTATCCTAGAATATGCTTGATTGTGTTCATTGACTGTTGGCGCACTTGAACTTACCCGAGTTTTCCTAATGCTTCCCCCTTCCTCCCTCCTCACCACCCTGCCTGGACACTAGTTTGCACAAGTAAGGCCACTCAACGCTTCTCTTTGCATGTTGTGTTCATCTGCCCTCTTGCATGCAGTGCTCTGCCACTTTCCGATCATTGTAGCTAACTGTTTCAGATTCCAATGAGTCCCTATTCGGGTCTGGCCTTAGGCTTAAAGATCACTAATCAAAGTAGAAATGCAACTACGATGCACGAATCATTGTGAATCATTGTCTCTTCGCCTTTTGAGGCCTGAAGAATAAAACTGAAGGAGGGAGAGACACGGAGGCCTGTAGACATGGGGTGTAGACATGGGTGTAGACATGGGGGTAGACATGGGGATAGACATGGGGGTAGACATGGGTGTAGACTTGGAAGGGGTTGCAAGAAGAGGGTTTTATGATCTTGTCTTCAGCCTTTATAGACAAAGGTGGAGAGCAAAAGGGAAAGCCAAGCCCCATCCCACTTCTCAGTTTCTCAGTGACTGGAAGAGAAAGCACCCATTTTAATGTTCTCCTGTGTTAAGCCTTGGAGAAAAGCAGGGTGGAAGGTGACCTATGCAATTTTAGGATAATTAGGTTATTTTTGTTTTCTGAGCCTTTCTGTTTCTGTGTTCCTCTTAGAAATGGATGGGCGGTCAGCATTTGTGTTGGCCCATCCTGGACAGTTTTATTCTGCAGCTCTCTCCATGTTCTTTGTCACCATGGTTCCCAAGTCCCCCTGGCTGAAGTATTGGCATAGATCCTGAAGAACCTCAGGTCTTGTTGTCTGAGTCACAGCCACTTAGCTAAATATCCATTCATGAGAGGGAGTCACGTACCATGTCAGCTGGTACCCAGGGTCAGAGCACTTGGAGTTTTCCCATTTTCTGTGCAACATTAAGTTTCTATGGTAACTGTTACTACTCCATATTACAGGAATCGTGCCCTAGACATTGCCCCTCCCCTACTCAGCACAGACTTGATATATGCTGTGCACACCACTCCTCATCCTGTTTTGTTTGTTTGTTTGGTTTTTGTCCGTCACCATCTGCCCTTCCCTCTTGGTTTGAACTTCATGGCCCACTGTCTCCCTCCCTCCTCTTGAGTTTCTCCCGTGCTGCTTTGAGCTTGGTGAGACCAAGTCAGAAACAGGTGTAATACTTGCTTCTCTCGTCTGCTTGCACGTGTCACCTGTGGGTGCTCATGCCCACTTGTGAACAGTGACATCTTAGGCCTGGAGTCACTTCAAAATGTGGGCTAAGAGCGAGGCTGAAGTAACAGAGGGGCCATGGCTGGTTGTTATCCAGTGCATCTGGAGAACTGTTAGGGAAGCACACGTCCGCCCTCACAGGAGTTTTCTGTACATACAATGGCGGCCAGCCCTCCCCCTGCCCACCCACCCATCCCCAGAGCCAAAAGGCAGAGCACACTGTGGAAGTTTCCCTCCTAGCAGTGAGGAACCCCCATCTGTGGCCTGGACTGCAGTATGCTCATCCTTCCCCAAGTCCAGCCTGGGAGTCTTGAGATCAGGGTTGGTAGCTGTGGATCTTGGGGTCCTCTGGGCTCCTGTGCTGTCGAATACTGGCAGAATCACCCTGCATCGTTCAGAGCTATGGCAGGGCGAGTTATCAATCATTCAGCGAGAAGAAGCAAGTTTCAACCCTATGAACTAGTAAGGGGGATTCCCCCTTGGGAATTGGGGGCCCTCAGTCAGTGACAGGCCCTCAGAATCTGCACACTGCTTCGGGCTGCCATTTTTACAGCTTCCCCTCCACCTGAGCCTTCTCTCCTGACCCTGTTGTGCACCAGCTGTGGCTCTAACTGCTGTGCCCTCACACTCCCACATGACCGCTGCTGACCGGCAGAGCCTCATGCCATCTTCACCACCAGAGAGGGCAGGGTCTCATGGTTTTCTTTCTCTTGGGGCATATTCTGACCTCAGCTAAAATTCTTGGCCCCCAAATTTTGCTAGGCTCCCCTGGGGCCCTGTGGTGCAGTGTTGGAAAGACGGTCATGTAGTGCATGTGACAATTGCTAATAACAATTTTGTCTTTTTTTTCCCTCCCTCATCCCCCTTCCCCCACACCCTTTCCTTTTTAACTCTTGATTTTCTCACCTCTGGGGAAACCACAGGAGCTGGTAAGAAGCCCTACCTTCGTCCGCTTTCTAACGGGGTGTGCTGTGGTGGGCGTTTGTTCTCTGTCCTTGTGTCTCCTCTGAGTCTTCGGACTCTCTAGTCTGTCCCACACCCAGCACCCATTCCAGTGGCACAAGTCACTGTGGTGGCAAGGCAGATCTTTGAGATGCTGGTGGACTGGGTGCCATCTGAAGACCAGCATGTGCCACCAGCCTAGCCCTGCTGGGGCTGCTGCTGCTCAGAGAGATGATGAGAAGATGCCAGCACATCTCCTGGCCCAGGCCTTGCTTCTCCAGAACAGCTCTTAGAACCACTGAGACTTTCCTCAGTACTGATCCTTTGCTGCTCCCATCTTTCCTTTCTTAAGAACAGAAATGGGAGAGCATCCATTTGCAAGGGTGCGGGCCAGGATTCAACTGTCCTTATTCTCCAGGCTATGCCTCCCCTGTCTTTTTCTTTCTTCTCTTTTTCCTTTTATGTGTATGTGGTACCAGAGGTCAAACTCAGGGGCTTATGCAGCATAGCTAGATACTCTACCGCTTAGTTACATCCAGCCTTTCAGTCCTCTTTTTTTTTATTTTTTAAATTTAGATGGAGTCTTACTCTGTAGACCAGCCTGACTTGGAACTCAAAGAGATCCGTTGCCTCTGCCTGCTGGGCTTACACACATGTGCCACCACATCTGGCTATCTTCCTTTAAAAGTTTTTTTTGTCCAGTCTTTGGTTTTTTTGAGCACAGTCTCCTTTTGTGACCCTAGCTGGCCTGAGGCTCCCAAGTACTGGGATTACAGTGTAAGCCACCAGGCCCATCTTGTATTTTTACTTTATTTATATTAATACATATACATATATATGTATATATAATTTATTTATTTTATTTTTTTTTAAGATTTATTTATTATGTATACAACATTCTGCCTCCATGTATGCCCGCACCCCAGAGGAGGGTGCCAGATCTCAGTACAGATGGTTGTGAGCCACCATGTGGTTGCTGGGACTTGAACTCAGGACCTCTGGAAGAGCACCCAGTACTCTTAACCTCTGAGCCATCTCTCCAGCCCTATATATAATTTATTAATTTATTTATTCTGAGACGGGGTCTCACTGTAACTCTGAGTGTCCTGGAACTCATAGAAATCCTCTTGCTTGTGCCTCCTGAGTGCTAGCGTTATTTTTATTTTTTGAGACAGGGTCTTGCTATACCATTCTCTAGTCTAGCTGGAGTTGGTTATCCCCCAGGTGCTGGGATTACAAGCATGTGCCACTATGCTGGTCTAAAGGGAAAGTTCTACCTTGTTGGCTTTTCTGGAGAGAAGCAGCATGCTTCCAGGAGTGCGCTCAGATGATGTGCTGGCCTTCCTTGGGCCGGCATCCTCAGCTTAGAGACCAGAAGCCACACAGCCATTCGGCAGCTGAGGACTGCAGAGGAAAAGATCCTGGCTGAGGTTCACAGTCTCCTCTCTAGGGTCTGTGTGGAGGCCACTGAGCCCTTTTGTTTTCCTTGCTGTGAGATTCCTGCCTTCCCTTCTGCCTAGCAGGTGCCTGGAGAAAAGGTAGAGAAGGGAGCTACTGCTTCCTTACAGCCTTTCCCTGTCCTCGGTTTTTAAAGCTGCCGCCCACTCTGATCCCATCTGTGACTCAGTGGAGGTGAAGGATGGAGTCTCCTTCTAGCTGTTGCTTTCTCTCGGGTCCTGCTTCTCCTCCTCCCTGTTCCCACATACCCACACACAGGCAGAGGTTCTGTCTTGAATGCAGATAGGATTGCCTGGTAGCAATTCATTTAAATCAGCACCTAAGGGATGGGCCTGCCCCCAGTAACTCTAATGTGCAGCTAGAGTTGAGAGTCATTTGCCTAGATTCAGGAGTGAGGACTGGCCTTGCCTTCGTCCTGTGGAATAGGGGATGTCCGCCCTAACAGAACAGGACTCCTAGGCTCCCCCTTCCTGAGTGCTGTCTTGATGTAATTACTGGAAGCAAGTTGCTGTACAAGGAGGGGCCTCAGCCTCAGCTCTACGCTACCATGATTCCCATCTCTGCCACGCCTCTACTTGAGGACTCAGGGAGAGAGCAGATGCCGCACTGACTCTTGATGCAGGCTGTACTCTCTCCATTGCATGTGGCACCTGTGTTCTTGTGGCCCTTACCCGGGGTGCTCCAGAAAAGCAGCCGCTTATGCTTGTTACTTATAGGTGTCCCTTAAACAACCCGCGGAGCCCTTGCTGCTGCCTCTTTGAACTATCCGACCCCACAGTAGCCAGAAACCAGGCTTCTACGCACACCCTCTGCCAACCTCCTTTCATATCTAAGAGTTAGTGTCTTACTTCAGCAAGATTAAAGCCTGCTGTTTTACTCTCGGTATTGACCTTGCTGGCGGCCTTCCTTCCTCCCTTCAAACTAGGATGGGGAGTCAGCTCTCTGTGGACTTGCTCAGCCAGGAAAGGAGGCTTACTTTTTGAAGTGGGGGGGCCGCTCAGAGAGGTCAGGGTGGTTTCTTGCCCTGAGTGCATGGTGTGTGTCAGATAACTGGGAAGGGCTGAGGGAGGGAGGTGTGTATACAGAGTGGGTGGGGGAGGTTATGCTGCCTCTCTAGCTGAACCAGGGTGTTCATGTTTATACTCCGGAGGGTCCAGCTTCGGCAGGAAGCTTCTCTTTCCTAGACTGAGCCTGTATGGGCAGCCTGGAATGAAACCACCCTTGTTTTCCCTTGGAAACGGGGCCCAGTGTCTTAGTAGTTTGGGAGTTTTGTGGGATACTAAAATGCTAGGGTGGGAATGGGGCTCCCCTGACCTGAAGCCCCTGTTCCCTCAGGAGGAGCTAACCAGCACGAGCGTGGAGCACATCATTGTCAATCCCAATGCTGCCTATGACAAGTTCAAGGACAAGAGAGTGGGGACAAAGGGCCTCGGTGAGACTGGGCTCAGGTTGGGAGGGAATCATAGAGAGCAAGCCTAAGGGGTTTCCTGTCCTCAGCACTCAGTGGCTGTGCTCTGCTAAGACCCTCATCGCCTGGGTCTGTGACTGCACTGGGCCCAGGCCAGGCCACTCAGTCTAGCCTTCTTTTCTTGGCAGATTTCTCAGATCGCATTGGGAAAACCAAGAGGACAGGATACGAATCTGGAGACTATGAGATGGTTTGTCGTGTGTGTTGGTGGACATGGGGCAGCAAGCCTACGGCAGGCCTGTAGCCAGGGACTGAGGAATGTTTGCCTGCATGTATGTGTGTGCCTGATGTCTGCAGAGACCAGAAGAGGGAATATCAGATCTCCCAGAAACAGTGTGACAGATGGTTGTGAGCCACCTTGTGGATACTGGGAACTGAACTCAGGCCTTTTGTGAGAGCAGCCAGTGCTTTCAGCTGCCGAGCTTGAGGGAGATGGTCTTGTTGTGAGGTGATCTGTTGAGGAGCCCAACAGAATGCAGTTGAGTTTTTTTTGCCCTGCTGCTGGCCTGGAGTCTCCCAGCCTCTGGCTACTTCCCTTTCTTCCATGGTAGGGCATCAATGATTCAGGACTTAGGTCTAAGGTTTGGATAAATTCCCAAGGCTCCCTCTGACGGGAGATGTAGCATCTTCTTTGCTTCTCTGTAGCTTGGCGAGGGCCTGGGTGTGAAGGAGACACCGCAGCAGAAGTACCAGCGGCTACTGCATGAAGTCCAGGAGCTGACAACTGAAGTGGAGAAAATCAAGGTAACTGCAGTCTCTGCTCCCCAGCTCGCCAGCCGCAGCTTTTGTAGCAGAGGAGCAGCTCCCAGCAGGAAGAGAGATCCCTAAGCTATGGGTAAAGGGTGTGAGCTTTGCAGAGTTGGGGTTGCAAGTCTATTTAATGCTGTTAAATTCAGTCTTCTGGGGGCAGAAGAGATGACCCAGTGGCTAAAGCACTGGTCGCTCCTCTGGAGGACTCAGCACCTGCTAGGTTCTTACAACCATCTGTAACTCCAGCCCCGAATCTGATGCCCCTTGTAGCCCCCATGGTCACTGCACACATGTGGTACACAGACATAGATACGGTATAGCACCCACATACATAAAATAAATAAAATCACCTGGCCATAGTTTCCCTTGAGGGTGTTGCTATTTTGTCTTGCTCATTCCTGCCAGCCTCACTACCCACCTCTTCTTTCCTAGACGACAGTGAAGGAGTCAGCCACTGAGGAGAAACTGACCCCTGTGGTGCTGGCTAAACAGCTGGCAGCCCTGAAGCAGCAGCTGGTTGCTTCTCACCTGGAGAAGCTGTTGGGACCTGATGCTGCCATCAACCTCACTGACCCGGATGGAGCCCTGGCTAAGTGAGTGCCCTCCTTTTGGAAACCATTGCTGAGTGGAACTGTGGAGGACTTCAGCCAGATACCGAAAGCAGCACCAAGTTAGGAGGCAGCCTTGCTGCTCTGTAGTAGCCTTGTGAGGCAAGGAAATGTAAGTAGTCATGCTCTTATTGTTGTGACCCAGGCGCTTACTGCTGCAGCTGGAAGCCACAAAGAACAGCAAAGGGACTTCAGGAGGAAGGAGCACAGGTGGGACCCCCCCAGAGAGTGGCCTTGTCACTTACGAACTGCACTCTCGGCCTGAGCAGGACAAGTTCTCACAAGCTGCCAAAGTGAGTGTCCCTTTAGAGGACCAGGCCTGGGGACAGTGCTGGGAAAGCTGTTGATTCCCCTTGAAGTCTTGCTCCCTTTGTCTCCCTTGCATACCTGGTTTTGAGGCAGGGTCTCCTGTAGCCTAGGCTAGCTCGAACTCAGTATGTAATTTAGGCTGGCTCTGAACGCTGGATCCTCCTGCCTCTACCTCCCAAGTGATCCATGTAATTCAAGTGTAAACTTAAGATTGTGGCTAGGGATGTGTTCCAGGAAAGGGGTTCCTTGGAACGGGAAAGCGGGGATGGGGGTGGCAAACCTCACCTCCTCCTTTCCATAGGTTGCAGAACTTGAGAAGCGTCTGACAGAGCTGGAGGCCACTGTCCGCTGTGATCAGGATGCTCAGGTCAGGGGCTCTCCTGTACTTAGTCAGCACCCTGAGCCTTCAGGTCCAATGATTTCCAGAATCTGGGAGGGGTAAGCTAGTGGGTGCCAGCTAAAACCAGGAACGATAGAAGAAGGTAGTCAGCCCTGTGTAGGTATGAAGACTGCTGATTTTTCTCCTTCATTTCCCATCAGAATCCCCTTTCTGCAGGTCTGCAGGGAGCCTGCCTTATGGTGAGTGTGGAAGGACCGGTATTGTTTAGATTACAGAGGGCTATGGAAATGGATGACTTACAACAAGTACTTCTGGATCTCAGTGGTATATTCATTAGCTCCAGTGAAATATGAAAGACCTTTTTCTAGTCGGCTTCTTTCCTGGTGACACTTGTCCAAACCCTTCCCCCACCCTCTAGGAAACTGTAGAACTGTTGCAGGCCAAGGTGAGCGCCCTGGACCTTGCAGTTTTGGACCAAGTAGAGGCTCGGCTGCAGGTACTAAGTGGAGCAGCACTTGGGTTCTAAGTAGCCGGAGACTTTGGAAGCCCTGGTGCCCTCTCACCCTTAACACCCTTTTTTCAGAGTGTCCTGGGAAAGGTGAATGAAATTGCCAAGCACAAAGCCTCTGTGGAGGATGCGGACACACAGAGCAAGGTCAGGAAGCCCCTCCCATCTTTATACCCCTTGTGCTCCCTCAGGGTCCCCTCTGAGTGCTGACATCAGAATGCAGAGACTTAGAGTCTCAGGTCTTATCAGTAGTTGCCTTCTCCATACCCTCAGCCATCCTTTCTGGGCCCTGTCATCTTCTTCCAGGTGCACCAGCTTTATGAAACCATACAGCGCTGGAGCCCCACTGCCTCTGCCCTCCCTGAGCTGGTGCAGAGACTAGTCACCATCAAGCAGCTACACGAGCAAGGTGTGAGGCTGGTCCCTAAGCTTGGGCCTTTTTGTGTCCCTCTCTCACCCTGGGCTCTGCTCTCAACTGTGCCCCTCTTCATGTTTTTTTGCAGCTATGCAGTTTGGCCAGCTCCTGACACACTTGGATACTACCCAACAAATGATTGCCGCCTCCCTTAAGGACAATGCCACTCTCCTGACCCAGGTGTGTCGATCCCTTTGTTTAGTTTATTGCCACTTTTTTCCATCGCAGAACTCAGCGGTTCTCCAGCCCCACCTCAGAGGGTTTTGTCTTAGGCCATTGAATGTCTCTTCTGTTTTCGTAGCCGTAGGACCTTTGTACCCAATTTAGTTAACCTCTTTCTCCCTAACCTTGGACTTGGTTTTGGCAGGAGGTAGGGATGTCAAACAAGAGTCTCAGTCTCAAGTCTCATTTTGGCTGACTTGAAACTTGTTTTGTAGACCAGGCTGGTCCCAAATTTGTGGCCGTCCTCCTCCTTCTCCCAGGTACTGGGATTACAGGGGTATGCGGCCATGCTTGACTCTTTGACACAGGTCTTGCTGTGTCCCCCTAGCTGGCCTCAAACTCACAGCTAAACAAACCTTGGTGCTTTAGACTCCCAGGTGCTGAAATTAGTCCTGAGCACATCTTGCTTTAGTTTTACCTTCTTTATTTTACCTTTTTTATTTTTTGGTTTCTAGTAGGTTTTTGTTTTTTTTAGTTTTTTGAGACAGGGCTCTGTGTAGCCCTGGCTTTCCTGGAACTCACTCTGTAGATCAGACTGGCCTCAAACTCAGAAGAGATCTGCCTGCCTCTGCCTTCTGAGTGCTGGGATTATAGGCGTGTGTCATCACCACCCCATTTTTTTTATTTAATGTGCATTGCTGTTTTGTCTGCATGTATGTCTTTGTGAGGGTGTCAGATCTTGGAGTTACAGTTGTGAGCTGCTGTGTGGGTGCTGGGAAGTTAACATGGAAGAGCAGGTCAGTAGTACTCTTAACCGCTGACCCATCTCTCCTGCCCAGGTTTCCAGTGTTTTATGTACATATATGTATACCCATGTGTGTTGGGAGTGTAATCACCTGTGCCAAAGGCTGATGTTGAGTGTCTCCTGTCACTCCCTCCTCTCTTATTAAAATTTTTGAGTGTGTGTATGTGCACACTTATAGAGACCATTATGCCCACTTCTATTTATTTCTATGTGTATAGGTGTTTTTCCTGTTTGCATGTCTGTGCACCATATGTGTGCCTAGTGCCCAAGGAGGCCAAAAGGGTTTATTATAGATAACTGTGAACTGCCATGTGGGTTCTGGGAATTGAACCCAGGTCCTCTGGAAGAGCAACCAGTGCTTTTAACCCCCGTTCTCACACAGATCTGAACTCTGGTCCTGATGTTTACACAATAAGCAAATTAGTCACTAATCATCCCCAGTCCTGCTTCTTGAGAGGATTTGATTTTATATGTAGGAGTGTTTTCCTTCATGCACGTAGGTGCATCAGTCTGTGCGGTCCTTATTTTGGAGGTCAGAAAAGGCTGTCAGATTCCCTAGAATTGAAATTACAGATGGTCATGAACCACCATGTAGGTGCAGGGAACCAAACCTAGGTCCTCTCAGAACAGCCAGTGCTCTTTACCTGCTGAGCTCTTTCCAGCCGCCCGGCCTGTTTTTATTAATTCCTATAGCAAAGCTCAGTACTTAGCTGGTGCTCAGTTTCTATTGCATGAACTGATCTCTGTAGGGAGATCAGCATCACAGACCACCACCAAAACAAACAAACAAAACCAGGCCAAGTGTGATGGTGCACGCCTTTAATCCCAGTTCTTCCAAGGCAGAGGCAGGTAGATTTCTTGAGTTTCAGGCCAGTCACAGTGACATGAGACCCAGTCTCAAAAGCAATAGATGAAATAAATGGAAAAAGGTTTAGTGGTGCACACCTTTAATCTAGCACTCAGGAAGCAGAGGGGCCAGGCTGGTCTACAGAGCTAGTTCTAGGACTCAAGACAAAACATAAAAATGTATGTGGTATATTCTTCCTCTAGCTTTCTAAAATTCTGAACCAGTGGAAACTTCATCAGTCTACTTGTTGGTTATCCTTTTATCAAGTAAGTGAGCAGTTCTGGAGGCAGGCTGAACAGAGCTCCTGCTCATGCCGACCCTGACCTCAAGCCATAGTACTCTGAGGGTAGGCAGTTTGGAAACTGTTGCCACAGACATTCCCTCCACCCACCCACCCCTCTCAAAACCAGAGACCCAAAGCTGTGGCTCCACTTCTTTCTTTCACTATGACCTGGAACTCACTCTGTAGATCAGGTTGGTCTTGAACCCAGAGATCCTCCTGCCTCCGCCTCCAGAGTGCTGGCCTATATAGGCATGTGCCATTGTGCCTGGTTTATGCTTGCTAGACAAGCAGTTTTTCCTTTAAAGAGAATTTCTTCTGGGTGCTCTTCATCCCCAGTGGACACCTGAACCAAACAAGACTCTTCTCTCTCCTTTGTAGGTACAGACAACTATGCGTGAGAACTTGGCCACGGTCGAGGGGAATTTTGCCAGCATCGATGAGAGGATGAAGAAGCTGGGGAAGTGAGCACGTTGAGAGCTGACAACAGGGGTAACCCTTGCCCGAGCTCTGAGAAGCTCCCATGGGGCTTCCCCTTCGTCCTAAACTCACAGCCCCATTCCACTTGACAAAGGGCAAGGGTTCTTGCATGTGGGGTACAGACCCCTCCCCTCATGAATAGAGTGGTAGCCGGGGCTGTCAGATGGGAGTCTGTCCTCAGGCCCAGGGGATGAGGACGTGGGCCCAGCCACATGCCAACTCATGTCCATAACTGCTTTGCCTGGTGTGGGGAGGATCCTGTCCTCTTAACAGCTTCTGTGGCTGATTAGAATACTGTACAACTGTTTCTGACCATTAAATGCTGTTGTACCGTGTAGCCTCTGCTGTGTTTCCTGGGTCTCAGGCAGCACTGAGCCAGCCGTGCAGAGCACAGCAGTCCAAACTACACTATGACGAGACTATTTCAGTTGTCATCTGTTCTTACCAAAGAACTAAATAAAAATGAGGACAGAGCCAGAACCAGAGTTTCAAAATATTCTCATCTGTTAAATTAAGAGTGTCTCCCATAGAAAAGCAGTGGAGGCCCCACAGGGCAAGTACAAAACAGAATTAAAACTCCCAAGGGTCTTGTCTTTACAAAAAAAGGCAGGAGGCAGCCCCTGGACAGCTGGTCATGCTGGCCGCTCCGGCTGGACCACGTTGCATAATCCTCAGTCGCATCATCACGTCTCTGAGCGTTTTGATGGGGGAGAAGGGGCAGTGTAGTGTGTCTGGGAGGAGAGATCCCCTTACCCCCTTTTCTGTATCCCAGAGGAAAGCAGAGGGAACCTGGCTACACTTGAAAATGAGGCTCTGTGTTTCAGTCCTGGGGTCGGGGTAAGAGGGGTCTGTGCTTTGAGCAACCTGAGCCAGAGGCAGAGGGCTGGGGGCGGTGCATGATGCTTATTGCTTTGTACCTTTCACTGGGAAGGAGGGCAGCAGCCAACAGTAGCTCACAGGTTTGTAAACTGAGCCTGCTGGCTTCAAGAAGGGAGGCAATGAAGTCGAATTAAATATAAAAGAGTCATTTGTGCAAAAATAACTTAAACAAATAAAAGACCTGGGGAAGGGGTGTTCCCCTTAGCGCCTGATGGGGAGAGGGCCATATACCACCCCCCCAGGCCTCTTCAGTGACATGGCTTTGGGGGGGAGGGGGTGAGCTTCCCTACCCCCTGCAATGGCTCAGGCTGGGATTTGTAGGGGAAGGGTTGCATTTGTGCTCTGAGTGGGGAGTAGTGCCCCCACCCACTGTCCACAGGTGCACGTGGCTGGCAGGGGCTCCCAAGGCTCAGCACTCAGCTCTCCCCAGGCAGGGTCAGATCCAGCTCCAGGTATGGCTGCTATGGGGCCAGTTTCCTCCTCTTATTTTTGGCAGGACGTCCAGGGCGGGCCCGGGGAGGCAGAGGGACAGCCGCCTGTACAAGAGAAGTTAAGAGAAGTGGCCATTAGCTAAGGTAACAGGAGTCTTCTTCCTCACACCCGTCTTCCTCTTGGCTCACCTCCTCATGCCTAAGCAAGCGCACATCCACCCAAGTCCACACTTACGCGTGTTGTAGGGCTGGGTTCCAAGGGGACGTCCTGGCGGGAACTGCTGCTGTTCCGGGCAGGGCTGCAATAAGGGTACAGATGATCAGGAACAGCTCCCAAGCACCAGGTGAATTTCAGAAGGCTGGGTGAGAAACTGTCTACATTTGGATAGTAAAGGCATAATATCCTTATTCATATTCAAATATCTGCCATTTTTTGAAAACCAAGTCACTTATTTGGGGCCAAGGGGTATAGCTCAGTGGTAGAACACTTGACCTAACATGCACAAAGCCCTAGGTTTGATCCCCAACACCACAAAAATAAAATGACACCAAGCCACTATGTGGACATTTCTATAGTCTCAACAGATAGGTGGCATAGGGGTGGGCTCACACTCACTTGTATTTTCTCCTCCGGCCACGACGAGACTTTCTGACTGTCCCTGGGGGCACCTGAGGAAAGACGGACAGTGTACATGGGAAGTGAGACCCATGCGCTAGAGTCCTGAGCCTGACCCTTACATTATCACACTTACCTTAAGGTCCTCAGAATGGGGCCCAGGAAGGGGTGGATCCTTGGGCTCAGCACCCCCTTCAGCTAGCTCCCCATTATGCTGCCAGTGGTGGGTCCTTCTTGGGGACCGTTCCATTTGTCCATTGAAGCTACCACGTGTCCCCCACTTGAGGGCCAGTCGGCCAGGTTCTCGGCGGCTGCCAGGCTTTCGGCCTCTGCCTGGCCTGGTCTCGCCATTAATGCCCCTAAGTCCCCCTCCTCCCCTCCGGCCCCGTTTCCCTGACCCCCTCCCAGTGAGCAGCTCTGGGACTGGGGGGTCAGGAGAACCATGGGGTGGGGCTAAGGCACTGAGGGGAGGCCGGGCAGGCTCCGGTTCAAGGGCTGAGGCAGGGCTCTCAGGGGCCAGACAGGGGGCATCTGGCTGCTCTGGAGGGATCTGCTGGCAAAAACATCTCCATTTCAGCCAAAGTCCTCTGTACTCAGAAAACCTCCCGTTTTAAGAAAGATGTTCATCCTGACAGACGCACCCACTTGCTCACCTGGAGACTCTGTAGCAGGCAGGCTAGGGGACTAGAAGTCTCTGACAGGGAGGGGGGTGCTCCCCCCCCAGGGAGGAGCTGCAGTCCTAACTGGCTGGAAAGAAGAGGGCCAGGAGGCTGCAGCAGGCTGGGGAGGGTTCCAGGGCTGCTGGTCAGTGAAGACAGATCACCTGTTGAGAGACCAGAGTCAGGGACTCTCGCAGGACAGACAGCTGACCGACCCTACAGGCTCTCTAGGATTTACCCGATGGTCAGAGTTTCTTCCCAGTTTTGACTGCTAATTTCATGCCACTCACCCAGCAGGCTGGCACTCAGCAGAGGGCTAAGAAGTTGGGGGGGTCTCCCTGAGTTGGAGGGGGCCTTGCCCAGAGAGGAGGCCCCCGGGTCAGTAGTTGCCGTGGTGACACTGGAGGTAGGTGGTCCAGGTTGGGGGGCACTCAGGACACAGGGCTAAGAAGACGAAGGGTTATAGTATGTGGTAAAGTGTTGGACGGACTTACAGTACTCACACGCTCAATCTGACTGAAGCCTTGGTGGGGGAGGCCTGCTTATTAAATACAGACTCCCTCCTTGTCCCCTCCCTACCCCCAGCCGAGACTACGTCTTCCTTAGGGCCCCAAGGAAGAGCTCCCATCCTGATTTACTTCTCTTTCTGCCCCACCAACACATACCCTAGGCCTTACCTGGGGGGGTGTCCCCGAGGGGGGATCCAGGCTGGCAGCCAGCAGCGCAGAATTTAAAGCTATGAGGGTGGGGGGTGCTGAAAGTGGGGGGAATAGTAGCGGGGGCAGGTCTCCCAAACCTGAAAATGGCTCCCCACTTGGACCCCCGGACCCCTCTGCAGATCCTTCCCCATCCCCAGCTGTGGGGCCCAGGGCCAACAGGGGCAGAAAAGAAGCTAGAAGATTGCTAGTGGGTGCAGGAGGAGGGGGGAGGAGGTCTGAAGGGGGTGGTGAAAGCAAAGAAGCCACCAAAAGCGAAGGCCCTTCAGGCTCGCCTGGGGCCAAGGGAGGGCCAGGTCCCCCTGGTGGGGGTAGCAGGGGCTCAGGGGGAGGCTGTCCTCCCCCAGCCAGCACACCAAATAAACTGTGGCTAAGTAATGGAGAAGGTGGAGGCTGTCCCAGACTTAGAGGGAGAGGCAAGGCCCCCAGCATCCCTGGGAAACCAGCTCCACCGAGTGCCAGGCCCTGCTCAGGGCTGGGGAAAGGGAAAGCCTCCCCACCAGCCAAGGGAGGCAGAGGGCAGGCTGGGCCTGCCCCCATCCCCAGCCCATCAGATGGGCTTTGAAGCACAGGACTGGGGACTACAGGGGCTTTGGAGGCAGCTGGTGGGGCAGGGGCACCTGTAAAAGAAAAGAAATCCAGCTCCAGGGAAGTCTTTCTAGAACCCACTTCCCTGACACAAAGCCCCAGTCCTCCCAAGAGCTTTCCCCCAATGCCTGGGATGAGTGTACCCAGAGCTCTCCTACCTGGCACACTGCTGAGGCTGCCACTGGTGGTCCCAGGCAGAGAGGGCTGAATGGGGTGCCTGGGCTGGGGAGGGCTCCCTGAGGAGAGGGTTGGGGGAGGAGGAAGGTGTGCATCTGACCCCAAAAGGTTAAAGCTTCCATCAGAGTGGGATGGGCCAGGGGCGGGGAGTCCCAGCAGAGACAGCACAGAAGGGAGAATAGGCTGGGATGGCTCTGGGAGAGGAAAGGCCTGGGGGACAGGAGCAGGGGCCCTAGGACGGCTCCGTCTAGGAGTTTGAGGGCCTCCCCCTTCTAGCAGTCGCAAGACAGTTGGGGGCCGGCGAGGACGACGCTGGGAGGGGCGGGGTGATGAGTGGGCAGCTGAGGGTGCCTGGGCACGGGGCCTTCGGCCCTGTAAAGTGCTGGGAGGGGGCAGCGGGGGATGCTGTGCCTTGGCCGCTGCAGAGAGTAGGCTGCTAGCAAGGAATGGGGGTGCCCCAGGTCCCTCCACTGTGGGGGCCCCTCCCAGTGATCCCAGGACCAAGGGCAGGTGCATAGTGGCTGAAGACACTGGTGGCTGAGTGGCAGGACCAGAGGGACCAGGGGGACCGGGGAGATTATTGCTTGGGGGCAGGGGAGGAGGTGTTAAGGCATCACTACAGTGGAAGAGAGGAGAGTCTGAAGGTGGGGAGGAGGAGGCATGAGAGGCTGGAGGAGAGCCCAGGTCAGAGGGCACCAGGTTGGAGCGGAGAGACGCTCTCCAGTTGTAGGAGGGAGCATTGAGGCTGATAGCAGGTGGAGGAGGTGGGGCTGGAGAGGGAGCATTGCCTCTTGGGAGGAAACAAGGGCTGCTGCTGCCCCCAGAGGGAACTGGATCCGGAAGCCGTGGTGGTGGGAAGAGCCCTGCAGGGCCTGTTAGAGGGGGGAAGGACTGGGGAACTGAGGGTGGTTCTTGGGGAAGGGGGCCAGGACCCCCATTAAGAGGAGT
This sequence comes from Microtus ochrogaster, assembly GCF_000317375.1. Classification (NCBI taxonomy): domain Eukaryota; kingdom Metazoa; phylum Chordata; class Mammalia; order Rodentia; family Cricetidae; genus Microtus; species Microtus ochrogaster. Next base: position 8,714,867 of record NC_022024.1, read on the forward strand.
TGTAGGAGGAACTCGACAAGGAGGGCGGACAGAGGGGGGCCCTGGGGACACAGTGTGGAACATTTGGGGGCTTGCTCCCTCTCCTGCAATAAATGAGAAATGGTCAGCTTGCGCGTCCCTGTCTTCCCCAGTCCCAGCTCACAAGTTCCCAAGCTTATGTCTGTCTCACAAAGTCGTCCCCACCAGGTCCACCCTTGTGCCCTCTCACAAAGCCACCCACCTTCCAGACCCTCAGGGTTCCTCATTCTTCCCCAAAGTGGCAGAAAAACTCACCAGGAGAAGAGTGTGAGCAGGTGGTCTCCATGCTGCGGTACAGAGTTGCCATGGCAACAGCTTTCCGCCTGTGGTTGCACAGCTTGGTCATGTCCTCCTCTGATGCAGGCCCCACCCCAGCCCCACCCGGGGTCACCGGGGCCAAAGGGTCAAAGTTGAAAACCTGTAAGGTAGAAGAATGGACAGGGACACTGAGGAGGTGGAATCTTAATAAGGTACCATGGTCAGAAATTTGGATCGAGTCTTCCAGCTTATGCCTATAGTTTTTGGCATCCCCAGGACTCTGACCTTGGGGACATTGAGTGGACACTCCAGACCGCACTTGCAGGTCCCATCGCTGAGGAGGTAGCTCCGGGTTTGCTCCAAGGAAGACAGCTCTGTGCCACTTGGGCTGGGAAAGAACAGGGTCATGGGTATGGGGTTAACTGTCAGCCAATCTGAAGAGACTTCCTAAAGGACAGTTAAATGCTTTCCCAGGAAGGGCAAGACATAAGGGTGTGAGAAGAGACAAAGTGAATGGATTCAAAGACCCAGAGATAAAGAGCGAAAAGGCTGCAGAGGAGGGGAGCTGGGGAAGAGCAACAAGGTTCAGAAACTGAAGTTTTCAGAGGAGGGGTCACGGCAGGAAAACTCAAGCAACGAAAGGATAACCAGACTAAGGCAGTTCAGGGGTCCCTGAAAAACCATACCTGATATAGAACACGGCACCTTCTCGCACACAGCGCTGCCAACCGATGGGGACAGATGTGGCCACAGGGCCCCCAGCTCTGTCTGCTCCACTGCTCTCATTGCCCCCATTCATTGTGTGTAATCAGCTCCCTTGCGCCTGATAACACAGACATCCATGTGGGCACCAGGACGATTAAACTGGGCTGGGTACCTGAGGGAGAATTCCAGGGAGGCAAAGGCGGTGGGAGACCCAAGGAAACTCAGGCTTCCTGAGTGGCAAAGGGAGAGCTGGGGAGGAAGGATCCTCTGCCACACCACCATGGCTACCTGAACATCTCTGCAAACATTGTGGGATCCAGTCTAAGGCCGGGGCCACCAGCTTAGCCCACACCTGCAACACAAGGAAAGAGAAGAACCTCTCAAGAATCTGCTCAAGAGAGCACCACAGCCCAGAACACAAGGAAAGGCCCAGGAATGACACCATGCCTTTAAGGACCATAGGGATCTGCTGGCCATGGCCACAACTGTCCTCTCCAAGCCCAGTCCCTAGGGACCAAAGGAGTTCAGCACCTCAGCTCCCAAGGACCACAAAATCATACTCTAATTTCTCGACATATGAAGGGCTAGTTCCCTTTGTCTAGGAACAGAGGACTTCAACAAGGAGTGTGGGCTAATTCCCATAATGCCAGGCCACTAGGAAGTTTCCCAGTGTCTGGCCACTGCTGTCCCCTCCCCCAGGAAGATCATATAAAAAGTACAGATTGCCCCACAGGTCACCAAGCAATTGCCCAACTGCCTGGCAGGGTGGTACCAGCAGATCTCCCCCCAAGCCCATTCCATCAGACAATCTCTGATCTAATCCATTTGCAGCTCGAGAGAGGCTGGAACCAGAGCTGTCTTCCTCCAGGATCCTGAGAAGCTCCTGTTCCTCTCTCAAGCAGAAGAAAAGGGGATTCATAATCTCCCACTGGCTTCCAGTAAGCAACAAGAAGTATTCTCTGACATGTAGGGACGACCCTTAAGCCTGCAAGTATCCTCACCAACCTCACCATCGCTCCCACCGCACACTGACGGCTTCCAAACTTTCCCTCTCATAACAAGGCGCCCTGTCACCCAGACTGCTTCCTTCAGCTTGGGGAGGAGGGGAAGGCAGGCGCACGAAGTAGGAAGGAACTTGGGGAGAGGGCGGGTGGAGGGTGGGCGAAGCACTGAAGGGAGGGAGGTCAGGAAGGCAGAAGTCAGGCACTGAGGGGGAGAAACGGAGGGGGCAGGTGAGGGTGGGGGACTGTGGATGGGGCCGGGGAAAGGGGCCGAGAGGACGCGGAGGGGGCAGAGGGTAGGGACAGAAGGGGGAGGAGAGAGCAGGGAGGGGGAGGGGCGGGGGGGCCGGGCCCCGCACTCACCGCGGCCCATGGTTCGGCTGGCCCCGCCCTGCGCAGTCGCGGCCCAGAGGGTGAGTGGGAGGGGGTGGGAGGTGGGTCGGTGGAGCCCGAGCCTCCGGTACGGCCCCGGCCGGTCTTAGCAGGAAGCGCCGCCGCCGCCGCCGCGGATCACCGAGCGGCCTCCCGCGCATGCGCCATAGGGGCCAGGGGCAGCCCTGGGGATTCCGTTCCCAGAAGGCA
>NC_022024.1:8717530-8741715 GCF_000317375.1 Microtus ochrogaster
GCCGCCGCCGCCGCCGCTGCCCGGACGGGAGAGGGGCGGGGCCGGGCCCCCGCCCAGCGGACAGCAGCGAGCCAACAGGAGGGGACGCAGTGCGCATGCGGGAGCGCGCCTACCCCTCCCCCACAACCCCCCATTAATCCCCAAGAGAACAAACACCCCACGCGGCCACCCCCCCTCCCTCCGCGGAAGGATCTGGGCCTCTTCCCAGGCCACTGGTGGCCAATCCCAGTCCTCCCTGGGGAGGGGCCCCTTCCGAAGCCACAATCTGTTGGGGGAGCCAGGAATGTCAGGTCCGGGAGGGGCCAGCCCTAAAAGATGAAAGTCGCGACTTGCCCTGCCCCGCCCCATAGGCTTCCCGGGTTGTGTGCCGAGACTTGACCCGCCTCTCCAGGTCAACATGTCACAACACGACCTCTGCCTGTCAAGTCACATGACCTCTGCCTGTCACTGACAACCTGGTCTGTCTTTAGGCCAGGACAGACCATCTGGTTCAGCCCACCCCCACCTCTCCTAACAGAAGGGGAAATGAAGGTCTGGAGCAAAGGAACAGTCTGGCCAAGGACCTGTCACTGTCGCACCCGCCAATAGCAACCGGTCTTGGTGCAGTTTCTACTTAGACAAACTCTGGCTTGCCTCTCCGAGTGTCTGTCATACACATGTAATAGGCCACCACATGGCCTCTGTTTTCATGGCGCAAAAATACATTTTGCAAGATGTTTTTAGTTTTGTTCAAGTTGCCTCCACTGTGCTCTTTTCACCTTTACCTTTTGTTAATTTACAAATGGGCAAATTAAGGTAGAATCTGTGTTCCCTCTGATAACCCGGGCCAGGGCAGTCATGTGCTCAAGTGCATGCATGCCCGGGTCTCTACTATAGGTCATGACCCCAGACTCCTAGAGGCCAGCTGCTCAGCAGGGAGTCACAGGACTTGCGGTCTGGGAGAAGGAAAAGGGGGGGTATTGGTCTTAGTGAAGAGAATAAGAGCATCGCAGAGAGCAGGGATGGGAATCGGGTGCACGCTACAAAGAACTTCAATTCTAGCATGCAATGGACGACTCAGAAACAAACGTCAAAGGTGCTCTTCTGAGAAAAGCGGGTAGACTACCAAGGAAGTGCCAGTACTTCAGCCTTTGGGAAGCGTTAGAAGGTTAAAAGAGGTGAGATCCCTTTTAAAAAAGACTCGAGATGTCAATCCAGGTGGGACCAATGGAAACTTTAAGAGGTTCAAGGGCCTCGGTGCCCATTAGCTGGGAGGGGCCGGGGAAACGGGAGTCTTTATGGAGGAGTAAATTGGAGGTGATGGGAGGTGGGCAGACCAGCCACTCTTGGGCAGACAAGTTCAGGAAGGACAGCCGTTGGGACCGTTGGCTACGGGGAGCTGGCGCTCCGCCCTCTTCCCTCTCTCCCCCACCCGCCGCACCTCCCACCACCATCGATGGCCCCTGCGCGTGCGCGCGCAGACACCGGTTGCCAAACATTGCATCATCCCCGCCCCCCCCTCCCCTCTATCCCCCTCCCTCGCCACACTCTCCTCCGCGCGCGCGCATGACTCACTCACCTCCTCCGCAGAGCCTCGTGACCCAAAGCCACTTCCGGGTCCGAGACAACGTAGATTCTCCAGCCAGAGGGCGCGATGGGGGCGGGGCCGTGGGACTCCGGAGTGGCGGACATGAGGGGAGAGGCGGAGCCAGTGCCAGCGTGCCGCTTTCTGATTGGTAGGCTCCTGGACCCTGCCCCTAAGAGGAGGGGAAGGTCAACGTAAAAGAGCTTCGTTCTGCACTCCGGAGGTCAGTAGCTCCAGTCTAACACGTCCTTCATATCATGTTGAAGATGAACGGGTGGCCGCGACACAGCCAAAATAAAAGCCGGAACCTGAGGAGAGAGGCGAGTACTGACCCCTGTCTACCCCTTACCTTCCAGTCCTCACCCGCATAGCGATTCCACAAAGTTGGGGCCGACTGCTCTTGCGGATGTAGCCCCACCCCTTCCACAGTGAGCTTGTTGACGGAGGGAGGGGTGAAGGCGGGGAATCCCTGATTCAGGAGCGGTGCCTTCAGGCCCCTCTGCCTTTGGGCGATTGCATCATCGTTCCCCGTCTCGAGTTGGTCTGTGTTCTGTGCCCTTAGGCAAAGGGCCTCCGGTTGCCCTTGAGAACTTCATTCTCTATAAGGAGAACTTTGGGCCATCTTAGGCCAGTCCAGGGGAAGGCGGAGCAGCAGGACACACCCCCATTTAGGGAACTCTGACCCTTTCTACCTCTTCTCCAACGGCTTCATAACCCCCAACTTTCAAGCGCCTCAGGGGCCAGCATGGCCACTTTAGTTGCTGACCCTAAAGTTCAAGAGAACCCTAGAGATTTACAGACCTTTGCGTGTGGGGGTGCTGGTGGGAGGAGCATGGATGGGTTTTCCCCTTCCCTCCCGCCCCCCAGAGGTTTCTGAACAAGAGAGCAGCCTGGACCTCTTTAACTGTGGGAATTATTTGGGATCTCTCCAGGGTCTTGTGCTTCTCCCAGGGTTATCTCTGCCTCTTTCCTCGGCCCTGTCTCCTATCAGATCTCTGTAACCATTGCATCAGGCCGGCCCACTGTTTGTCTCTGCACCCTCTGGCCTGGGGCTCCGCCTGATGAAAGCCAGGTCCCACACACTGGAAGACCAAGGGAGTTTCCCCCAGAGGACTGCCCTGCAGAGAAACACTCGGGGCAATATTGCATCTCCAGTCCCCAGGGACAGCCAGCTCCGTCTCTGCCTCTGGGCTTAATCCTCCTCTCTCTTTAAGGGAAATTGGGGGAGTGGTCCTCCCCCATTCATGCCTAACAAATGCTTAATAAGCACCTACTATGTGCCAAGCATTTGAGGACCCAGAGTATATTAGGAGCAAAAGGTAAAACTGCTCTCAACAGCTTATATTTCTGCAGAAAGCTAAAGCACCATGGGAAAAACCAAAAGCAGAGAATAGAGTGCTCAGGACTGTGGCTGGAACTTTGTTCATGTCAGGAATCCTTCACTGGGATCGCAAGTGAAAGACCCACAGAAGGCCAGCATGTGCCATGCAGATAAACTGGAAGGAGCAGCCAGAGCACACCTGGTAGAACAGGACAGTGGGCTGCACTGGAGTGAACGTGAGATAGGGTGGGGATCGTGTAGAGCCTTGAAGGGTCTCAGAACGTTAGTCTTCAACAGTCGTGACACAGGAAGCCACTGGAGGGATCTGAGCACACATGTATTTAGTTCCAACGCTCAGAGAGGCAGGGGCAGGCGTATCTCTTCAGTTTGGGGCCAGCCAGGGCTATATAGTGAATCCTCAAAATAAAAGAATACAAAAGGAAAGGGTTGGAGGTGTGGCTCAGTGGTAGACTGCTTGCCTGCTAGATAGAGGACTCTTATGGCCAACCTCTAGCTGTGAAAATAAAGTAATAAAAGACAATAGAAATGGGAGTTCTCAGCTGGGCGGTGGTGGCGCACGCCTTTAATCCCAGCACTCGGGAGGCAGAGGCAGGCGGATCTCTGTGAGTTTGAGACCAGCCTGGTCTACAAAGGCTAGTTTCAGGGCAGCTAGGACTACTGTTACACAGAGAAACCCTCTCTTGAAAATCAAACAAACAAAACACAAATAGGAGATTTTATTAGAGCATAATGGCACAGGCCTTTAATCCCAGGCAGAGGCAATCAAATCTGTGAGTTGGAGGCCAGATTGGGTCTACATACTGGGTTCCAGGACAGCCACGGCTACATAGTGAGACCCTGTCTTGGAAAACAGTAAACGGGAACTCTCTTGAAGGAGGCTTGGAGAGGGGTGATAAAGTGATTTCCATTTGAAAATAATGTAATAGAAATGCTTAGGCTTTAGGTACTTAAAAAGAATTTATTAGCTGGGAGGTGGTGGCGCACGCCTTTAATCCCAGCACGCCGGAGGCAGAGGCAGGTGGATTTCTGTGAGTTCCAGGCCAGCCTGTTCAGCTAGTACTTTTACAGAGTGAAACCCTGTCTTGAAAAGACAAAAAACAAACAAACAAAAAAGAATGTATTAAAGTTGCCAGTGCTTTAGACTGAGTTGTGGAGTGTGAGAGGAGGAAGCAAGATTTTTTTTGTGTGTGTGTTTTTTTGTGTTTTTTTTTTAATTGGCTTTAAGCAACTAGAGTTGCCACTTAGATGGAAACTTGGAAAGGAAAGCCCAGCAGGACATTGTTGTAACTGTAATGCCTCCCAGACATTCAAAAGGAGATAGACATTCAAAAGAAAAGACAGACATTCAAAAGAAGAAGAAAGTAGACAGCAGAACTGGAGGATGCCTGAATGGCCCTAGACCAGAGGCTGCCAGCGTGAGAATGGACGGGGCGTTTGCAGCAAGTGCCCTATTTCTCCCCTCCCTGGAGTTGAGTCCTCCCTCTGGCACATCTGAGGTCCATCTTGAGTTTAGAAAAAGCTTAGTTGGCTAGAACTTTGCTATTATGTAATCAGGACTACAAATGTCAGCAACTAAAAATAAATCAAGCTTGCCTGTCCTTGGAATTGGCGTCAGGGGCGTGTGTGTGTGTGTGTGTGTGTGTGTGTGTGTAATACAAGAAAAAAACTACAGTCTGGTCTCCAGAGCTAGTTTCAGAATAGCCAGAGCTACACAGAGAAGCCCTGGTTTGAAAAACCAAGGAAAAAAAGAGGGGGGGAAGAGAATTAGAGAAGGGTCCGAGGCTGGAGGTAGAAAACCTGATTCTTCCTTTCAAACAGTAAACATTTATCTTTGTTCTTTGCAGTGTTCCAGAAGGAAGTGTATCTTCATACATCACCATACCTGAAAATAGGTAAACTTAACTAACCCCTTCTCAGAGTCAACTCCCAATGCTGCTTAGGGCTGCTTTGCTGGAGCAGTAGTTAGGTGTGATCTGCACAAGTTTTTACTGTCAGACCTTGGCTTTCTCTAACCCCCTAGCATTATTTTTAGAGTACTTCCCGGTTGAAAGCTGGCTCCACAGCCAGCCTCAACAATGGCAATAGGTTTGTCTTTTCCAGTTCAGTCAACACCAAGGTTGTGACTGAGTTTTTATTCCACCCACCAGTTCCCAAATCACCACTCTGAGGCTTAATATTACAAACTATTTGGCCTGTTAGCTCAAGCTTATTATTAACTAGCTCTTAGAACTTCAATTAACCCATTTCTGTTATTCTATAATTTATCACAAAGCTCGTGGCTTGTTACCTCACATCTTGCTTCCCCAGCAGCTGCTGGTGTCTCCCTGACTCCACCTTCTTTCTCCCTGTACCTCTGCTTGGATTTCCCACCTAGCTATATTCTGCCTGGCTATAGGCCAAATTAGCTTCTTTATTAACCAATGGTAATAAAACATAATACATACATACATAGCATATGAAGGGAGTATTCCACATCAAAACCCCACACATGAGAAAGAGACACAAGTGGCTTAGTCATTATCCCTGGAATTCACCAGCGGTGTTCCCAAAGTTGAATGCAAATACTCGAATCCTGTAAGAATATATATGCATAGCCAAGCATAATGCCTTATACCTGTAATCTCAGAACTTGAGAGGCAGAGGCAAGAGGATCATGAGTTCAAGGCCAGCCTGAGCTAGCTATAGTTAGACCCTATATCTCAATAAAAAGTATGTTCTTAGGAGTTGGAGAGATGGCTCAGTGGTTAAGAGCACTTGCTGTTCTTGCAGAGGACCTGGGTTCAGCTCCCAGATCCCACATGGTAGTTTAAAACGATCTGAGTCTACTTGCCAGGGAACCCATTCCCTGTTCTGGCCTCCATGTGCAGCAGGCACTCACACACACATAGATACAGAGAGTAAGGTGAACAGATCTGAAGTGTGTTCAGGCTGGACTGAGGTATGGTTCAGTATTTGTGTGTGAGACACTAGGTTTGACTGATCTCCAAGACGACACACAAAATGTGCTGCATGTTTTCTTCAGTCCTGGTAGTTTGTTATATCTGCATATATAAGAGGCCTGCTTCAGTTCCCAGCACAACAACAACAAAAAAATAATGAAAAACCAAAACAAGAAAAATGGAAATAGAGGCTGGGGAGAAAACTCATCAGTTAAGCACACTTGCTTTTCCAGTGGCCCAAGCTGGGTTTCCAGTATCACCATCAGATGGCTCACAGCTGAACTCCAGCTCCAGTGCCTCCCCCCACCCCCAACACTGCACTCATGTGACCACATGCGTACACATAAAACTTTATAGAAACAAAATAATAGAAAGGTTACTACACAATATTTTATTTATATTTGTTGATTTTTGATTTTTTAAGACCGGGTTTCTCTGTGTAACCCTGGCTGTTCTGTGACTCATTCTGTAGATTCAAACGCAGAGATCCTGCTGCCTCTGCTTTCTGAGTGCTGGGATTAAACACCACGGCCTGGTGGTTTTAGTTTTGGATATTAGTGTTCTATCTGCATGTACACCTTTATGCCAAGAGGCTATCAGATCCCATTAGAGACAGTTGTGAGCCACCGTGTGGGTGCTGAGAACGGAACCCAGGTCCTCTGGAAGAACAGCCAGGGCTCTCAACCACTGAGCCAGCTCTCCAGCCCTGTGTTTTGTTTTTAATTACATTTATTTTTATGTTGTGGGGTGCTGGCCAAGGCGTGCATGAGAAGGGCTGGACAGTTCTCTCCTGTACTGGATGACTGGGTAGAATCAGACCTCCTCGATTATTAGGCTTTGTCGGTGACAGGTACTCAGCCATTTCCCGGTTCCTACATTCATTTATATTGTGTGCCCGTGTGTATGCAATGGTATTCATGTGGAGGTCAGAGAACTTGTAGGCTATGGCTTTCCATCCTCACCCCCTGCCAATGTGGCTTTCAATGATTGACAGCCCAGGCCCCTAACTGACCCACAAAATTAGTAAACTTTAAATCCTAAGTGTTAAAACAGGCATGAGTTTACCAACCGTGGAGAGTGGAACCTTTACCCTGTATGTCCTTTTCTAGAACCCAGTCCAACCACAGGCATGGCAGCTGAGTCCCTGCCTTTCACCTTGGACACAGTGTCCAGCTGGGAGCTGGAAGCCTGGTACGAGGATCTGCAGGAGGTGCTGTCCTCAGATGAAAATGGGGGTCCCTATATCTCATCCGCTGGAAACGAAGAGGTGGGTGTGAATGCTAGCTTGGAGATGGGCAGGAACGGCAGTGCACATCTGTAATCCTGGCACTTGCCAAGTGGAGGCGAGAGGCTTGCTAAAGGCCAGCCTAAGTTTAGTGAGTTTGAGTCTGGCTTCTTTCAAAAGATCCACAAAACTGGGGACTATGTATGTCTCTCCGCAACTAATATCCATCTCCCTTTCTTTACTTCCATAAAGGAGGAGTCAAAAACCTTCACTACTCTCGACCCCGCATCCCTAGCTTGGCTGACTGAGGAGCCAGGACCAGCAGAGATCACAAGCTCCTCCCAGAGTCCTCGCTCTCCAGATTCCAGTCAGAGCTCTATGGCTCAGGAGGAAGAGGAAGATCAAGGAAGAACTAGGAAACGGAAACAGAGTGGTCAGTGCCCAGCCCGGGGTGGGAAGCAACGCATGAAGGAGAGAGAACAGGAAAATGAGAGGAAAGTGGCCCAGCTAGCTGAAGAGAATGAGCGGCTCAAGCGGGAAATCGAGCGCCTGACCAGGGAGGTAGAGGCCACTCGCCGGGCTCTGATCGACCGCATGGTAAATCTGCACCAAGCATGAACAATTGGATGTGGCCCGAGTCAGAAGAACAAAGGGTCTCAGCCTGTGTATATGTAGATATTGTACATTCTTTACTACTGTCCATACCCAGTAAAGGGACTTTCTAACAACACGACCTCTCACTTTTTCTTCTTGCCTTTAGGAGTTTCAATGGGTTTCCCCTCAGCCAAAGCCAACTGTTTCTTTAGATCCAAGAGCTTAGTCACTTCTGCGGCAACCTGGTTCTTGTCTGCCTTTTGTGCTTTCAGTTCTCGGACAATGTTGCCCTAAGAGAGGGATGGGAGGTGAGGCCAGGGAGGACCTGCAGGATTGGTCACCTCCAGCCCTGCTCAGGTCATAAGCTCCATACCTGTTTGGTCACTTCATCCATCAGCATCTGTATCTGCTGAGGCCCAGCTGTTGGAACCGCCTCCGCAACTGCTGACTTGGGGGGCGCTTTAGCCTGGAGAAGAGCAGGAGATTTATTACTTGCTGCTACAACTTCCTCTGGGGTCCAGTTTGACTAACAGCTCAGAGGAAATGGTTACCTTTAACTCCGAGGACTCTTCTAGCTAAGACAGGAAAGGAAAACTCAAGTGAGGAGGCAGTGAGGCCAAAGGTGGGAGGTGAGGAGTGAAGGCGGCCTGGGGGGATTATGGTGGAGCCAGGCCAAAGGTGGGAGGAGAGGCCAGAGGATGGCCTGGGGGGATTATGATGGCACTGCTGTGCCTGCCCAGGGAGGGCACAGTCCAGCTTGCTCACCTGGCCCCCTCCAAAGCGCTGCCTCAGATTTTCAATCTGGTCATTTTCCAGTTTCTGGAACAAAGGACTGACCTGTGGAGACATGTCAGAATCAGTCACTGATACCCTCCACTGCCCCACTCTTCCTGACACTTAGCGATCGCAGATGCTTTACATTGGGCAGATGCCCGACAGCTTCAAGGGTTCACAGAAGGCAGCAGTCCCCGTGAAGGGCCAGCGCTTTAGTGGAGTGGAAAGTGAATAATACAGAGGAGACAGGGTTAGTGTCAGGAAATGGCGAAGAGATCGGCTCGCCATGGTCATCTTCAACCGTTTCTATACAGTGCCACTTTCCTGGCTTCTGCCATGAACAGCAGTAAGGATATATGGATAGCACAGTACTCAGAAGCTGATACAAGAACCTTCTATGATCCCAGCACTCGGGAGGCAGAGGCAGGCGGATCTCTATGAGTTCGAGACCAGACAGAGCTAGTTCCAGGACAGGCTCCAAAGCCACGGAGAAACCCTGTCTCGAAAAACCAAAAAACCAAAAAAAAAAAAAAAGAACCTTCTATGAGAAGCCCAAGTTCAGAGGGATTCTGAGAAGCTGCAGAACCCCCACACCTCAAAGCCAGGGACAGTTAGGTCTCTGACCTCACCCCAAAGGCAGCCCCATAAAAACAAGAATTTGAATTGGCCAGCTCTGCTAACATTAAGGAGACCTACTGTGCCTATCCGGTGACCTGCTGGTAAGGTACAGATGAAGTTGGTGACAAGGATGCGGCAGGCTGGCAGGGGAAGCTGGAGCTGGGTCTGGATGGTGGCGCTCACTGTGGGCATGTAAGGCTGCAGCATGACAGATAGCAAGGCTGCTATGTTCACTGCCACACCTGTCACCGTGCCCGCCCGCTGCCTGAGGAAAAAAGAGATAAAGTCACCAAGAAGACACAGCATGTCACTTAATTCCTTTAGCCAGCCATAGCTCCTGAACACACCTGTCCACCTCATCTCCTTTAATCCGTTTCCAGGGCTCGTTCACTTGAATGTATTGGTTGCCATGTCGAGATATGGTAAGGATACTGCGCAAGGCATCCCGGATCCTGGGAAGGGAGGCGGCAAGTACATGGGACTGTCAACCTCAGCAGTGGTTGTGACTGTGTGACTGTTGCAAGTTACTTACCGAACCTTTTCCAGCAGCTGGTGATAGTGCTGGAGCTCCCAAGAGATGTGGGCCAGCAGGCGTCTGTCATCGTGTGTAAGCACCATCTCAGGCACACAACCCCCGAAAAACTTAGACACAAACATGCCAGCTCTTGAGGTGAGGGAGAGAAAAGACAGAGTTACTGCCCAGTTCCTTAGGGAAACATCACCCCACTTCCACACCTCTTCATGCTCAGGCAGATGGCTCAGCAGAGAAAGGCTGCCAACCAAGCCCGATGACCTGAGTTCAATCCCTGGAGTCAACACGGTGGAGGAACTGACTCAGGTTGCACAATGGTGTTCACTGCAGTGTGTCAATAGCACCCAACACACAAACAATGCATACATGTCAAAAAACCAAAACACTTCTTTCTTGTGGCATCCCTGGGCTCTCAAACTGGAAGTAAAGCTTAAATCTTACATTTTCCTCTCCCTCTCCTAAGAATGTGATTCTGGAGTCAGGTAGTGGTGGCGCACACACTCGGGAGGCAGAGGCAGGCAAAGCCTGGTCTACAGAGTGAGTTCTAGGACAGCTAAGACTGTTACACAGAGAAACCCTGTCTTGAAAAAAAAAATGTGATTCAATAAAGAAATGAGTTAAGCAATTATATATTTTTAGAAGTAAATATCTAGAATTACCAAATTGAAGTGTGTTTTAAGCTAACAGATAGTCTAATGAAGACTGCTAAATGTGTTTAAGGGCCCAGCTAAAGGTCCAGAACTCTGAAGAGTCTCAAGTCATGGGTGGGGGGGAATGTGTATATCTGCATGCTTGTGTGTAGAGGATGAAATTCAGAGCTCTGAATTTGATAAACACAATATAACTCACAAAGATTCACTTGCTGACCAACTCTGCCAAGGCACCTACCTCCAGCCAGCTTGCCTCAAGAATACAAGTCAGCATATGCTGGCACGGCAGCCATCCTAACCCACAGGACCAGCTTTCCCCACTGCCTTTCTATCAGCTGCCCGTTAGTGTGCACCTCTCCACCGGATCCTTCCTACCTGTTGATGAAGTTGCCCAGGTTGTTCAGCAGCTCAGAATTGTTTTTAATCATCATGTCTGTCCAGGAGAAGGCACTGTCCTGGCCCTCCGGCCGAATGTAGAGCAGATAGAAGCGCCAGATGTCAGCAGGGATCCCTGTATCCTGGGCCATGTCTCCAAACACTCCTACCCCCCGGCTCTTAGAGAATTTCCCATCCTCATAATTCAGGTACTCTGGACAAAACAGAAGGATTCAAATCACACCCTTCCCTCCCTCTCCGCCACTTCCCCTTTCTCTCAATGCTGAGTGTCCAAAAACACCTCTCTTGAAGACCTGACAAGGGCATAGAGTTCCATGCTCCCGTTCTGGCCTTTTTTTCTCTTTGTTTATAATAGTTTTAGCTTTATATCTTTGCTTTCAAGTTGTTTTCCCTCTTTTGGATGAATCCTCATGCTTTAATTACTTCCTATTTCATCTCAAGACCTACCCTGAGACCCAGTCCCCACTCAGGCTCTTCCCAGCACCCTCCTCGTCCTCTGCCAGGGAACTCACCTGTGGCAATGAGGTTCTTGACTAAGGTGTAGTTGTCCTCAGTGCCTAGGGCTGAGCATGGGAAGACTAAGCCGTGGAAGGGAACATTGTCTTTGGCCATGAACTGGTAAAGGTCCACCTAGGAGAATACATTGGAGGAGACTGCCTGCAACTTCCCACCCTCTTCCACGCCCTGTCCCCACAGACAGGCTAAGGCCTGCTTACTTGTTCTGGATTTTTCCACCATCTCTCCCACTGGTCTGTGTAGTTGGCTGTGATGGACAGGTAGCCAATAGTGGCATCAAACCAGACATAAAATACCTGGAGGGAAACCAACAAGAATGAACCAAAGTCAACAGCACCAGCCGAGGCTGAGCATCTTAGGTCATAACTAAAGGGTGAGGCGTATTTACCTTGTCCTCAAAACCTTCCAAAGGCACAGGGGTTCCCCATTTGAGGTCTCTGGTTATGCATCGTGGCTTGAGGCCATCTCGAAGCCAAGAACGAATAATAAACCGGGCGTTGGGTGTCCAGTCACTGCCAGGCAAGGTCTTCCCCAGCCAGTCCTCCAGCCGCTTTTCAAGCTAAGACAAAAATGGAGCAACAGGACTATATCAGACATGGGGAGTGAGTGCCGATGTTGTGGAATAGCTGGTAATATAACTAAAATGCATGACTTCAGGGACATCTAGGAAATTAACAAATTTATTTGACAAAATGATTCATTTAAGTCTATAGATGTATACATATTGTCTGGGAACACAAAACTACATTGAAATTAAACAGTCCAGTGGCATGTGTTTTCTTCACGCAGTTGCTCAGGAAGCAATGGGGAGAGAACTGGGCTGAAGGTCAGGAACTGGAGAATGACAGGCACATACTCTACACTGAGATAGATTATTTCAAGATTTTATGATTTTTATTGGTTTTCTTTTTTAAGTTTCTTTTCTATGAATATGGAAACTCTGCCTGAAGGTATGTATGTCCATGTTATCATGTGTACACATGGCTTAGAGAAGCCACGATAGGACCTTAGATCCCCTGGGCCTGAAGTTACAGGTCAGTGAACTACAGTGTAGATGCTGGTCCTCTGGAAGAACAGTCAGTGTTCTTTTTTTTATTCTGAATTTATTTATTTATTATGTATACATTGTTCTGTCTATAGGCCAGAAGAGGGAACCAGGTTGAATTACAGATGGTTGTGAGTCACCATATTGCTGCTGGGAGTTGAACTCAGGACTTCTAGAAGAGCAGCCAGTGCTCTTAACCTCTGAGCCATCTCTCCAGCCCCAAGTCAGTGTTCTTTCGAGACAGGGTTTCTCTATAACCTTAGAGCCTGTCCTGGAACTACTAGCTCTTGTAGACTAGGCTGGCCTTGAACTCACAGAGATCCACCTGCCTCTGCCTCCCAACTGCTGGGATTAAAGGTGTGCATCACCACCACCCTGCGGCCAGTCAGTGTTCTTAAAGGCTAAGCTGTCTTTCCAGTACCAAGTCCTTGGATGTTTTGGGACAAAGTCTTATTATTTAGCCTGGTCTTGAACTCAATCTGTCCCCTACACTGGCCACAAACACACAACCCTCCAGCATATACCTGCCAAGTGATGGGTTATAGGTGTACACCACCATGCCCAGCATCTTTCTGTATTTCATCGTGTGTGTGTGTGTGTGTGTGTGTGTATGTGTGTGCAAGCATGGATGCACAAGCTAACATGTGGAGCCAGAGTCAGAGTCGGTTCTTTTCTTCTACTATGTGGTATCAGGGACAGGTGGCAGGTGTCTTTACCCAGTGAATCATCTCTCCAAATATTTTGTGTTTTTTCAAGACAGGATCTCACTAATCTAGTTTCAAATATGTAGGTAAAGTTGGACTTGAAATCCTAATTCTTCTACTTGCTTTCTACTGTTGGGATTACAAATACGTAACCTCCAAAATGACTCAATGTTGTAAAAACATTAATTCACAAATGGTCAGTTCTGAAATCATATTACATACAAGCAAAACTAAATGGACTCAACGGGTTGTATATTTATGTAATATATATACATTATATATATACAAAATATGTATGTATGTATCAAAAACAAAGAAGAAGCCACAGACTTGAGAAGGAGCAGTTGGAGGGGGTAAAGGGGAGGGGGAAATTATGTAATCATGCTTTTAATTTTTAAAGAAAGTTGAAACATTAAAGAAAATTAACCCCCGCAGTTTAGATAACTAAATATGGTGTTTGAAGTGTATCTACACAATGAAGTATTACAAGACCATCAAGACAATGAGGTTGGGGGCTGGAGAGATACTCAGTGGTTAACTATATTTACTGCTTTTGCAGAGGACTTGGCTTTGGCCCCCAGGACCCACATGGCAGCTTATAACTATCTAATTCCATTTCAGTTTCTCTAAGGCAGTGGCTCTCAACCTTCCTAATGCTGTGACCTTTAATACAGTTCCTCATGTTGTGGTGACCCCCAACAATAAAATTATTTCGTTGCTACATCATAATTCACAAATGTGATCTTGCTACTGTTATGAATTGTAATGTCAATACCTGGTATGCAGGATATGAGATGGTTCAGCCACCCTGTAAAAGGACTGGTCGACCCCCTCAAAGGGGCCACACCCCACATATTGAGAACCACTACACATGTGCTGCACAGGCACACACGCAGCCAAACTCCCACACACATAAAATAAAAACATTTTTAAAAAAGAAAAATATTAGCTGGGCGGTGGTGGTGCACACCTTTAATCCCAGCACTCGGGAGGCAGAGGCAGGTGGATCTCTGTGAGTTCAAGGCCAGCCTGGTCTACAGAGCAACTTCCAGGACAGGCTCCAAAGCTACAGAGAAACTCTGTCTCAAAAAACCAAAAACAAAACAAAACAACAAAAAAATTAGAATATGGGGGTTCGAGAGATGGCTCAGTGGTTAAGAGCACTGGCTGCTCTTCCAGAGGTCCTGAGTTCAATTCCCAGCAACCACATGGTGACTCACAACAATCTGTAATGAGATCTGGTGCCCTCTCCTGGTATGTAGCATACATGAAAGCAGAACACTGCATACATAATTAATTAAAAAATTTAGAATATTAGCCAGGTGTAGTGGGGCATGACTTTAGTGTAGTGACACAGTGAGACCCTGTCTTGAAAAAAAACAAAACAAAAAATAAAGTATTTTTTTAACTTAGAATATGAAAAGCACAGGCTAGACCTGGTTGTATGTCTGTCTGTAACCCAGTACTTGGAAGGTAGAGGGAGGAGGATCCGAGTTCAAGATCATCTGCAGCTAAATAGCAAGAGTCTAAGTCCCTCCTGAGCTATAATGGCACCCTGCTGGGAAAACAGTCTGTCTCATCACAATAATCTGCTAGCTTATTACTTTCTGAAATACAATCTTAGTATGTGTAGCGAAGACTGGCTGTAAGTCCCTGCAGCCCGGATCTCCTGCTTCGCCTTAGCGACCGGCAGCATGCGGTACCACACTCAGTCACTGTCATTTCCCCCTATACCAGTTGTTGAACACAGCGACTTTAACTCCACAACCTCTGTTCCTCGGCTGTAGAAAATGTTAACTAGAAATAAAAATATTCTTCAGAGGACCCAAGTTCAGTTCCCAGCACCCACACTGGGTGGTTCACAGCTGAACCAACTCCAGCTTCAGGAGATCTGATGCCCTCTACTGTCTTCCTTGGGCATCTACACATACAGCATACATACAAAATAGGAACAACAAAAGAACTAAACTAAATTAAAAAGCTTGGGCATGGTGGCACACACCTAAAATTAGAACAAACGAAAGCACCTGAGAGTAGCTGAGGCCGGGAGAGGAGGCTGAAGACTCCTCAAGAGCAGACTGAAGGAAAGACTGACTCACCTTAGGTAGGTCCAGAAACAGGTGCCGAGAGGCCCTCACCACAGGGCACGACCGGCAGACTTTGCACTGCGGTTTCTGTAAAGAGAAGTAATCCAGGTGGGGTGAGGGGAACTGTGCAGGCAAGCTGAGGGGCACGGAGGGATGGTCTCTGCTCTCACTCCCCAGAGCAATGAGTGTTCTCAGCCGAGGGCAGCTGCAGAGCAATGCTCAGCCGAGGGCAGCTGCAGAGCAATGCACTGTACTCAGCTGTGCAAGGGAAAACGAGCAAGACACACAGCTCCTCTCCCAGGTCACAACCAGGAAAGGAAAGGGGG
Source organism: Microtus ochrogaster (assembly GCF_000317375.1). Lineage (NCBI taxonomy): Eukaryota > Metazoa > Chordata > Mammalia > Rodentia > Cricetidae > Microtus > Microtus ochrogaster. The sequence goes on from NC_022024.1 coordinate 8,732,843, forward strand.
CATGCCTGGGGCACAAGCATGGGCCTTTATAAAGTCAAATGGCAAGAAATACTTAATTCTGCAGTAGAAGATGACCACAGACACTGGGAAATGATGCTAGTGAGTGCGAGCCGTGGCTCTCAGTATGTAGACTGGCTGCATCTGGTCTACGTCCAGAGACTCACCAGCCCCTGCCCCACGAGGGCTTGGACTGAAGGCATACCCAGCTCTTTACTGTTGTTTTTGAGACACGCTCTCTCAAAGGCTGACCTCAAACTCCAGATCCCCTTGTATCCGTCTCCTGAGGGCTGAAACTGCAGGTGTGTGCCACCCTGCACAGCTGATCTAAGGGGGGCTGCTCTGTTTTGACGTATTTATCTTGTGTGTGAGTGTGAGCCCATGGAGATCAGAGGACAGTTTTCCTTCCCACCATATAGGTTCTGGGTTGCCAGGCTCGGCAGAAAATGCTTTTACCTGCTCATCCATCCTGCCAACCCTGATCTGAGGTTCTGAAGATGAGACACAGTAACGGTCTCACGATCTCTTCCGAAGCCCACATCTATTCCAACTGCTTTTTAAGACATCTATAGGCACCTCAGCTTAGCAAAAGCAAACAGCACTGCTGCATTCAGCTCCACACCTCATTCTCTTAATCTTGCCTGTCACAGATGGCACCACCATCTACCCAAGTCCCCATCTTCCCTTACGTGTTACTAGGGCTCAAAACCAGGCTCTCACTCACGCTGGCCAAGCATCCTACCACTGATCTACACCTCCAACACAAGCCAAGAACCTCAAGTCACCCTTATCTGACTCTCCAGCACTCGTCCTCTAAGACATACCCCAAAGCTATTATCTCCCCCGTTTCTCTGTACTAGTGACCTATTAGAAACTAATCTAACATCATCTTTTTGCATTTGAGCTTCCAGAGCTTTCTCCTCACTCCTCTTTGGTTTGGCCCATCAGTTTTCCACACAGCAGCAACCCACTCAACTAGAGTAATTTCTAAACTTCCTCAGTGTCCCCATGTGAGATAAAAGCCTGTCCTGTCCATTCCCTCATTCCCAGTCTGTAATTGGCCTATTAGAAGGACTCAAAAACATCTATTAAATAAGTAAATCAACAAACGAGCAACTTAGACTGGACATCAAAAGTATTTATGAAAAAAAAAGAAAAATCTTCCAGGTGTGGTGATACATGCCTTTAATCCCAGCACTTGTGAGCCAAAAGCAGGTGCATTCCTGGAGGCCAGCCTGAACTACACAGAGTTCTAAGACAGCCAGAGCTACATAGAGAAACCCTGTCTCAAAAAGAGAAAAAAAGAGCTGGGCGGTGGTGGCGCACACCTTTAATCCCAGCACTCCGGAGGCAGAGGCAGGCGGATCTCTGTGAGTTCGAGACCAGCCTGGTCTACAAGAGCTAGTTCCAGGACAGGCTCCAAAGCCACAAAGAAACCCTGTCTCGAAAAAAAAGAGAGAGAGAGAAAAAAAGAATCATCTAAATTAGCACTGATCTATAGTAACCTTAAGCTAAAGCCAACCTGCCTATGTTCTAGCACCACGCAACCACAGATTAACTGCCCATATAGGAATTAGCGTAGGACCTTAGGTACTAAATATTAAAACCCAAGCCAGGCATGGTGGCACACACTTTTTTAATGCCAGTACTTGGAAGGCAGAAGCAGGTGGAGCTCAGTGAGTTCCAGACCAGTATAATATATAATGAAAGTCCCATGCCAGCCAGACTACAAAGTGAAATCCTGATTCAAAATAAATAAAAATTGTGAATGGACAGTGTCCTTTAATAGTTGGTGTGCCCATCAGAGCCCACAGCTCCAATGGCACAGTGAGGAGGAGCCTGCCCATCAGAGCCCACAGCCCCCACAGAAGAACAAAACGGAGTATCCTTTCCCTGTTCTGCTCAAGAGATTAACAGGTGTTTCCTCTGGGCTCCCTTGAGATCTTCCTCTTACCTTGAGTTCAATGGCATTGATGAGCTTGCCACACTTGTCGCACTGGTCACCTCGGGCCTCTTCATAGCCACAGAAGGGACACACACCCTCCACAAAGCGGTCAGCCAGGAACCGTGCACACTGCTCACAGCGCAGCTGCTCCACAGTGTCTTGCAGCACAAACCCCCGGGTCAGCAGCCTCTGGAAGATGTCCTGGGTGATTCTAGCCAGGTCAGCAAGGGATGAGAAAGAGCCAGGAGTGTGGACTGCCACCCCCCAACCCGCCTCCCTTTGCTGCTCTAACCAGAGACCCAAACTCATCAGGCAGAAGGCCTCCCAGGACGAAGGCCACCTATTCCTAATGAGAGCCTACTGGACGAGCCCAGAGGCTCTCATGATTCTCCAACTGCCCGTAGTTTTGGTTTCATTCGGTTTTGAGGCAGGTCTCACACAGCCAACACTGACCACCACCCTAAACCTGATCCTCTGCCTCCTCCTCTCAATGCTGGGATTGCAAGCGGTGACCCCCCCAGTTTAGTCTTCCTTCTCAGCACCAACTGTCCGTCTGTCTGCAGCTTCCGTGAGGACTTTACCAGGAGAGGAAGAATGGATCTAAGTGCTATAAATATACTTAGGCAAGGACTGGGTTTTTGGGTTGTTCCCCCCCGCCCCCGAGACAGAATTTTTCTGTCAGTTTGGAGCCTGTCCTGGAACTAGCTCTGTAGACCAGGCTGGCCTCAAACTTCACAGAGATCTGCCTGCCTCTGCCTCCCGAGTGCTGGGACTAAAGGTGTGCGCCACCACTGCCTGGGGAGACAGGGATCATTTTAAAGACCCAAAATTGGACTTGGTAGCAAGCACCTATAATCCCAACCTTTGCAAATCTAAGGCAAGAGGGTAGCCACAGTTTGCGACCTGCTTGGGCTACACAGTGAGACCCTGTCTTAAAAAGACTTCTAGGCAGCCAAGGGAAGAAAAGCACTAGATGGGCGGCAAGGAAGTCCTTTCTCTTCCCTTCCTGGGTGTTCTTTTAGGCCCCAGTCCCTGTTTGGGGTCTGTAAACATGGGACCTTCTTGAGGCCTGAAAACCACCTAGGGTACAGTCCAGGGCAACGCTGAAAACCCAAGCTCAGGAGAATTGACCAGAGCCAGCTCAGTCAGTCTTTCATGTTTGTACTGGGGGCTAGTCTGAGTGGTCCCTAGTCTGCCACCCTGGGCCTGTCTCCGAGATTTTCCCACTACCCCTAGTCTCAGCTCTCAGTCTGCTCTGCCTCACTATCAGGAACCTACTTGGTCTGCTGTGGAGTGGTGGTGCGACCAAAAGTATCGAATGAGATATTAAACCAGCGGTAGATGTCAGCGTGGAGGGCATGGTACTTGTCACAGATTTGCTGTGGGGTTAGCCCCTCTTCCATAGCCTTGGTCTCCGTTGCCGTACCATACTCATCTGTACCACACAGATAGAGGGTGTTCCACTGGCGGAGGCGAGAGTACCTAGAAGGAGACACGGTGGTTACGGGCGTTCCTCCAGTGCCCTCCATCCTATTCCCTTAGGACCCACCCTCCCTCTAGAGAACTCTCCTCCAGTAACTGGCTCCACCTTGCAAAGACATCAGCACTGAGCACACAGCCAATGATGTTTCCAAGATGGGGGACATTGTTGACGTAAGGGAGGGCGCTTGTGATGAGCACATTCCTTTCTCCAGCCACAGGCAACCTGATGAAAAAGAAGAGACTAGTCGGCAGCAGAGATGCAGTATCACAAAAGCGCAAGTGTACAGAACACCGACAGACTAGACCTAGTGCCTCAGGTCAGTCCTTCCCACAGAGATCCACAGAACTATCATCCTAGAGCTGCTCGTAAGGCCCTGCTCAGCCAGCAAGCTTCCTGCCCTGCTTGGGTACTGCACATGCCCATTCCAACAGCTCCTTCCACTCTCATGACCTTAGCTTATTCTCGGGCACAAACTTCCCTGGGATGTGTCTGCCTGTCATTCTCTGTTCCCAAGAAGCTAACCACTACTGGAAGGTCTAACCTTGGACCTTTCTGTTTGATTAGTGGATGTTTTCTTAACTATAGAGTCACATATAGCAAAGGCTGGCCTAACCTCCTGGTTCCCTTGCCTGCTAGGACTAACCTGCATATGATACCACATGAGGCTCCCAGCCCTTGTCTTACCTTTTAGGACAAGGTCTAACTAAGTTGCCCAAGCTAGTCTCCTCCTACCTCCATCTCCCAAGTAGCTGGGATTACAGGTTAGGCCAATGCTAACTGACTTCTCTTCTGTTTAGGCATTTAAACACGTTAGCCAGTACAAACATGTAAAAACGTTTATCTCTTGGCAGACATGGTGGCACACATCTTTAACACTAGCACCTGGAGGTGGACACAGAGCTCTGTGAGTTCCAGACCAGTGTGGTCCACACTGTGAGTCCCAGGCCAGTCTCAAAAGGGGATGAGGAGTAGACAGATAGGTGAGGGGTTAAGAGTGTTTGCTCTTAGGACCTAGGTTTAAATTCCCAGCACCGACACTGTGGCTCAGAATCATCTCTAACTGCAGTTCCAAGATATCAGATGCCCTCTTCTGACCTCCATAGGAACCATGCATGTGGCATACATACAATCAAAACAGTCAGACACAGAAAACAGATATGTTTGAAAGAAAAAAAAAGACACAAAAAAGCAAAAACCACTATTTTTGAGTAGGGCAGGAACATCATGGCACACATCTGGAGGTCAGAGAACAACTGTGTAAAATCCATTTCTCCTTCCACCTTTCTGTGAGTTCTGGGAGTTGAACTCAGGTCATCAAGATTGTGCAAAAAGTGCTTCACCCACCAAGCCATCCCGCTGCTCCCTCATCTAGGAACACTTTTTGTTTGTTTGTTTAATCATGGCACGGTCTCTGGAGTTTTGAAGCCTGTCCTAGAACTTGCTCTGTAGACCAAACAGGCCTCAAACTTACAAGAGATCCGCCTGCCTCTGCTTCCTGAGCACGGGGATTAAAGGCCTGCGCCACCACCGCCCGGCAGAAGCACTTTCTAAGAGAGACCTAGCTTGGTTCACTTCTGTTGTTCCAGCACTCGGGATAAAATAAAGAGTTCAGTGTCATGTTCCACACAATGAAGTTTGCGGTCAGACTACTGGGATCGACATTCCATGAGCAAAGAGGGGGCTGCTGTCACCCCACAACCATTTCCAGCTATGACCCCAAGCCCCATTTTCGATGTCTACTCACACTGGGTGCTGCTGGGGCTGAAGTGGGGGCAAGCTTCCCAGACCCTTTTCCCAAGCGGTCACAGCCATGGCGATGTCTTCCTCAGACAGGGTAGCCAGCTCCTCCTCCTATGAGTGAACAGAGCCCCGTGCCATGAGGGGCCACCAAGGTAGAAAACCTCACTTCTTTGCTCTCTAACTACTAAAGGTGGCCACGATCAATGTCAGCCTCCTAGCCACCTCCTACCCCAGGCCCTAAGGCTCTGGGAGCCCCTGCCCTGTTTCAAACCTCAGGCTCATTGCTGACAGCCCTCCCCTCAGGAGGGCGGGGCTGGGGCTGTTTCTGGAGGTAGGGTCGCAGAGCCAGGACGCCCTGCTGCTTCAGCACAGTCTCTGCAGCTCGCTGACATGGCTCCTGGGTGCTCAGGGTCTGGAACCAGCTTTGGAGGGCACCCAATTCCTCTGTAGGTATAGCAAAAAAGGGAGAACAGGATCAAGATTGGGCAGGCAGGAGTAGAGCTCCTCTCCTTTGGAAGTTTCTCCAGGCACCTTCCCCAGCGCCCTTGGCCACATTCTAAACTGTACCTTAAAGTGAATACTCAGTACCTGACTGTTCTAGAGCCCTGCACCAAGCGCCTGGGGTTGGGATGATGTGACTTGTACAATTCTCACCAGGGCAGGGTGGTGGTGGCACATGCTTTTAATCCCAGTACTCAGGAGGCAGAGGCTAGTGGATCTCTGTGAGTTCGAGGGCAACCTGGTCTACAAGAGATTTCTAGCACAGGCTCCAAAGCTACAGAGAAACCCAGTCTGAAAAAAACAAAACAAAACAAAAAAACCAGTTCTCACCAGGGAGGTATGCTGGGTCCTGCAGCAATGGATATAGCGCTCCCCACAAAACAATGTCAGCCACAGATTCTGTGTCCTAGTTGGAGAAAAAGGAAAAAGAGAAAGTACACAGTTGAAGCACTCATGTATTTCCACTGGTAATCGCGAAAATGTGTGGTTTTATTTTTTTGAAACATGAACATGTAGACTAGGCTGACCTTGCACTTACTTGCAGAGATCTGCCTGCCTTTGCCTCAAAGTGCTGGAATTAAGAGCACGAGCCACCACATCTAGCTTTATATCAAGTGCTGGAATTAAAGGAATGTACCTTTATAACTGGTTTATTTAATTACATAAGGTCTCACATAGTTCTAGCAGGTCTTGAACCTATGTAGCCAAGGATGACTCTGAACTTCTGATCCTCCTGCTTCTACCCCCCAAGGCTAGGAGTACAGGTCTGCGCCACCACATCCAGTGTTTACCATGCACGGCTGAGTACTAGGTGAGATGACCTATGTCTTCTGACACTGCCCTACAGTAACTCTACATAAGGAAACGGAATTACTTCCATTTTACAAGTGAAGTAAAAAAATCAAGTTGAGCAAGTCTTTAATCCCAGCGTTTGGGAGGTGAGACAGGCAGATTCTCTGAGTTGCAGGTCAGCCTGATCTACAGATCAAATTCCATCTGGGACAGCCAGGGATACACAAAGAAACCTTGTTTGGAAAAAACAGTAAGGATTAATTAAAGAGTTAAGTGATGTGTCATGGTTATAATGCTAATAATTGGTCATGGGGGGTCTGAATATCGTCTTCCCTTTAAGTCCTACACCGTCAGGCTTCCACAAACCACATATCAAGACCAACTCACCCCGGCCAGGAAAGGACAGGGCTGGCGACTCAAGCTGTGATCGATATGAGTCAGGGCTCTCCGAAGCGGGCCAAGCACCTCTTCCCCTTTCTTGCCTTGAACCACTAAACAGTGCAGGGCAGCAGACAAAACTGGCTACAACACAGGAAACATGGGTCAGGATGTTCGTACAAAAGAAAGGCAGCCTGCCCTCCCTGGTGCATGAATCCTACCTGCAGCTCCGTGGCTTCCCACTCCAGCCACTGGTTGGTAAGGTCATCTTGTTCCCAGCCAGATAACAGAAAAAAGTATCTGCCCACGGAGAGAACACAAGTTAAAACTGAAGGGTTCCTTTTGTGTAGTTCATGTATGAACCCTCTGAGAAAGTGTTTCCAAATAAGGGCACAAAAAGGTCAGTGAAGTCGGCTATGATCCAGCCACCTCCCCACACCAAGAACCAATACTGACCGGCAGATTGCACTGGTGGAGAAGAGGTAATTGCCACTATCCAGCTGCAAGACAGGGACCTTAGGCCGGGTCAGGAATGGCACCACACACTCTTGAGACAGAGGAAAATGAATGAACAGGGGTAAGAAAAGAACTTATCGGACAATTTTACACTGGACGGGGCGGGAGGGAGACGCAGTTTCCATAGCAACACTAAAAGGGGGGTGGGTCTGGAGTTTGGAGAGGCCAGCAAGTGTTCAGTCGAGACTGCCAGCTGGAAACAACAGGTGGAGCCAACACAGAGGAGACAGTGGATACCAGCAGTGAGCGCTTCAGCAAGAGCCAGCACTGACCTGCGATCACAGTGCCAGAGCAGCACTGAGAGCTGAGACGATGCGACAAGAGAACGCGTAAAAAGTCGCCCCAAAACTGGCTGGGAATAAGAAGAGGTAAAATTCAAAGGGCCGGATGTGCATGTGTCTGCACTGATGTCCTAGAAGAGGAGGGAGGGGTTCCCGAAAAAAAAAAAAAAACACGACAGGACAAAGGGGTGGTTGGAGGTTATCATGCGTGAACGCGCTGGAGGGAGTTGCATGACAGGTGGGAAGGAAGGTTTAAGAAAACAGCGGAGTGAGGCAGGATCAACTAGGCTAAAACCAAGGGAAGAGTCTAGTGAGGACAATTAAGTAACTTTGAAAGAGAGATCAAGGAAAGAAAGGGGAATGGAGTGACCAAAAGTAATCCAGAGTGATTGGGGGACTGGCACTGGGGTTTGGCAGACAACTGAGATGCACGCCCCCCACACCCTCCGCCCACAGTACCTTCGGGCCCTACGGGGCTGATGAGCAGCTCGGCTCGGCCCCGGGCCCTCGCGGCCGCAGCCAGCACCGGCAGGCTCCCCGGGGAGCCCTCGCTCAGGAACAGCCTCATCTCGCCCGGAGACCACGCTGATGCAACCGGAACCGGCCTCCGGCTCCTGGGTTAAGCGGCCGCTGCTAGGTATCACGGGAAATGGAGTTCTAGGTCGGCTCGACGCTCGCAGCCGACTCCGGGAAAGCCGACTCTTTATCCCATCATGCACCGTTACAAAACAGGAAATGGTTAACAACGAGACCCGGAAGTCAACCGTGGGGGCTAGCTCGGCACTTCGGGTCGGCCGCTCGGAGATCCTCGGTTAAAGCCGGCTGCCCTAAAGTGAGCCGAGGGCCGTGACCCGAGTGGTTTCTTTTTCTAATCTTGGTGATCGATAAGGTGGCGGTCATGATTGCTGCTGCTCGCACTCGCCGATTCAACTTATTAAGAATTTTCTTTTTTAATTCGTGTATGGACAGGGAGGTGGGAGCGTGCGCGCCGGGATCGGAGGACTCCTTCGGGAGTCCCGTTGTCCGCCGCGTGAACCCCAGATATTGAACTGTGGTCGTCAGGCTTGGTGGCAGTGCTTTTAGCCCCTTGATGCCGCTAATCAGTGTTTGTTTGTTTGCTTGGTTGGTGGTTTGTTGGGGGGGCGGTGTTTGTTTTTGTAGGGATTTTTTTGGTTTTGGTTTTTCCACACTGGCTGTCTCTGTGTGACAGTTCTGGTTGTCCTCGAACTCGGAGCTCTGC
>NC_022024.1:8742690-8762437 GCF_000317375.1 Microtus ochrogaster
GTTCGAGGCCAGCCTGGTCTACAGAGTAAGTTCCAGGAGAAACCCTATCTGGGAAAAAAATGTATTAATGTAAAAAAATTGGAAAATACTGTAGATATGTAGATACCCACCAATTACAAAGGATGTAACTAATGAGGATGTATTATTTAGGAGCCGGGAATGTAGACTAGTGTGTACTGTGTACGAGCCCTTGGGTTCACTCCATAGCGCCAGGTTGGCACACCCATCTGCCATCCCAGCATTGGGAAGGTGAAGACAAAAGATCAGAAATTCAAGAAAATTCAGTCCACCTGCCTCTATTGCAAGCTAGCATAAGCTACAAGAGACCTATGCAGGCCTGGAAAGATGGTGGGCAGTGAAAAACACAGGCCATTCTTCCAGGGGACTCAGCTTTGATTCCCAGCGTTTGTGTGCAGTGAGGTTACAATGTCTGCAACTTCAGTCCCAGGGGATCAGACTCCCTCTTCTGGCCTCCTTGAACACTGCCTGCATGTAACGCACAGGTGTACATACAGACAAAACACCCAGACAGATAAAATTAAAACATTGGGGAAAAAAGAGTGGGGTGAGGGTCTGGATGTGAGGGGGCGCTCCCTTAATTCCAGTACTCAAAAGGCAAAGGCAGTTGGATTTCTTTGAGTCCAAAGCTAATCTGGTGTGTTTTGTTTTTTAAAAATATTTATTATGTATACAACATTCTGCCTCCATGTATGCCTGCTGGCCAGAAGAGGGCGCCAGATCTCATTACAGATGGCTGTGAGCCACCATGTGGTTGCTGGGAATTGAACTCAGGACCTCTGGAAAATCAATCAGTGCTCTTAACCTCTGAGCCATCTCTCCAGCCCTGGTTTGTTTTTAGTTAATTAAAAAAATAAGGGACTGGAGAGCTTGAGGTTAAGGAGCACTCGCTGCTCATGCAGAAGGCTAAGCTCTGGTTCCAAGCACACAGCATGCAGCTCACAGCCTCTGTGACACTAGTTCCAAAGGACAGCCTCTTCTGTCTTCCTTGGGCACTGCACAGAAATGTTACACTTGGGGCTGGAGAGATGGCTCTGTGGTTAAGAGCACTGGCTGCTTTTCCAGAGGACCTTATTTTAATTCCCAGTAACCACATGGTGACTCACAACCATCCATAATGAGATCTGGTTTTTTCTTCTGTCCTGCAGGCATGCATGTAGGCAGAATACTGTATACATAAATATAAATCAGCCAGGCTGTGATGGTGCATGCCTTTAATCCCAGCACTTGTGGGGCAGAGGCAGGCAGATCTGTGTGAGTCTGAGACCAGCCTGTTCTACAAAGCAAGTTCTACAAAGTGAGTTCCAAGACAGCCAGGATTGTTACACAGAGAAACCCTGTTTAACATAAATAAATCTTAAAAATAAATAAAGCAGGATTACATAAAGTCTACCAAAAGGTGGAGGAAGCAATTAGCTGGCAGGAAGTGAAGATTATAAGAAATCAGGAGTATGAGGAGGTCAGGAGGATGGCTAGAGAGATGCACAGTAGAAGGGAGGGACATTGAGTTGGGAGACTCTTGTCTGAGACAGGCAAGGGGAGGCTTCTAGGACATTGGCTAAGGAGGAAGGTCACCTGGTGCTTTCTCTGCTAATTAAAAAAAGTTACACTCACTTGTAAACTCTGAAAATATTAACACTAACGTTTATGTACGATCATGGTAAGAGAACTAGATGGTCATAGCGAAGGGAGCTGAGGGCCTATGTAAGGAAAAGGTCGAATCGAGGGAAAGTGAGAGGTTTCACCACAAAGTCAAATGAAAGGAATGCATGTAAGCTAAGAGGCACCCTAAGGTGGGCAGTGATGGCACAGGCCTTTAATCCTAGCACTCAAGAGGCAGAGGCAGGCGGATCTCTGTGAGTTCAAGGTCAGCCTGGTCAACAGAGTGAATTACAGGACAGCCAGGACTATACTAAAAAGCCAAAAATAAGGGATATCTTGTTTATCTTTTTAAAAACTTAGTACGTGTGCTTAAGGTGGGCTCACATCTTGGTGGTCAGAAGACAACTTTGTGGAGCTGGTTCTCCTCTTCCATCATTTACTTATGTATTTATGTTTGTTTGTTTGAGACAGGGTCTCCATATTATGTAGCTTGGGCTGGCCTGGAACTCATAGAAATCCACCTGCCTCTGCCTCCCAAGAGCTGGGATCAAAGGTGTGCACCACCACACTCATCTTCCATCTTTATGTGGGTCTTCAGACTTCCCCTGCAAGCACCTTTACCCAATAAGGCATCTTGCTGGCTCCTTATTCATCTTTGTATCCCCTTAAAAATAATATAGGGTGGCCAGGTGACCACACACCTTTAATCCCAGCACTCAGGAGGTAGAGACAGGCAGATATCTGTGAGTTCGAGGCCAGCCTGGTCTATGGAATGAGTTCTAGGACAGGCTTCAAAGCTACAGAGAAACCCTGTCTTGAAAAACCAAATAACAGATAAATAAATAAATAGAAATATGGGGTAGACATGTCTCTCACACCTATAATCCCAGTATTCAGGAGGCCTGGACAGAAGTTTGAGACCAGTTTAGGATGCATATAGGATGCATAAAGAGCCCAAAGGCTGGCTAATCTGAGATACACAGTGTAACACTCTCAACAGACTCCATCCAACCAAAATAATAATAAAAGGTGCTTGCCACCAAGTCTAATGGCCTGAATTCAATCCCAGGACCCACAGAGTGGAAACAGAACACCTAAAACACTTCCCTCTAGACTACACACACACACACACACACACACACACACACACACACACACACACATGCATACACGCTGAATAAGCAAAGGTACAAAAAGTAAAATAGCTGGGGAGATGGCTCAGTGGCCGAGAGTGTGTCCTGCAGAGGTCTCCTTGCAGAGAACCAGGGCCCCTAGCATTCACACTGAGCAACCCACAGCTGCCTATAATTCTAGCCCCATGGACTCTGACACCCTCTTCTGGACTGCACAGGTACCTATACTCACATGCACATATCCTCACACACACACAAACACTTTATTTTTCAAGATTTCAGACTCTTTGATGCTAGAGGGTAGGTGATGGGAGGAGAATGCCAGGCCTGGATGGGCAGGCCTGTAGTCCCAGCACACAGAAGGGTCAGTCTTAGGCTAAATAGAGAGTACTAGGCCATTCAGCAATGTAAAGCAAAATCATGTTTATTTTTTTTATTTTATTTTTTTGGTTTTTCGAGACAGGGTTTCTCTGCGGCTTTGGAGCCTGTCCTGGAACTAGCTCTGTAGACCAGGCTGGTCTCAAATTCACAGAGATCCGCCTGCCTCTGCCTCCCAAGTGCTGGGATTAAAGGCGCAAAATCATGTTTAAAAAATAAATAAATAAATGAAAACTCTATGGTGGGCTGGAGCCATGGCTCGGTGGTTACAAGCCCTTGTGCTTACAGAAGGTTGGAGTTTGGTTTCCAGCACTCATACACTCATAGATATAAATCTCGAAAAGTAAAAAAGCCAGGCATTCTGACATATGCCTACAATTCCAAACTTGGGGGGCAAGAGGATCAAGAATTCAAGGTCATCTTCACCTAGTCAGTTCATGGCCAGCCAGGCGTACATGAGACCCTGCCCCCAAATAGTTTTTTCTCCTTAAAATAGTGATGTGTATAGGTGTTTTGCTTGCATGCGTGTCTGTGCACCACATGAACAGAAGAGGGTTGGGTTCCCTAGAATGAGTTACAAACGGTCATGCATGATGCACCGCCTTGCACGCACTGAACAGCTGAACCATCTCTTCTGCCCTAAAGACAGGGTTTCTCAGTATAACAGCTCTGGCTGCCATGGAACTCGCTCTGTAGACCAGGCTAGCCATGAACTCACAGAGGTCCGCTTGAGTTGTACAACAGCATGAGCCACATAGCCAGGCCTTTTCGAAAACCCAAGAACTTGTGTCATGGCTTTAATCCCAACACATGGGAGGCAGAGGCAGGCGAATCTCTTTGCGTTCAAGAGTAGCCTGGTCTACAGAGTGAGTTCCAGGACAGCCAGAGACAAAGACAGAAACCCTGTCTCAAAAAACCAAAAAAATAAATAGAAGAAATACAAAGACTAGAATGTACCTCAGTAGTCAAATATCTTGTCTGCTGTACAGAAGGCCCTGGGTTCAAACGCCAGCAAAGCAGGGGAGGAGATTTGGGAAAATACCAACTTCAGTACTTGGTAATCAGTTGAATCGATGTGAGCAGCGAGGAAACAGACAAGAAGCTGCAGGGCTTCTGGCATGCACAGTTGGGCACATGCTTCTCCTGCAGATGCTTCTAACTTCCTCTACCACGGCGATCCTTATCACATAGGGCTTTAATTGTATGAGAGGGCAATGGCCCAGATTTATCACCACAATCAGCACTGTCTTGCCTAGCCTAAGTGTTAGCAAGGATTCAATAGATATTTTTTTGGATTTAAGTCTGGCAGTTAAATGCTAGAGAAAAAGATTTGTAGGGAAGGTTGATATGGACACTTCAGTAGGTACTGAATTTGTTGTAGAAGACTTGCAGAGTGTTCCCGTGGATGGTGAATAAGGCCAGACTCCAGAGGAAGATCTGGACTGGAGATACAGTGCTTAGCAGGATACAGAGGCCATTTGAGAGAGTCTGATCACTGAGGGAGTGACTCAAAGTGATAAGACACAGCTCAGATGGGTTTTTGTGGTTTAAGGAGCAGGTGGAGGAAGACTCTCCCGCAATGAAGTAACCGCCAGAAGAGGAACAGGGAAGGACACCAGCAGGGGAAGGAGCAGTTGGGTCGCATGCCACAGAATGTCACACAGCTTAAGGATTAGGAAGTGCTTGCAAGGACTGGGGTGTACTTGGGAAAGTGGAGATGTCAGGGATAGGAAATGAAGATGGCTTTGTGTGGTTGCCTTCGAGAAGTTCGAGGGAGGGTTGGGGAGACAGGTTTGCCTTGTTCTGCTCTGCTTTTTGAGCAGAGCTTTGACTAAATAGCTCAGACTGGCCTTCAGCTCCGCGTTCCTCTCTCAGCCTCTCAAATGCTGCTGGATACAGGATGAATCCCAGTTAAGTTGGGAGCACAGACCCCAGCCCCTCGCATCCATCCCAGCCCCCAGGCCTGGGTGTTGCTTTGGTCTGGACTCCAAATCCCAGCATGCCAGGTCCTGACCCCTCCCTGGGGGAGAGTCAGGACCACTCACACAGGGTATTTGAGCTCCCAAAGGAGAAACACCTGGTCTCTTTTCCTTCCTCCTGGTGGTCGAGTTCACGGCCTCCCAGTTTCCCCTCGGGGCCACCCTAGAGCGCAGGAATCCCATTAAACCTGGATATTTTTTAATTTGGCTTGTTGTGATTTGGGTTGATTGGGATTTTTGTGTTGACAGAGAGCTCACAATCCCCAGCCCTGGTAGGTCACTGATAACCTGAAAACCTTGAGGAAGGAAAGGTTTATAAAGAGAAAACTTGGAAAAGTTTCAAGGGGGATAAAAGTCAGAGGTTAAGAGCACTGCTGCTCTTCCAGAGGACCCGGGTTTGGTTCCCAGCACCCACGTGGCATCTCACAACTGTCTGTAACTCTAGTTCCAGGGAATCTGACATTCTCTTCTGGCATCCATAGGGTTTCTCTGTGTAGCTCTGGCTGTCCTAGAATTCACTCTGTAGATCAGGCTGGCCCTCAAACTCACAAGAGATCCACCTGCCTCTACCTCCCATGTGCTGGAGTCAAAGACATGCACCACCACTGCCTGAGAAAAAGCAAACAGAACAAAACAAAGCAAAAACCTTAAAAATAAGTCAATGAGGCCAGGTATGGTGGTCCATCAGGTGGCACACACCTTTAATGCTAGCATTTGAAAGACAGAGGCAGATGGACCTCTGTGAATTCAAGGCCAGCCTGGTCTACAGAGTGAGTTCTAGGACAGCCAGGGATGCACAGAGAAACCCTGTCTCCGGAGGAAGAAACAACAAAGAGCCTGGCTATCCTTCCAGAGGACCTGAGTTCAATTCCCAGCACGCACATGACAGCTCGCAGCCACCTAAAACCCCAGATCCAGGGTATCCAACACCCTCTTCTGGCTCCTCAAGCACCAGACATTTGGATGGTGCACAGACAGACATGCAGACAAAACACTCAGATAACACAAAAATGCAATTAACAGAACCCCACAATAAACCTGGGAACCTGCCCAAAAGGCCGATGCAGAGGCTCATACCCCCCAAATGTGTCCTAGGTGATGTGAACCCCTCTTTCTCTTAGCCTCTCATTCGTTCTTACAGTTTTTCTGTCTGTCTGTCTGTCTGCACAGGAAACACAAAGGTTTAAGTCTGAGGCAGTTGGTCATAGAAACAAGGCCTGTGCAAACTTAATAAAGGTCACAGGTCATAACCTTTCCTTAGTCATTCTCTCTCGTACTTTCTCCCGTGTTCCTCTCCGGTCTTTCCGTGTCTAGCTCAGGACTCCCCCCAGCACCCAGGACCAACTCTTTCTGCCCCTGAAACTTCGGGTGACCTCCACAAGGTATCTGAAGGAAAAAATTACCGAGCTCGGTCATCTTTTCTGATTTCCTGCCTTGCCAGCCACCGAGGTCTACTGACCACATCCTCTCTCACCTTGTTTATATATACTTCCTCATCAGACACACCACGCAGGAGGTCTCAGTCCCCAGACTGTGCTGATCTCTCCCACACAGGGCTTCTGTCTAGTCTCCTTCTTCCTTGTCTCTCCAAGGCTCCTGTCCTCACTCATCCAAGACACACACACACACACACACACACACACACACACACACAGCTCTAAGAGCCATGTTCCTCTGTGTGGAGGCACCCACTCCTATTTCCTTCTGGAACTTCAAGTCTCCTTTTTCCCATAGGTGACAGTGCTGACCACAATGCTTTCAGGCCGGTGGTGGCCAAGTATCTGGGGAAATCTTGGAGTGAGTCTACAAAGCCCTTCTCAGGGATCCCAGCTCTGCGTCCTCTATCCCTTCACTTATACCGGGGCAGATGGCCGGGAGGTGTCTCTGGCTGAAGGTGACAGGTTCCAACTGCTTCGAAAGACCAACTCGGACTGGTGGTTGGCAAGGCGCCTAGGAGTATCCTCCTGGTCCAGGCCCATCTTTGTTCCAGCTGCGTATATGACCGAGGAATCACTCTCCTGCCCCAGACCAGCAGACTCTACCCACAATGCATCCTTCTGGAGTCCTGGTAAGTAAACTCCAAGCTTTCCCCTTTCCCCTTCCTGCCTCCCTGGCTTGAGAGAGTTACTTAGTGGGTTTGCCTCTCACTTCTGGTGACCCCCTCTGTCTTGCTTTCCTTTGATAAGACTCACTGTTCTCACATCCACCATGGTGGTATCACCTTTTATCCCTCCTAGCTCTAAGCTGGTTAGGTCTCAAGTCATTTCCGGTAGCTTTCCTCTGTATTCCTTGACAACTCAGCTGAGGCCCTATCTGTCATCACCTGCCACTCCTCCACATCTCTTTTCAGGGACAAAGATGTTTCATGGCTCCCTGGAGGAACTCTACCTGTCTCAGGAAACCCAGATTACTTCTGAGCAACCTCCTCCCTGTTCCCGCAAAATGTGCAGAAGTGTCAGCATGGCCTATTTGAAACCCTGCTTCCTGAAACCCCTCAGGGAAGGGCCAAGAGAAAGATCGCTCCCCCAGGAAGGCTCCATGACAGAGGCCAGTACCGACACGGTGAGTCACAGATCTTCACCAGAGCACGGTCCGTGGTCAGTTACACTACCATGAGGCCCTGTTTTGGGCACAGAGGTAAAGGAGACAGACATTGTCCTCCCTTAAAGGACTGAGGGTGGGAGACGGTGGCATTAAATCAGCCTGATAAATAAAATAAAGAAGATGCTGAGGTGGTCGGAAAAGACCCTGCACATGGAGAAAGAGAGGCTACAAGCAAAGTAGGGGTGAGGAAGGACAGCAAAAGACACAGGCCCTAAGGAGATGCGAGTCCAGCCCAACAGCAGGAGGCCAACAGACTGCTTTTCCTCTGCTTCTGACTCCTAGCCCAGGGCAAGGTTTGTCCTCTGTCCTGTCTTCAAGTCGGGCTACCGGCAAGTTCCTTCTAAAGTTATAGCTCTCTTGTCCATCCCTTCCCCCTCCTTCTCTTTTGTCAGTTGTATTTTGAGCCAGGGTCTCACTCTGTAGTAGGCCCAGATGAGCTGGACTCTTTAGGTAGGCCAGATTGACCTCAAACTCCTATAATCCTCCTGCCTCAGCCTCCCAAATGTTAGGGTTAAAAGCCAGCCTGGCTCCCGACCTCCTTGTCGGCTGCGCTGCGTCCTTTCTCTCATCCTCCCCTGGCGTGGCCCCCCACCTCTTTTCCTCTGAATGGTGTGAGGAGGGGGCACTTTCTCTTCCCCACCCCACCCCCCAAAAAGCCTGTTCCCCTTTCCTGCAGCCCTGGGGCGGGGTTGCGTGGGGGAGGAGGGAAGTTGGCAACAGGAAGTGCGGAGAAGAGCAAAGAAGGCTGTGAGGGGAGAATTTTTTAAAAAACAGCCAGGGACTGGGTTTTCTAGCCCTGTACCAGGGTCATCCTGGCCCGGAGCCGAAGGTGAGTAAATGGGAGAGCGGTTGGGAGGGACGGGGCAGCACCCACCTCCTCTTCCCCACTTCCCTGGCAGGCAGGATCCCAGCCCCTCCTGTCAGAGCTCCCTGTGTCTTGTAATCTGGTTGGCCTTCTCTGATGTCCAGGGTCTCTGTCCCGAAGAACTTGGATCTCCCATCCCCCGTCCCCGTCCCCGCCCCCAAGGCTAGATGTCTGGGAGCAGCTCCGGCAGGACGAACCAAAACGCCGGAATTCTTAGGAGAAAGGCTGGGTCTCTTCCTTCAGCTATCAGACCGTTGAGACACGGACCCCAAGGGATTAGAATTGCCCCGGGAGTTTTATGCTGGGGAAGTAAACGGCTGGGGTCCTGATACCAGCCAGAGAAGGAACTTGTCTCCCAGGAGGACAGGTCACACTTTTCTCACAGCTTGTCAAGTCCTCATCAGCGTCCGAGAACGGAGACACAGATAGGCAAGGACCACACTGCTTAGTAACAATTACCTCTACCCCGGCCCATCCCACCCCACCCCCGCACACCCCACCCCGCACCCAAGACAAGGCTTCTCTGTGTAGCCCTGACTGTCCTGGGACTCACTCTAGACCAGGCTGGCCTCAAACTCACAGAGATCCACCTGCCTTTGACTCCCAGGTTGGAATTAAAGGTGTGCACCCCCATGCCTGGCTTTATAATTATCTCTTGTCCTCTATCCAAACCTAAGCCTCATGTTAGACCCCAAAAGCAGCATTGGAGATAATAAAATTTATTTATATGAGTGATCCACTTCTCAATAAATAAATAATTTTATGTGTATGGGTGTTTTGCCAGCATGTATGTCTGTGTACCACCATGCATGCAGTGCCCACAGAGACCAGGAGAGGGCGTCAGACCTCCTAGAACTGGACCAGCTGCATTCCCCCTTCACGCCCTTCCAGAGGCAGTCAGTGCTCTTAACCACTGAGCCATCTCTCTAGCCCCAGATAAATTATTCTCTGCCGCTTTGATTGATTACTGGGGACAAGTGGCAGAGCTTAGACTATTAGAGCTGCCAGGACACCGGCTTCGGCTGTCACTAACAACCCCTGTAACTTAGATCCCACTAAGACGCCTCTCCTGTGCCATGCCACAGTCATATTCAAGACACCTTTCCTCCTCCGCGTCCCGTTGTCCCTTCAAAACCCCTCTTCCCCATTTCTCTCTGGGGCTCTCAGGTCAGAAGAAAGAAAACACGGTGAGAATTGCTGAACTGTTGAGGTACCATCTGGATGTTGCTTTGTCTCCCCTAAACCCAGAAACCGGGCTCCATGGAGCAGACAGAGACTCTGATTAGGAACAGTGGGGCCTCGCAACCTCAGGAATGGCTTGATGGACAGGTGAGAACACCCCGTTGTCTCAGCGTCCAGGTTAACTTTTTATGACTCTCCCCTTAGGCAAGGCGTTCTCCTTTGCCACTGTAACGTTGCCCTCTCTCACAGCCACACCCCTCTTCCTCCTGCTACCTGGGACCACCAGATTGCATGTCCTCTTTCAATGCCCCATCCTTAGGGTTTACCAAGTCTCAGCCGGAGCAGGGGCAGCCCCTGGGGAGACCTGCCGGGCCAGCCAGCAGCCCTGCATTCCTGTCAGCCACAGCTGGATGACCCCCATGTGAGTCTTTCCTGGCTCTCAAAGCCCAGAACCTTTCTGCACCGCCACCCTGTCTTCTGCTCCTTGAAAATAACATTCTTCTTTCTTGGTGTTTGCTCTTCTCCAGTACCCCCACCCCCAAACTTTAACGGGCCTCATCCCTTAGAGAGAACCCTTGAGGGCTGTGGGTGGCACAGGGTGGCTTACAAGCAATACCCCATGCCTTTCCCAGGAGGAAAAGTCAGGTCTGATCAACATGACCAAGATTGCTCAAGGAGGGCGTAAACTCAGGTGAGGACCCAGAATATGTCAGGGGTCTAGGCTATTGGGTTTCACAGGGTAGAAAGCAATGGTGACGGTGCCGGGGAGGGGAGGAGGGACGCGGGCACTCCAGGTGAAACTCTAAAATGACCTTTTAACTACTTCTACTCCTCCCTTCCCCCCACAGGAAGAACTGGGGCCCGGCTTGGGTGGTGTTAACTGGTAACAGCCTTGTGTTCTACCGAGAGCGGCCGCCGCAGTCTGCGCCGTCCCAAGGCTGGGTGAGCATCGGCCAGGGGGAGCAGCAAGGGTTTGGGGGTTACTGGTTTGCACCTCGGGTCAACAGATGGGGGTTGAAAGGAAGGAAATGGAGGAGAAGGTAAAGGAAGGCGGAAGCAGCTCACCGCCACCACCCCAGAGGGAAGCGGTGAGGAAACAGATTCAGCCTCAGTTTCTCCCCTCATCGCCAGGCGCCGGCTGGAAGCCGGCCGGAAAGCAGCGTGGACCTGCGCGGGGCGGCCCTGGCTAACGGGCGCCATCTGTCCAGCCGCCGCAACG
Source organism: Microtus ochrogaster (assembly GCF_000317375.1). Lineage (NCBI taxonomy): Eukaryota > Metazoa > Chordata > Mammalia > Rodentia > Cricetidae > Microtus > Microtus ochrogaster. The sequence continues at coordinate 8,753,671 of NC_022024.1, forward strand.
TCCTGCACGTAAGTGCAGTCTCGCGCGGCCCCAAAGATTTGGGGTACGGAGTGGACAGGGTGACCAGAGGACTCTCGACCTCGCAGCGTTCTAGGCTCTCCTCGCTGACGCGAGCCTTTCCCACCCGACCCCCAGATCCGGACGGTCCCCGGCCATGAGTTCCTGCTGCAGTCGGACGAGGAGCCAGAGCTGCGAGCCTGGCATCGCGCGCTGAGGGCGGTCATCGAGCGTCTGGTTAGAAGGGTGCAGAACCCCGAAGGCACCCTGGAGGCTAGACCCGGGAAAGGGAGGGTCAAAGAGAAGAGCTCTGGGAATCAGGCGGTCTCGGGTGGAGTCCTGACCTTGAGTCAGGCTGGAATGTGGGGGTGCCGATGCTCTCCCTTCCATCCTCCCACCCTGGCTGCCTGGGTCTAGGATCGGGAGAACCCCCTAGAGCTGCGTCTATCCGGCTCGGGACCCGCAGAGCTGGCGGAGCTGAGCGCTGGTGAGGATGACGAGTTGGAGTCAGAGCCGGTGTCCAAGCCACTGCTAAGGCTTAGCAGCCGCAGGATTTCCAGTACGAAGTGGGACTGAGCTGGCCGGGCTGGGTTGCAGGGAAACGTCCTCCGCTGGAGCTCACACTCCTTGGTTTGGCAGGTCGGGGTGCGGAGGGCACTGAGCAGAAGAATCGCGTGCGGAACAAGTTAAAGCGGCTGATCGCCAAGAGACCAACCTTGCAGAGCCTTCAGGAGCGAGGCCTGTTCCGAGGTAGGCTGGGCTGGACCAGAGGGGCGCTGCTCTTTGTGCCAGCTTTACTAGTGTTTCTGTTTTGTGTAGGTTTCGGTTTTCAAATTTTATTGTTGTTGATATATACTCTCAGTATATATTCCCTGGTTTTCCTCAAATTTGGGCACTCCTCCTGCCTCAGCCTCCCAAGTGTCTGGGATTACAGGTGAGAGGCACCATGCTGGGTAGTGGCTGGTGCCTTTAAGCCCAGCACTCAGGGGGATCTCTGAGTTCCAGGACAGCCAGGGCTACAGTCTTAGCATTAATAAAAACTCCAGTGAGGCTCAAAGTAGAGCTTCCAGACCCAGGTTAGAGTCTGCTGACACTCCTGCTCCCCCCCCCTCATTATTTGAGGAGCAGAGGCAGGGCGTCCTTGCCCCCACGTGGCAGCAGACCCAGGCTTACATGGATAGCGAGGACCTTTACTGATCCACCCCCCTCCTCTGCAGACCAAGTGTTCGGTTGCCAGTTGGAATCGCTGTGCCAAAGGGAAGGGGACACCGTGCCCAGCTTTGTCCGGCTCTGTGTTGAGGCTGTGGATAAAAAAGGTTGTGTTTCCCAAACTCCAAAAATCTCCCCTTTCAAGCCCTAGGACCCAGATGCCCCATCTCTGCCTTCCTCCTGACTCCTTTCTCCCTCAGATCCCTCACTTAAACACTTTCCGAGTCCCCATCTTCCCTATCCCTCTTCTCCTAGGTCTGGATGTGGACGGCATTTACCGAGTGAGCGGGAACCTGGCAGTGGTCCAGAAACTGCGATTCCTGGTAGACAGAGGTGAGAGGACTTGGGAGGAAGTAATGAATTGAAGAATCCGTACCTCAAAACCAAGAGCGGTTCTGAGGGAGGGAGTCGGCACTGCATGTCTCAGCTCCTGGTCTCTTCTCGTGCTTGTTACAGAACGGGCAGTCACCTCTGATGGGAGATACATGTTTCCAGAACAGCCAGGACAAGGTACTTATACCTCAGACTCTCAAAAAGCTGACCGATGCCCTCTTTGTACCCCACGGAAACCCCCCATGTCCCACCCCGACAAAGGCTGTCCCCGTTGTTACCATGCCCTACTATGGGCCATCATCACATTCTTGTGACATGTTTTGATTAGATTTCCCCCCAAATTCCTGATCTTTGAGTCCGGAACCCAAGGAACTTCTTTTTCCTTCTAGAAGGCAAATTAGATTTAGACAGTGCGGAATGGGATGACATTCATGTGATCACTGGGGCCTTGAAGCTTTTTTTACGGGAGCTGCCAGAGCCTCTGATGCCTCCACCATTGCTGCCTCATTTTCGTGATGCCCTTGGTAAGGGTCAAGAGCTTCGGTGATCCTCCTGCCATGGGAGGACCTGTGCAGTAGAGACTAGAACAGAGGGTCCCTTCCGTCTTCCTCTGCGAGGATGGGAAATAATTACATGCCAACTATAGGGATGGGGGAATATGTGTGTGAATGTTTAGAGGATCGAGTTGGGAAGAACTCTGAAAGTCGCAGGTGAGCTACGGGAAAGAGCGGAGCCCTACAGCTCGTCAGTAAGTTGTGTGCTTATTGTATGCAAGGCCCTGGGTTGAATGTCTTGTACCGAAGTGCAGAGGGAGAGCACGAGACAAATGGTACCATTCATGGACAAGGGAAAGAGTGCATCATTTACCCACCCTGTCATATCACTCTCCCTAACCCCCCCCCTCTCTCTCGTCCTTCCCGTCGCTCTCTGTAGAACGTTCTGAGCCAGATCAGTGCCTCTCTGAAATAAAAAAATTAGTGGACTTGTTGCCGAAGCCCAACCGTGACACACTGCAGTACATCCTGGAGCATTTATGCAGGTCAGGAAAACTCAACAGCCTGTTCATGCTGGGGAGGATGGAGTGGGTGTTCCTCAGGGACTGACCAGGGAGCACGGAGAGGGGGGTGTTCCTCAGCGACTGGCCGTGAACATGGAGATGGGGGTGTTCCTTAGGGACTGACCAGGGAGCACGGAGATGAGGGGTGTTCCTCAGAGACTGGCCGTGAGCACAGAGATGGAGGTGTTCCTCAGGGACTGACAAGGGAGCACGGAGAGGGGAGTGTTCCTCAGGGACTGGCCAGGGAGCATGGAGATGGGGGTGTTGCTCAGGGACTGGCCGGGGAGCATGGAGATGGGGGTGTTGCTCAGGGCCTGGCCGGGGAACATGGAGAGAGGGGTGTTCCTCGGGGACTGACCAGGGAGCACGGAGAGAGGGGTGTTCCTCAGGGACTGACAAGGGAGCACGGAGATGGGGGTGTTGCTCAGGGACTGGCCGGGGAGCATGGAGATGGGGGTGTTGCTCAGGGACTGGCCGGGGAGCATGGAGATGGGGGTATTCCTCAGGGACTGACAAGGGAGCACGGAGATGGGGGTGTTGCTCAGGGACTAACAGGGGAGCACGGAGAGGGGGGTGTTGCTTAGGGACTGATGAGGAGCACTAACATCCTAGCCTTTGGCTAGCTCAGCATCAAATGAGCACCCAATAAAACCAGCGGTGCTGTGAGATTAGGGAATTCTGCTCTGTCCCTTCCCTGACTTTAGTCTCTCCCTAGGGCAGGGTGGCTTGTTTAGCTGAGATGCTTTGGGGCACATTTGAATACAAGCCTCCCATGTTGTGAGCTTAAAGAACTTTGGGGTGTTCCCTGGAGCTGAGAACTAAGCAGTTCTACCCAACTTGTGCCTCCAAGTAGTATCCTGAAGGTTTCTCCACTGGCCCATCTCTGTTCCTCTGTACTTGGTTCCTTCAGCCAGCATGTGGAAGGATCCCAGAGTGATCTCTGCTCTGCTCCATACCTACCTGATGGGGCTATACTGGCTTGTTGGGTACCTGTCGCCTACCTCCCGTGTCCTTGGCTTTGTCCCCAGGGTGATCTCACACTCAGATAAGAACCGAATGACTGCCCACAACCTGGGAATTGTGTTTGGACCAACGCTGTTCCGCCCTGAGCAAGAGACCTCTGACATGACAGCCCACGTATTCTACCCTGGGCAGTTGATCCAGCTGATGCTCAACAACTTTGCAAGCCTCTTCACCTGACTTGGGCAGGGAGGAGGAAGACATGGCCATTTGTCAGCTGGTCTTCGGAGAGGACATCCCGGAAGCTCTCTCCCGGAGGCTGCTCTTCCACTGGGCTGTCAGATGTGGGAGAAGAGGAAGGTGTGTGAGCCCCACTTCCAGTCTCCCCAAGATGACACATGGGGCTCTTACTCTCAGCCTTCCTTTATTGTCAGGAAACCTGTCGTTATTAAAGTGTTTTCCTGGAACACACAGAGACTACACACAGCCCCCAGCCCAGTCCTGCCATCCCTGGGCACCTCATCTAGGAAACACCGATGTGCTTGGGATGCCTTATCCTTCTAGGCACTGGAGTTGAGAAATTGTGTCTCTCCAGGCAGAGACCCCAGTAACACACTCATGTTACCCACTGCCATGTTGGGGGGCCCAGAGGGAGATGGGGTATTTTTAGAGCTGTCCCCTTGCTCATGGGAAGGAGGACTCAGCCCCTGGGCCTCATCCAGAATAGCCACGAAGTCCAGCTGAGTGCTGTCCAGGTCCAGAGAGTCCAGAGGGTTGGACACCTGTCCTTCAGGGGGAGGGTACAAGGCAGGACCTGCTCCCAACCTGCCCACTTCAGGATGGCCACAGCTGGGGTTGGTGCCCCCCACCTTGAGGGATCCATAGCAAGAGGGCAGTGGGGGCAGAAGCCGGGGTGGTGCTGCTGCTGCTGGCCTATGGGAAGGCCTGTTTACCCCAACTCCAAAAGTCTCATTGCATGGTGAGGGGGTAGGAAAGGAGCCTGGCTTGTGATTGGCCAGGGTAGGTGCAAAGCCTGATCCGTACATAGCTGCTGGCCCTTTGGCAGGGCTCTGATTAGCTTGGGAACCCCCCAGAAACTTGGAGCTCTGATATGGAAGTTCCTGGGTGGGGAGCCCTCCCCGGCCCTTGTCCTCCCACAGCAGTTCCTGCTGTGACTGAACGTAACTACACACAAGCTGAGCTTTGAGCTGTCCCGTGGGGTGAGAGAGGGAGTCAAAATCGAGGCCAGGCCTGTGTTCTGATGGAAGATAATCATGGGGAGACCGAGGGTAGGGACCCGACTGGGGATACTGGGGAGGAGGGGGTTGGGGATAATGGGAAAATGGAGGTTGTGAACCTGGGGACCCCCCACTGGGGTGGGCGTTGAGGCAGGGTGCCAGTCCAGGGGAGTTAGACCCCACCGGGCACCCTTGTTCGGGTTTTACCTGCACTTGTCCATAATGTTCAAGTCGAGGAGGACACTGGCTATAGGCTTCATTTGGAGCCTTAGTACCAGGGCACATTCCAGAATGGGAAGGGAACTCAGTCCATGATTCTGGGGTGGGGTCAGGATAGGAGACCTGCTGAGGACAGTGGCTAGGGCCATAGTTGGTCAGTGGACCTGGGCCCCTAGCTCCGTAGGGCTCAGCCGCCGTTCCCTCAGGTCCCCCATATCCCAAAGTATCTGCAGATGAAAAGTCCATGTATGGATTCAGACCATTGCCCATCATGGAAGTTCCAACCTCTGGCTCCTCCTGTAGCCCTCTGGTATCCATAGCAACATTTTCAGTGATGCTGGGGGGCTGTGGTGAATACACAGAGGTAGGGAGGTGGGGATCGAAGTTACGCCCAGTTGTTCCACTAGGGGGCGTGTGGACACATCCCAAGCTCTTGAACCGCTGGACTCTGGCTGGAGCAGGATGGTCAACAGCCCGGGCTGGGTCACTGGCTCTCCGGGTGACCCCTGCATTGGGGTTGTATCCTGGGTACTCAGCTCGGCTTCTCCAAGGAGGTCCAGAAAGACCCCCCATCCGATCCAGGCTGTGTGCTGCAGTAGGTGGGGTGCCACTCCCTCTGGCTGACACGTATCTTGCACGGAGCATGTAGTGCTGGGCAGGTGTGAGGCCAGGAAGGGATGACACGCCATTCTCCGGTGGGGATCCCGGCGGGAAAGGGGAGGCCAGGGAGGAGCGGCGGCTGACTGTGTAGGCAGAGCTGACGCTGCTGGAGCTGCTGCTACGGTGGTCAAGGGAGCCTGGGGGGCCCAGCCGGCGAGACGCGGGTGTGCCTGCAAATGACGAGACAGAAGGCAGGTGGTAGGGAGCCCCGCGGTTCCCACCCTGTGTTCCCACAGGCTAGCCTTGACCTGGAACCCACGGTAAAGAGTCCTAGGCTTCTTCGCCCCAATCACCCTGTCTGTCTCCGTTCACTGCACTTACTCTGTTTGGCCAAGGGTTCCAGGCAGTGACAGGTTTGTGCACTGCTACACAGTGACGGGGAAAGCACATCACAGAAGTATTGCTGCCCTAGTCTCCAGTGGTGCGGCTACAGATATATAACCGCCACGCATAGAAAGATATCATAATTTTCTGATCGATGGAAAAAAAGTATCTCCAAGGAAGGGAGTATTTTTGTTTTTGTTTTTGAGACAAGGTTTCTCTGTGTTACACCCTAGCTGTCCTGGAACTAGCTCTTGTAGATCAGGCTGGCCTCGAACTCACAGAGATCCGCCTGCCTCTGCCTCCCGAGTGCTGGGATCAAAGGTGTGCGCCGACACTGCCGGGCTTGGAAGGGGAGTATTTTTCAGACAATAAAAAGATGCCACGTGGCAGCTCAAAGGATGACCTCATCACCTCAACTCAGGACAGGTCCCCAGCTCAGCAACACCTCCCATACCCAGGTCTCACCAGCATGGGTTAAGCTGGGCAGTTTGAGACCCCGGGACCCTATTGGCCGGAGCTGATGCAGCTGATCCAGCCTGAGGTTCTCCAGGCGGTGAAGAGTGGACAGTCCAGTGCCGGCAACAGAAGGCCCTTCATCCAGGCTGGACAGGTCCTCAGTGCTGCCCCCCGCAGTGCCGGTCATTTCCACACCGCTGTCAGTATTGGCTGCACTGCCCGCTGGGGAGTGGTCACTGCTGCAGGAGGACTGTGCTCCAGGGCTCTGCTGCGGTTTCTGTGAAGAGGCCAAGAGTGGAGGGTGGCACCCTCCCCCAGGGGAGTGGCTGAAGCCTATGTCCCAGTGTTCGCAAGGGCTGAGGCCTAAGCAGGCAAGAGGTTGGGGTGAACTAGAGGAAAAGCGGGAAGGAACCCTGCTGGGGTACAGACTCCCAGGGCTCCAGTCCAGCTTAGTTCTAGGACCCTGACAAATTATCTTTGCCTGTTTCCTCTTTTGAGGAATACACAAAATATTGCACACCTAAAGCTTGGATCTAGGTAAGAGCTACTTAAGAGTGAGTCCACAGGGGGCTGAAGATTTGCTTCGTGGTGAAGCATTTGCCTACCGTTGTCCATATTCCCAGAACACCCCCCCCACCGGCCCCAAAGTGAATGTATTGGACCAATTAGACAATGGACAATTCTAATGTCACCCTTAGATCTGGGGTCAGCCAGGGAGCAATACTAAAACTAGAGACAGGCTGGACGCAGAAGACTGCATGTAGGAAGGTATGCTTCTAGGGAGAGGTCAGCTAGGAAGAGGTCAGCAGGGCATGATGGGATACGGAGGCAAGACTTCCGAGGCTGGCTCACCATGGCACCCTCGGGCACGGTCAGTCTGCTCTCTTCCCTTATGGGTCCTCCGTCCCTTTCCCGCTTGGGTTCCACTGTGGAAAGGGACGGTGCCCTCGGCAACGGGCCGTCCCCTCGATGCCGCTTGGTCACGTGGGCATCAGGACCATGCACTGTCTTGACGTGTTTGCGGAGTGAGCTGGGATCTGTGTAGCGCTTGGTGCAGCCAGGGAGCTTGCACACATATGGCTTCTGTGGAGTAGCGTTGCCAAGTCAAAGGCCAAGGGATCAAGGCAGAACACAAACAGAATGGGAAAAGCCACAAGGGATGAGTGAGGGAGCACACACAGCCTTCGAGGAAGGAAGGGGAACATGAGCCCTTGGTGAGAGGCTTCTAGAAGGATTAGAAAACAGATGGTGCGGGTACAAAAAAAAAAAAAGTGACCACCTCCCCCATCCCCAAGGCTGTGAGGCCACACAAATTCAGAAGTTGAAGGGGTCAGGGGTCTACTTAACACGGACCCTTTGCCTGGCTAGACCAAAGAGAGGCATTTTTCAGAAGTGTTTTCTGTATGAATTACACAGCAAGGGGAACTCACGGTCGGAGTCCTGGGTTAGGGGGCTCTTTACAGGGGAAACACTTAGACGTGTCTCAAATGGGAAGCGTCTGGTAATTCGGGCATTCACCTCATTGGAGTGCGTCCGATTCTGGTGCTTGGCGCGGTCACTGGCATTGCTGAAGGCCTTGCTGCAGCCTTCATGCTCACACATGTAAGGCTTCTCACCCGTGTGCGACCGAAGATGAGTCTTCAGGTTTTCAAGACGTGAGTATGACTTCCGACACCCTTCAAACTGAAAGGGGTCAAGCCACATTTCTCAGACAGGACACGGAAATTTTATGATTTAAACTAAAACTGGCGGGTCATGAGGAGCCAAGAGAATACCAGGATTCGGACACAAGGGCAGGTGGGAGCTAAAGGCAGAGAAAGCTGGAGACCGCTCAGGGTAGGGGGCACGGTGAAGTAGGGAGCATCTTGAGCAGGTGTCCTGACATAGAGCTTAGACTGTCCTAGAGAGGCGTCAGGAGTGTCCTTCAGCAACGACGCGAGCCTATCCACTAGGAAATGCAGTAGCAAGAATACTAAGGAAGCCAGGTGGTGATGGTGCACGCCTTTAATCCCAGCACTCGGGAAGCAGAGGCAGGTGGATGTCTGTGAGTTCGAGGCCAGCCTGGTCTACAAAAGCTAGTTCCAGGATAGGCTCCAAAGCTAGAGAAACCCTGTCTTGAAAGACAAAAACAAAAAAAGGCGTGCACGCCTTCCTAGGACTGAAATTAAAGGCATGTATCACCATGTCCAGCATGTTTTCATTTCTTTTAAAATCAAAACGGAAAAATATATTTTTGATCCAAAACTTAATTTTGCTAGGTTTTTGTTTGCTATTTATTTGTTTGCTTGTTTGTTTATTTATTTATTTATGAGAT
>NC_022024.1:8762537-8765232 GCF_000317375.1 Microtus ochrogaster
GGAAAAATATATTTTTGATCCAAAACTTAATTTTGCTAGGTTTTTGTTTGCTATTTATTTGTTTGCTTGTTTGTTTATTTATTTATTTATGAGATAGAGTATTACTGTGTCACCCTGACTAGCCTGGAACTCCTCACATAGACCAAACTGGCCTTGAATTCAGAGAGCTCTGCTTGCCTTTGCCACCTGGCTTGTTTTTGTTCTCCGGGTTTTTTGTTTGTTTGTTTTTCCTTTTTTGAGACCTAGTCTTAAACTCTAGATTCTCTTGCCTCAGCTTCCTAAGTGCTAGTGTTACAGATATGTAACATACCATACCAAGAAGATATTTTAGGGCCAGCAAGATGGCTCAGTGATTAGAGATGTCTGTGGCCAAGGTTGAAAACCTGAGTTTGATTCCCCAGGACCCACATGGTGGAAGATGAGAACTGAGTCCCGCAAGCTGCCTGCTGACCTCCATATATGCACTTTGGAATACAAGCCCCCACCCCATAAAATGCCACCGAAAACATCGTAATACATATCACTATGCCCATCTTTCTATCAGTGCAGTCTTCAGGAAGATTTTAAACATTTGCTTACAAAGGAAGGGGCACTGAAGGCACGAGTCTACCTTGGACCCTCGGATGGGCGCCTCACCGTGCATTTGTGCGGCTTCTCGCCTGTGTGTCTGCGCATGTGCACCACCAGCATGTACTGCGCTTTGAAAGGCCTCAGCTCCCTGGAGCAGCCCCCCCAGTGGCACACGAACTCCTTCCGCTCCCCATGGATGTGTTCGCTGTTGATATGCTGAGGAGGGAGAAGACGAGGCTTTCCGGGGTTCCCGATGTCACCCAAACCCAGCCCCCTACTCAAAGGGTTACGTATCCCACACCCTAGGTTTTCTAGAGCAGAGAGTAACCGAGCTTTGGTTCTGAGGGACTGAGCATGCAATCTCTGACCCCGGTACCCTTGAACGTCCTGCCCTGGGGCAGACCATAAAGCCCACTCAGTCTCCCACGGCTCCCACCAACCACCTGCTACTCCCTGGGGCTCACGTGCACCAGCTGCTCCTGGGAATCAAACTCCTGGCTGCAGCCATCCCAGCGGCAATCAGTCTCATACACGGACTCAGGCTCAGGTTTCTCCTCCAGGTCCTCCCGCCCATCCAGCACCCCCAGCAGGGGATCCTAGGGCAAGGGAGACACTCTTAGGGTCATTGGTGGCAAGTTTTGTTTTGCTCAGGCCCCACAAAGAAAGCCCCACCCTTCCTCTTACCTGTGTGCCCGTGGAGTTGGGGCTGGACATGTCACCTTCCAGAGGCTCCTCTGGGCACTTGCCCACCAGCATGTCCAGTTCTGACTTCAGCTTCCCCGGGGGAAGAGGTGAGGGTAATGAGGATGGAGTAGTCAGAAGGGAAAGCTTGCCAGGTCCTTCTGCCCTACAGGCCCCCACCCAAATAGCAGGAACCCTGTGAGTGAGGAAGGGCGTCCTCCACAGCCTGCACTGCTGAGTGGGATGGACAGGAGGTGTGCTCTCACCTGGGAGAGCCTGAGTCAGCCCCGCAGGGTGAACCTACCATCTACACCTGTCCCGCTGCTAAACCTACCACCCACCTATCCCGAGCTGGGAAGCCAAATATGAGGGCATTGTGGAGAGCCCCACCTGGCAGGTCGGACGTGGTCCTCGGGACTGAGGACGCAGCATCATCGCACCCCGAGTGGAATCATGTGGAACACAGGGCTGAACACCGTAGGAAGGCGAAGTCCCTTTTTGGTGGCTCATCTGGGGTGGGAATCCTAGAGATGGGCTAGGTGAAGGGGAGGCTGTTATTTAGGACTATCAGTCACAAGAGTCCTTGCTCTATTTTGTGAGTTTCGGGAAGGTGTGGCTGAATAAGCCCCAGGGGGTCTCTGAAAAGGGTCCAGTGCTTTGGGAAGGGTAGGGATTCAAGTTGGGGTTGGAGGTTTGAAGGGTCTGAGTTCTCTAATGGGTTTCAGTACATATTGTAGGGGCCTCTTAGTTTGAGGCTGCCAGCACCTCATGGTGCCAATGGAGAGGTGGCCATAGGAACCTCCAGGAGATGTGCAGCGTGAGTTGATGAATGCCACAAGGGAGCTGGGCGAGGTACGGATAACTGTTTGTAGATCCAGGCTGGCGTCAGACAGAGGTGAGAGGGAGAGTGCCCGCTTCTTTGTCAGTTTGACTGAACTCCGGGAAGGAGGAAAGAGTGGCCCTATGGCAGGAGACAGGAGTCAGGAACAGCAAAGGGGACTGGAGAGATGGCTCAGTAGTTAAAAGAACTTGCTGTGACCGGGCGGTGGTGGCGCACGTCTTTAATCCCAGCACTCGGGAGGCACAGGCAGGTGGATCTCTGTGAGTTCGAGGCCAGCCTGGTCTACAAGAGCTAGTTCCAGGACAGGCTTCAAAGCTATAGAGAAACCTTGTCTCAAAAAAAACAAAACAAAACAAAAAAAGCACTTGTTGTTCTTCCAAAGGACTTGAGTGCGGTTTCCAGTACCCACATCAGGTGGCTCACAACCACTACCTATAACTCCAGCTCCAAGGATGTCCCACACCTTTGGCCTGCCAGCATGCACATGTGCACACCCACACAGACACAAACACATACATTGCTTAAAAAATAAAATTTAAGTGGTGGCACACGCCTTTAATCCCAGCACTTGGGAGGCAGAGGCAGGCGGATCTCTGTGAGTTC
>NC_022024.1:8765645-8771770 GCF_000317375.1 Microtus ochrogaster
TTTTTTTTTTTTTGTCTTGCTCTTAGGACCTCTTGATTGTTCTCTGATCCCTTTCATCTCTGGACATCTCTTCCACTGAGTTGGGTCCTTGCCTTCCCACTTCCTCCTTCAGAACCAGTCCCAGAGGGCGGGGGGGGGGGGGGGGGGAGTTCCTGAGTCCTCACCCTCAGTACAGCCGCTGGTCTCTCTGGCAGACCCATAACCCTGGGGCCCTGACATAAAGTTGGCTTGGTGGCAAAAGGGCAAACCAGAAAATCCTAGAAAAGAGAGACAGCTGGACTGGGGCATTCGGATGGGGAGATACAGGGCTTACCTCGAGACCCCACGTACGGTATGATTCTAGACTCAAAGCATACATGGCATGGAGTCTCAAAATCCTCCTGTAGATAAGAAACTAGCGTGGGGTAGGGATGAGTTGGAGAGGGATCCCGGGAGTAGGTGAGAGATCTGCCAAGTCCTCAAGCTTCAGGGACTGCTAAACACACTCACCTTCTGTCCCCATGCTGGGGACCCCTTGGCTGGGGAGGGGTCGGAGGCAGCATGGCTCACCATAGCTATTGACTTGGGATGGAGTCATGGAGTTGAACATGGTGTCTCGGAGAAGAACGAGGGCCACTGTAGGAAGGAGGAGTGCAGATTTGCCAAGTCATAAAGGGGACGAGAAACAAGAATGTCAATCTCAGGCACAAGACCGTGGCCAGCAGGCCCCTTGTGCCCCTAACTTCCCTGATAATGGTCATGGAAATCAAGTTGAAAATAATGCCATTCAACAGCGTTAAGAAGAAACCTCCCATAGAGCAAGAAGTCTGTAAGTCTGGGGGATCTTTTGGGGGAACTGGGTAAGTGTCTCATGGTCTGTGTATGCACATGGGGAAAGTATGGACTAACTGATCCAACATAAACTCCAGGCGATTTTAATGTCATGATCCCTCCACTGCTTCTCGTTCTGGTCATGGCCGGCTTTGAAGAGTATGTTGGAGAAACACTGACTTCATGCCAGGGACTGCTTGCTTGCTCGCTCTGTCTGAGCGCCAGCCCAAGAAGGCATGCATATGCAATCTCTCCCGTGTCCAGTAGAGGGAGACCTCGCTTCAGTCCAGATTGGCTGGTGGGGCCAGAAAACATAAATGATCTGTCCTCTTAGACAGAGAAATGTGTGGGAGGGAATCAGGCTTAGGAGCAGAGTGTCTCCCGTCTGTTAAGTAAAAAGGATGGAAGCTAAAGTCATTCTGAGGCGGCTTGAGTCTGGGCCTACTTAACCCTTCTGGTCGAGGGGAACTGGAAAGGAACTTTGAAGAAGGGCTTAATGAGGATGAGAAAACAAAACTCCTCTAATTAGGAAGGAGCGGGAGAGCAAAGAGATGGTGCGAGGTCCGGTTTTCCTTCTCGCAACCAGTTTTCACTCCACTCCACGTTTTTCGGTCTTCCGGGAGCGGAGGGTGGGGTGGGGCGGGGTGGGGTGGAGAACCACCGGGAGCGGGCCGGCCGGCGCGGTGGGTGATCCCGGGATGCTGGGATTTAGGGTGAGGGCGGGGCAAAATGGAGAACGGAACCCTACGACCCAGCCCAAGAGCTGTAGCTTGGGTTGTACCTATGCTAACTCCTCCTTTTTCAGCTGAGTCCCGGATCCCGCATCCAAGACCTCCCAACTCGACCTTGGCACTAACGTTGGGGGTGGGGGGCACAGCTGGCTGGCAGCTGGATGAGGGGCATGTCTTCTGCCTCCTCTGCTATGACTCATTCAAGAGAAGGGGGGGGGACTTGCAAACGACCCCCAGACGCTAGATGCTCCCTCAAAGATGTCACTCTTATCTTCCTGTCCCATTGCCTGTCTACCCCAGGAGACCCGATGAAAATGGGGCGACAGCCCTCTTCTCCCACGCGTGCCACAGCCTACACTCACGCCTCCCTCTTCATACTAGTAAATATGTCGTTAGCTAGCTTTTCCAGTTTCAGTGAAGGTTTTCGGGGCGGAATGGGACAGAGCGCACTCAGAGTTACCCTGCCAGAGACCCGAATCATCTTCAGTGTCTATTTTCCAGAGTCCTGTACGTACCCCTTCTCCCCAACTCCCAGGAGTCGGCCCCACCCCCTTCTCCCGGTCCCGCCTTCCCCGCCCCCGTGCCTTCTCGGCCCACCCAAGTCGCCGCCGCAGGCTCCGGCTGCAGACGGCTCAGCTTCCCCCGCCCTCCTGGGGAGCCCAGAAAAGCGGGGGGGGGTGTGTGTGTGTGTGTGTGAAGGGTGTAACATTCTTCCCTTCTCTCAGCGCATCCTGAAAGCAGGCAGTGGCGCGCGGGGGGGGGCGCTATTGGAAAGTGGGGTCCCTATAGTGGAGTGGGAAAGAAGAAACCAGACACTACAGAGAGAAGGGCCTGGGTAGATAAGGTGTGCTCAGGAGGACACCTTGGATTCCAGAGTATCTCAGCTGGCTTCCTAAGGGTTAACCCCTATAGACCCCCGGGAACCCCCTAGTGACGTCAAGGGCGAGTCGGAGACGTCCGTCCGGCGGGGATGCCCAGAGAGATAATGGGGGGGGGGTCCTTCTGAACCCCGCCCCCTAGAGAAAAATCAATCGCTTTCTCAAGAACTTTTCTCCCTGAAAACTGCCCATCTTTCTCCCTGCTCTGGAAGGAAAGACCTAAACCATAAAGTCTCGGCCTCTATGGAGTTCCCTTTCCTTGATCCCGTCCCCAAAGCTAACTGTCCTGGGTTGATTGTTTCAGGGTCATGGGGCCTGAAAGAGGATTCAGAGCGGGGAGCAAGGGCAGGCAGGGTGGTCTAAGCCAGAGGAGGGGCCTCGGTCCCCAGCTCCCGTTTGGGCGGGGGGCCAACCAGGATACACAAGCTGGCAGTGGCCAGTGGTCCCGCTCTGCCCCAGTAGGGGTCTCCTGGCGCCTGGCTTCAGCTGCCCCGGTGGTCCTGAGGTCAGAGGGTCAAGACAAGGTCTCCCCAGCTCTTGCTCAGGGCCCTGCCCACAGTCCTTCAGACTAAAACACAAATTTCCTAGGGATTTTTCTAAGGCCTACACTACACGTTTGAAAACCCACCCAGCTTCCTTCCTACTCCTTTGCCCCCAAACCCAAGCTTCTACCGGGACATCTGTCACAACACAGGTCAAGAGTCCAATCCCAGCCCGGGCCTCAGTGATTTTGTTGCCTCAAACACTCCTATTCCCACCGCACTGAGCGCTCCCTCCTTTTGTGGTGGGTCCCCTCTTAGGAACACTGACGTCTTTGCAACGGCGCTCAGAGACGCACCTGGAGTTCCGTCTACCTCGCAGACCTCCAGCTGGCCGTCCCAACAGCCTCTTCATGCCAACCTCAAGAAAGGGAGATATTTCTAATATGTGGGAGAGTACAAAGAGACCCAAGACAGACAGACTGCCGGAAGAAAAAGGAGATACGGAGAAAAGGAGGCACAAATTAAACAAGAAAAACATCCAAACTTCCGAATGGCTCACCCCAATCTCGCCCACCCCATATTGTCTCTGTGCCCCAGGTCTCCTTGTGGGATAGGGTGAGTCCCTAGGCATCAGAGCATCTCCTCAGCCTCCTCCCCCACCGCTCCCAGGTGGTCTCCCCTCTTGCCCCCCTCTCACCTCCGTCGGGGCGCAGGGCTCGGGATGCGTGGTCCAGGGTTGGAAACTGGGCTGGGGGGTGTGCGGCGGGGAGGGGGGGCGACAGGGCCACTGCAGCGCAGCTTCAGTGCCACCCCACCCCCCCAACCTGGCCCCCAGCCCTCCCGCCGGCCCAGCCCGCCGGGCCGCGAGCCGGGACCACCCGCGAGAAGCGCAAACTTTTTTTTCCTTTTGCAAAAACTTTTTCTCACTCTTGCCACTGGCGCACGGCCGCTCTTCCCGCTCACTTCCCTCCAATATCCTTCCTTCAGGCCGTTCTAGAAGATGAAGTGGGGTGGCTAGAAGTTAGAGAGGGGGTGCCGGGCTTATGGCACCCCCAGGACCCCCAGGATCCTCCCCCTCCCTTGAGGGACCCTATACTGCCTACTACCCCCCCTCCCGAACACGCTGCTCTTGGTGGGCAGTAAATCCCGGCGCGGATTCATGGATCGGCTGTTCACGAAGAGGACCTGAACCAGAGCCAGGAAAACATTGAGGAAAATATTGCGAGGCTGGAGAGGACAGTGGGGGAGCGGGGAGGGGGAGCGGGAAGCTCACCCCAGGAAGTTAACTTTGAAGGTACGGCTGATGGCTTTCGTTGGTCTTAACTGGGCATTCTCCATGCTTTGGTCTATAGGCCAGCCTCACTCTTAGATTGGAACGTGGAGGATTTGGGAGAGTTGGGGTTTGGGCAAAAGGAGTTGGGTTGGCTGTGGTAGAAAGTTTTGGGGGTGCGACCTAAGGAACATGAAAGAGGAACATGGGCTTAAGTTCTAAGTGCCAGGTGTGTGTTCACAGATCACTGAAGTGTCTTCTGTTTTAGTACCTCTCCAGAGAACCTTCGTTCTCCATCTCCAAATTCTGGAGACTGCTGCCACCTCCACACCGCTCGCTTTAAGGCTTTTGCGCCCTCTGCTGGTCGGCTTCGCACATGTCACTCCTATGTGCTGAGTCTAGTTGGTCGCACTGGCGAATTTAAGGAAATTTGACAGGTTGCCATTGGCAAGGGCCAGGTAGGAGCCCAGGGAGGGAGCTGCGTGAGTCTGAAGAAACAGAAGGGCACACCAGGGGAGACTGCTAGTCCCTCAAGGTGGTGCCTGACGGGGGAGTAGCCTGTCTCTTTGGATTTGTGTTGTAGTGGTGACTGGACACGGGGCAGAGGGCAGCTAGTTCCGTTTCCCACCGGGGAGAGAAGTCAAGGCTTGGTGCCTTGAAAGCAGTCCGTGCCCTAACGCTGCTCTAAGCCACCTTCTTGGGCCTGCAAAGTATGTTTTTTAAAAAAGCAACAACAAAACGAAAACGAGGTGAAGCTAGGGACGGATCTGAGACCTTACAAAGGCCAGTAACAATTGTGAGGGTGGGAACAGATAAAGAGTCAACCTGCCTCTCCACATGACCGACCGGTTCCATCCGTAGAAGATACAGGGGAGCCAACGTCAGGCCGGACCAGTGACCACAGAGAAAGAAAGAGCGCTGCATATGTCATGTGACCCACCTTCCACGCTTGGACAATTATGGGGCCTTCTGAATTCTGTGGGAAGGGAATTATTTTTCGTGTTTTGGAGTCAGGTTAGCTCTGTACCTCAGGCTGACCTCGGACTCCTAGCATATCTGCCTCACCCTTCCTAAGTGCTGGGATGACAAGCACAAATCAACATATCCGGGGGCCTGACTGCTTCTGTGTGGCAACTTGATGCAAGTTAGCATCATCAGAGAGAAAGGAGCCTCCGCTGAGGAAGTATCTCCATGAGATCCAGCTGTAAGGGATGTTTTCAATTAGTGATAAAACAGGGGAGGACCCAGTCCATGGTGGGTGGTGCTGTCCCTGGGCTGGTGGTCCTGGGTTCAATAAGAAAGCAGGCTGAGCAGGCCATGTGAAACAAGCCAGTAAGCAGCACCCCTCCATGGCCTCTGCGTCAGCTCCTGCCTCCAGGATCTTGCTCTGTTTGAGTCCCTGTCCTGACTTCCTTCAGTGATGAACACTGATGTGGAAGTGTAAGCCAAACAAGCCCCTTTCCCCAGCCTGCTTTATGGTCATGGTGTTTTGCCACAGCCATAGAAACCCTAACTAAGACACCCAGTTTCTCCTAGATTTATTTATTTATTTATTTAATTTTTTATATTAGCTTTTTAATGTTTATTTATTAAATGTGTATGAGTGTTTTGCCTGTATGTATACTGCATATATGTATGTATATGTGCAGCATATATATGTATATAAATACATACATATACACATACGTATGTGTATATGTATGTATTTACTCCATGCGTTTCTGGTGCCTGAGGTGTTCAGAGGAGAAAGTCAGATCCTCTGTGGGTGCTGGGACTTGAACTCAGGTCCTCTGGAAGAAGAGTTGGTGATCTCAAACACTGAACCATTGCTCTATCCCTGATGATTGGTTGATTGATTGATTTTGAGACAGAGTCCCTCCATTTTAGCCCTGGCTGTCCTGGAACTCACTCTGTAGTCCAGGCTGGCCTTCAACTCACAGAGATCCCCTATCTC
>NC_022024.1:8772225-8774670 GCF_000317375.1 Microtus ochrogaster
AAAAACAACAACAACAAAAAAGAAAACTCAAAGCCCACTCCCAGTGACATACTTCCAGCAAGGCCACACCTCTTCATCCTTACAATCTTTTCAAATAGACCAGGCATTCAAATAGTACCACGTGGGTGACCAGGCACTCAAATATATGAGCCTGTGGGAGCCATTCTTACTCCAAGCACCACAGGTGCCATAGTGTGTGGAGGCCAGGGACAACTTGGAGGAATCAGTTCTCTCAGATATGTTACTGTCTGTTGCTCTGGTAACATGACCAAGGCGACTTACAATAGGAAGTGTTTATTTGGGGCTTAAAGTTTCAGAGAATCCGTCCATGACCGTCCTGGTGGGGAGCATGGCAACGAGCAGGCGGGCATGATGCCGGAGCGTCACTGAGAGCTTACATCTCGCGATACAACCAGGAGGCAAAGAGAGAGCCAACTGGGAGGGCAATGCCATGCACTTCTGAAACCTCAAAGCCCTGGAGACACATCTCCTTCCACAAGGACACTGTTGTGTGATATTTGTTCCCACGGACACTCCAAGGCTTCTAATAAAGTTAAACCTTGAATCAGAGGGAAGAGTCAGTGATTGACTGGAATTAGCCATAGATATGTTGGAGGACTGAGGGAGCCAGATAGAGAGGTATGGGAAGAGATTAAGCAGGGTTTGGGGAGATTTCTCGGGCTTTTTGATCTGGAAAACATAGAGTAGGGTCAGCTAATTTTTCCTCCACTGTTCTTTGGATTTATCAGGTTTTTATCTCAATTTTTGACTCCTGTTTTTTTAATGATTTATTTATCTTTATTTTATGTGCATTGGTGTGAAGGTGTCAGATCCCCTGGAACTGGATTTTCAGGTAGTTGTGAGCTGCCATGTGGGTGCTGGGAATTGAACCTGGGTCCTCTAGAAGAGCAGTCAGTGCTCTTAACTGCTGAGCCATTTTTTTTTAACTACTAATACTAGAACAGTTAAGATAAATGTATTAGGACACACCTTCTAATCTTTCCCAAACAGTTCTACCAACTGGGACCAACTATTGAAATAGATGAGCCTTTGGGGGCATCTCATTCAAGCCAGCACTGCAGCTGGCGGGAGTTGACTCTCTCCGTCCGCTATGGGTTTGGCTAGGTACTCAGGCCTGGCAGCAGTTGCCTTTCCCCGCAGAGTCATGGCATCTGCTCTCCACCTTTCTTTGGGATTGGTTTTTTTGGTTTTGTTCTTTATTTTTTGGAGACTGGTTTCTCTGTGTAGCCCTGACAGTCCTGGATCTCATTCTGTAGACCAGGCTGACCTCAAACTCAGCGATCCACCTACCTCTGTCTCCTGAGTGCTAGGACCAAAGGTGTGTAATGCATTAATTCAGATCATCTCCTCCCCAGCACTGGGGTTCACAGACATCCCTGCCCTGGGATTTTATGCTGGTACTGGGGAACCCAAGACAAATTCTATTTGGTAACATGAATTCTAATTATTCCTGATAACAATACAAAGTCAGATATTAGGGGTGAAAGCTGAGAGATCAGAGAAGAAGTGCAGACAGCCACTAAAGAGATCTTTCACCTCTACCAAATCCTCAGACCAGAAGAGTGATCCTGTCCTCAGACTGTGTCCTGTTACTGACTGCTTCAGGCTGCACCTCAGACTACATCTGTCTTTTCCCACCTTATATTCCTCTCTCCGCCCAGCCACATCCCTTCTGTCTTCACCTCTCTAGTGGTGGTATTAAAGGCATGGAACTCCCAAATCCTGGGATTAAAGGTGTGAGCCACCACTGCCTAGCCTCTAGTGGTATAGCTCTGCAGTCTGATCTTCAGGCAAGCTTCATCTGTTACAACACAAACAAAATGTCACCACATTGTCTTGTGTGGCAGATGCTTACCTAGTGACTGTGCCCCCAGCCTCTCCTTAACTGCAGTCATTTTAGATTTATCTGTTTGATTTTATGTGCATGAGTGTTTTGCCTGCATGCACAAATGCGCACCGCGTGCATGCCTGGTGCCTGTGGAGGTCAGAAGAGGGCACCAGGTGCCCTCGTGCTGGACTTATTGATAGCTGAGCCAAGCCCTGTCCTCTGTGGGCACCAGGTTGTCTTAGGCCCTGGGCCAACTCTCCAGATTTTTAGCTCTTTTTAAATTAATTAATTTATTTATTGGTTTCTTGAGACAGGGTTTCTCTGTGTAACAGTCCTGGCTGGCCTGGAATTCACTCTGTAGCTGAGGCTATCCAACTTCTTATTTTTAATTGTGGGGTATGTGTATGTGAGTATGGGCACCCATGAAGGTCAGAGGTGTTCAATCCTCTGGAATTACAGGTAGCTGTGAGCCACCTGGCTTGGGTACTGGGAATTGGAATCAGGTACTCTTAACTACTGAACCAACCCCCCAGTACCTTTTCTTTCAAATTTAAGAAAAAGAACCTGGAGGTGGTGGCACTCACCTTTAATCCCAG
>NC_022024.1:8775520-8777537 GCF_000317375.1 Microtus ochrogaster
ATGCAGGCAAAAACTCACACACATAAATTAAAAATAAGTATTTTTTTTCTGAGATAGGGTTTCTCTGTGTAGCTTTGGATGTCTTGGAACTCACTTTGTGGATCAGGTTGGCCTCGAACTCACAGAGATCAGACTTCCTCTGCCTCCCAAGTGCTGGGATTAAGAGTGCGCCACCACCACGCTGCTATAAATAAATTTTTTTTTTTAAGGGGAAAAAGGGAAAGAACAGACAAGCTTCTAATCTCTCGGCAGTGATGTAGTTGCTTTATTAGGTAGCATACTCTGGAAAACTCCGCGTATTGTTTGTTTGCTTTGAGACAGGATCTCGGTAGCTAAGGCTGACCTCGAATTCACGCTCTTGAATTCTGGTAATCTTCACCTCATGGTGATCCTCCTGCCTCAGTCTCCCTGAGTGCTGGAATCATAAGTGCAAACCACCACACCCACCATACAACGTAGAGATAATGAGAGCAAGAAGCAAATGAAATCTTGGTATTATTATGAAAATGTTTTTGAAACCTCCGAGTGGGCTGGCTTCAGGGGCCTGCCAAAGGTCCCCAGGCCACACTTTGCTTATGCCTCGTCCCTCAACCCCTTATCATGACTCATTTTCTTTCTCATTTTTATTAAGAAAGTATAAATTATGTCTTCCATGTGGGTCTTGTCTTCCGGGGAAAGCTAGGGAACTTCATGGGCCCAGCATCCCTTCTTACTGACTCGCGATCCCAGGCCCTTCTAACCCCCTTAGCCCTCCCCACACACACCTTGCTCATCCTCCTTTTGACATTGCTTCAAAGCAGGCAATAGTCGCTGTTATTAGCCTGCTTGTTTACCTTTCCCAATCGACTGGGCCCTCTACTTCTTCCTCCATTACTTGAGGAATTTCTTTTCTGGGGAGAGACTAAGTCATTTCCCCCTGACTTCTTTCCCTCCCACGACATCCCTTGCTGTCCTGGAACAGGGCTCCACGTAGGAAATGGCGCTGGCCAGGCAGTCCCCTGAAAAGGAAGCAGTTTCCCCATCTGGCCACATTTGAAACAGCCTGAAATAGACCGGAATCTAGGACGAGAAAATGCCCATCTCAGTTCCGTAGAGGTCAAACCCAGTCACACTGCCAGGTTGCATGTTTGCCTGCGTCAGCAAATCTCACGCTTCCAGACACGGGAGTCTTTTGCCAGGGAACCCTCAACTTGAACCTTGAACTTCACTCAGAACCTTTAGGTCTTCTTGCTAGCTGCAGCCGCAGGCCTCTACTACCATGTCTGGCACATCGGTCTTGACCACGTTGCCGTTCTGGTCGAGGTAGAGGATTGAGAGAGGTCTTCGGGCAGTGGGGACACAGCAGGAAGAGCCTGCAGGCCAAGGGTTGTTGGCTTTGAGGAGGCTAAAGACAGCGGAATGGAAGGAGGCAGCAATGCCAGGGCTGCCAGCCAGGTGGGGCGGGCACTGCCCACTGCAGTAATTCAGCTGATATCCTTCAGGCTGCAGGATCCAGTCTCGCCACCCCAGCTCCTGGAAGTCCACATAGTGGTCTCGCCTACAACATAAGGGGGTCTCAGGCTCACAGGTGGGAGTCCTCCTCCTGGCCCGACCTGCTCCGGGTTCATTAGCTCTGATCTTAAGTTCCAAGAAGGGACGTTGCTGTCCCCCTGTGTCCAAGAGTCGCCTTGGCAGGCCAGTGACAGTGCTGTTAGGGTCCCGGGGTCTGTAATCCAGTTGGAGTTTAACGACTCCAGATTCCTCACTCCGCAGACCACTAGAGGGCAGAGTCAGGGCGTGCCAGCCTGAGGAAGTCGCTTGGTGCTCAGCTAGGAAGGTGCGGGATCCTCGGCACCTCCTGGTGCCGCAACGGAAGATTCTCAGGGAGAGCGTGCCAGGGAGAGACGGAGGCACATGCAGCCAGAGGCGAGCATGGTACAGGTGGTGGGACCAAAGAGGGGACAGCTGGAATGTGAGCATGGAGCGGTAGGCTGAAGTGGATTTGCCTGCTCAAACGATTAAAAAAAAAAAAAAAAAA
>NC_022024.1:8777637-8779808 GCF_000317375.1 Microtus ochrogaster
AAAAAAAAAAAAAAAAAGCAAAGAAAAATGTGAACAGAGACAAAGCTTCCCTTTGACATTCCAACCACCCTGCCCAGCACCGTCCCTCACTCAGACCTCTGGGAAGAGCCTGGACTGCCCGAGTCTTCACAACCACACTTGCCCTCAGCTCCTCCTTCTCCTGCCACACCCCATTCCTCCTGCCTTCCCTGCCGGGCTCTTTCTTCCTCCAGTTCCCTGTCTCTCTCCCCTCACCCACCTACGGTGGTAGCAAAGCTGATGACTTCCTCTCGGTTGCCAGGAACCACGCTCTGGGGCTGCAGTTTCCGGAGGGCTCTGGTTAGTGCGGCCTGGGGCAGAGGACGACTTATTCTGGGACGGCTGGTCAGGTGCAGCCCCTTCAGAATTTGCTGCTTGGCTAGCTCTAGGACCAGAGCGCGTTCTCCTTGGGGTACCAGGGTTGGGCCTCCACAGGACGGGCACACAGATCTTGCGCTCTGCACCCACGCCAATGCCCACAGAAGCACTGGCCAGAGATGGACATCTGAGAGCCCCATGCCCCAGGTAGATGGCCCAAAGTTGAGAGCCTCGGATGGCAATTTAACGAGCCAGAGGGGGCAGCAGCAGAAGCCCGCAGGAGCAGGAGGAGCAAGCAATGGTTCAGCTACTTTTGAGGAAGGGCAGAGAGAGCTACTTGTCCTCGATGGCCCGGGGTTCAGGAAGCCTGAGAGCAGATCATCTGATGGGTAGCTATGTTTGACCCTCACAGCTCATGGCTGGCTACTGAGCACGGTCTCTTTAGAGCCTACTGCTTGGGCTCCCTCACCTAGTGGTCAGCCTGCACACCTAACCTCTGAGCCTTAGGATTGGCCGGCTGCACTGCCCATCAGGCCCCTGCAGGGGGTGGCGGTCTCCCCCACGGTTCAAGTTTCGCCCTCTGACTGTGGTGACTTGAGGTAGGGGCATGAGGTAGGGGTGCAACGTGGCCATGCATGATGCAAGAAAGAGGATGATTTCACAGTCGCTCAGTTCCCAAGGTCCGGGACTCAGAGGAGTAACTCCAGGGGAGCCAAGTGGGGAAAGGTGGCTCTTTAATGCCCCCTGTCTTCCCAGCTTGACCACCAACTTCTGTAATAGTTTTTTGAGGCAGCCATGGGTTCCGATGGTTAGTTCTTGGGGGTCTCCAGGTCAGAAGAATTCTGGTGTTCATTTCTAGCTTTACAGATGCGATAGGGGTGAGACTTTAGAAGAGGTGGTGGGAAAATGGAGTCCCTTTGCTCAGGCCAAGGTGGCAATGCCACGGGATATTGAAGTTACCTTTTGACCCTGCCTGTGCTGGCTGCCCAGAGTCCAACTGGGGGAGGGGCCAGAGCAAGGGGTGAGATCGTGCTTCTGTGATGTCTGGGGAAATCCAGGGAGGTGGGGGTTGTAGTGATGCAACCTGACAGCAGCACAAAGTCCATCGAGGCTGGCAGAGGGCATGCGCCTTTGCAGAGCCTGTGCCCAGGGACCACTTGTCTTTAGAACACTGTAGGAGTTGGCTAACTCTGAGGCATCCCAGGGGTGGTGCCAGGCCTCTGATAATGTGGTTGGAAATGGGAGTTTAAGAGATAAAGCAGGGAAAACTTAGCCGCCTTGGCTGCTCATCATCCAGCCTTCCAGTCGCTCGTCACGGACTTTGAGCATGTATGTGTGTGAGGCCGGAGGACAGCCCTGAGTGCCACCTCAGGGACTCCATCCTCCTTTGAGGCAGGGTCTCTCATTGGTCTGGAGTTCATCCATTAGACTAGACTGGCTGGCCAGTGAGTCCCAGGGATTGCCTTGTGTTTCTGCCTTCCCAACAACTGAGATTGCCAGCTCATGTTCCCATTTCTCCCTGGGCTCTGGAGACTCTTAGTGCAGGTCCTATGCTTGTAAGGCAATAGCTTTACCTTCCGAGTCATCCCCCAGTCTCTGACTCCATTCCCCTCCTCCCTAACCCCTAACACCTTCCCACAAAGGGTTTCTCTGTGTAGCCTTGGCTGTACTGGAACTCTGCAGACCAGGCTGGCTTCAAACTCAGAGATCCACTGGCATCTGCCTCCCAAGTGCTGGGATTAAAGGTGTGCACCACCACTGCCCATCTTTTTTGTTTTGTTGTTGTTTTTGTCTTTTGTTTTGTTTTGGTTTTTCGAGACAGGGTTTCTCTGTAG
>NC_022024.1:8780599-8781196 GCF_000317375.1 Microtus ochrogaster
CAAAAAACAAAACAAGACGGTGGTAGCTGTAGCTTTCTCCCTGGGTCCCAGTTTCTTTAGGAAGCAAGAAGGCATCTGTGGGGAAGCTGTAAGCAAAAGGGGTGTGATTTAGGGCCCCACCCATTCTCCATCTTCCCCTTCTTTAGCTGGTGGTGTCCGCCTTGAGAGTTTTAGATCTGGACCAGGGGAAAAGGATGTTCTTTGCCGACTGAGCCTCAGTACCACCAGTGTCCACCATGTGGCAGTGCCTTGCCACTGGACAGCAGCCACTGGACACCAGAGAATCCTGGAGACAAAGCTGAGGAAGCTTGAGAGATGAGAAACGCCTCCTCTTCTCCCTCCCAGGCAATGGAAAGGGGCTGGTTCCTCTGTTCCTTTGCCTCTCTACTGCCAGACAGAAGAGGAAGTCCCCAGTACTCCATTGCCAGGTGTCCCTGCCACCTTTGACACCTGGCAATGGAGCCCGATGGTAGAGGTCGGGCTTCCCAGAAATTCAGGGTGCCATGAAATGGAGAGGGAGGAGAAAGGATTGGGAGACACTGCTATTCACCTGCTCTTCTCCCCAGGCCCTGAAACATATTCAGGACTTTTGGCTCC
>NC_022024.1:8781296-8783209 GCF_000317375.1 Microtus ochrogaster
TATATATACCTCTCAGCATCCTCTCTGCTGGTCATTGCAGATGACTGACTGCCTGCTAGCCTCTGGGGGTCTGGACCATGAGGCTCTAAGTGCCCATCTCTGATGGCGCCTAGGAAGGCTTACCTATTTGTGCCAGGAATCAGGCTCAGGGGAAGTAGCAAGAAGTGGCTGTAGGAGTCACTGACGACACCTTTCCCACACCCTTCGCTGTTGCGCCTAGCCCTGTCCTACCTCCCCGCTGACACTTACGTCAGAACTTAGCTATAAATACGCCCCTAGCGCCTTAGTCACTTTCCCAAGAAGTGCTTCCAGGTTATAAATACCCAGGCATCTGCCGCACTGCCTGCCCTGCCACCGCGCTGGTGGGGAGCTGGGGGGTAGGGAGAGGCTCGTGAGAGGGGAAGGAAATAGGAGAAGCAGGGCCATTTATTTGCCCAAATGAGAACAGCCTGAGGAGTCAGGTAGGGGTAGGAGGCTCAGGGAGAAAATGTGTAGAAGATGACAGGATCTTCCATTCCTTTCTTACAGAAAGCAGAGCCAAAAGAGAAAGTGAATAACACGAATCCTGTGTTTATTTTTAAATATGCTGCTTTGCTCATTGTGGATCTGCAGCATTCATGATGTCGGAAAGTAGTTCATTAAAATGCTGGTTTTCTCCATTGATGAATTACTTGCATTCACCTTAAAATCTCACCCCTAGGTGAGCACCTCGCTTTGCCTTACCCTGGTCTGGTCCTGGGCACTGAAACTGTTCTTAGAGCTGAGAGAGGCCTAAAAGTGGGACAGATTGACCGAAGGGAGAGGAGGAGGCGCTGCGAAACCTCGGGACTTGAAGGAGGTCTTCTCAAATAAAAGTGGAATGACTCCCACGGTCTGCATAGAAAACTCCATGGCTCAGACCTGCAGGGCCCCAAACATTTCCATTGCAGGGACCTCTTACCCTGGTAGGAGGGGATTATATGCTAAGCAAACACAGACATCACATTAACCAAAGGACACATGGGCTTTGCGCAAACCTGGCCTTGGGCTGCAGACAATATCGACCCTCTGGGTCAGGGCTGTCCAGCCAAAGGGAGGAAATGTGAGGTGAGGAAAGAAGGGCAAAGGTCTAAAGAGGACCAGTTCTCAGAGTAAATGCTGCCCCTCTTTATCCCAGGCCTTCTTCTTCTTGACCCACTAAAGGTCTAAAGAGGACCAGTTCTCAGAGTAAATGCTGCCCCTCTTTATCCCAGGCCGCCTTCTTCTTGACCCACTAAAGGTCTAAAGAGGACAGTTCTCAGAGTAAATGCTGCCCCTCTTTATCCCAGGCCTTCTTCTTCTTGACCCACTAAAGCTTCCAGAGAGGACTCATGACTGAAACTCTAAGAGTAGGCAAAAGGAAGGTGAGCCGGAGTTCCAACAGGTAGCTCTGAGTGCCTCTGCCTCCCACCCTGTGTGGCCAGGGTTGGCCTGCTTGATAATCGATTATTGATCTGTCTCATCTCTTGGAGTCAGAACAGAGGGAGATGAGAGTCAGACAATAGTAGTTTATTATTAGTCATGAAACTCCTGAAAGTTCTGGAAGGAGGATGGAGGAAGATTAAAGAAGAAGAGGAACCGGGAGGAGCATGAGATATGAAGTATGAGATGGACAGACAGCTAAGCTGGAGGGGACCAGGTGGAGAGAGAGGAAGGTCCCAGCAGCAGACAGAGGGGTGGAGAGAGAGGAAGGTCCCGGCAGCAGACAGAGGATATTTTGAGCTATCTCAAGAGGAATCAGTGAAAGGGGTTACAAGGCCATAGTTAGGGTTAAGGGACCCCCAAAAAAAACCCCCCAAAAAACAAAAAACAATGCCCACAACTGGGCATGGTGGTGAAGGCAGGTGTGTGTTCTAGGCAAGCCTGTTCTACATGGTAAATTAGGGGGAAAAAAA
>NC_022024.1:8784076-8787100 GCF_000317375.1 Microtus ochrogaster
CTGGAGGCTATGCAGACAGTATTGGTAGCACACTTGGGCAAGGGTCTCGCTTTGGAAAACAGCAAGCTAGGAACCCAGGGGAAGGGTTCTTTGGAGCACTGTAGAGTTTGAGGGGAGATGCTCGGGCGGGTCATCGTGGAGTGGAGCCATCAGTTGGCAGGACAGGAGGTAGAGTAGATTGCATCATTGGCTAAGGGTGAACGAGGGGTATCTTTGCTGGGAACAAAACCATGTTGCTTGTGGTTGGCAGCGGATTAACCCCTAGAGTAGGGTTTAGGATGGGGGTGTGTTCTTGGGTCAACCATGTCCCAGGAGAGACAGAGAGGCTGGTGGTCATGGTGGTGACTCCTTTAGATGTAGATCTACTGGAGTCAACGGAGGGTAGTCTGAATACTTAGAAAGAAGGTGGTTACTGTGTGGACGGAGGCAGGAATGTAGTTACTCTGAGGAAGGCCATCTTTGTAAGGACATGTTTGCCTCCTCTACCTTGGGCTGTATCACGCATAAGCTAACTGCACCCACAGGCCTCTACCACCATGTCAGGTATGTCCGTCTTGACAATGTTGCTGTCCCTGTCGTAGTAGAGCAAGGACAGAGGGCGCCGAACTGTGGGCACACAGCACGAGCCTCCTCCAGTGCTGCCGGCAGCCGCGTTGACTTTGAGTAGATTGAGGACGGCTGTGTGGAAGGATGCAGAGATGCCAGGCATGCCCGCCACGTGTAGTGGGCACTGCCCAGTGCAGAAGTTCATGGCATAGCCTTCGGGCTGGATGATCCAGTCATGCCAGCCGATCTCACGGAAGTCCACAAAGAACTCTTGCCGACAGCACATCTTGGACCCCCCCTGGCAGTTGATGCCTCGCCGGCGAACCCGATGCTTGCCCCCAGCTCTTACCCGGGCTGCCACAAAAGGTCTGTGAGAAAACCCATCCAGGATTACTGAACTGTGGGCCATCTGGCTTTCGGTTACCAGTTCCAGGGTGAGGTGTCCCTGACCGCAAGCAAGCTGAGCTTCGGGTCCCAGGAGAAGCTGGTGCCAGCCACTAGCATCCACCTGCAGCGGGTACTGACTTGTCAAGGTGAGGTTGGTAGCGTACGGTCTTAGCACAAGGACCTGCATATTCATGGTCTGGGTAGTATTGGAAGGGAGTTGCACGAAGAACATGAGGCGGGCCTGCCGGACCTCCATGCCGCCAGCAGTTCTAGCAGAGAAGTGGAAATCGAGACGGGTCTGGTTGATGCTGGAGAGGCCTGTGAACATAAAAAACCCAGTCAAGCTCTGCAGCCTAAGTGTCTGCTCTCAGCAAACTTTTCTCACAGAGTCCAAAGTAGCCTTAACTCGATACAGCAGACAAGGACGACCTTGAACTGGTGATCCTCCCAGCCTCAGAGTGCTGGGGTTGTGGGCTTGTAGCATCAGTAGGCCCAGTTTTTGTTTTACTTTGTTCTAAGTTTTAATTTGTTAGCGTGTGTTCTCGTGTATGTGTATATGCATGTAGGAGTGGAAGCTCACATACGACAGCATACATGTAGAGATCAAAGGGAGTTACAGATGACTGCGAACCACCATGTGTGCACTGAGAACCAAACCCAGTCCTCTCAGTCTCTGAGCCATCTCTCCAGCGTGTTCCCTCTGTTTATTAATATATTTGTGGAGACTGGATCTAACTTTCTATGTAGCCAAGGATATCTGTGAACATCTAACCCTCCTGATGCTATCTTCCAAACTCTAGGACTACAGGTATATGACACCACACGTTTTTTATTTTTGTTTTTAATGTGCATTGGTGTTTTGCATGCATTCATGTCTGTGTGAGGGTGTCTGATCCTGTGGAACTGGAGTTACAGACAGTCGTGAGCTGCTGTGTGGGTGCTGGGAATTGAACCTGGTCCTCTAGAAGAGCAGCCAGTGCTCTTAACCATTGACCCATCTCTCCAGTCCTCTGTTTCTTTGTTGTTTTTGGAGAGAGAGAGAGAGAGAGAGAGAGAGAGAGAGAGAGAGAGAGTGAGTGTGTGTGTGTGTGTTTGTGTATGTGTAACTATAGAGCCCAGGAGAGGATGTTGGAGTTACATCCGGATCTGGAGTTACAGGTGCTTAGGTCACAAGCCATGAGTGCTGGGAACTGACCTCAGGCCCTCTGGGAAAGCAGTAAGTGTTCTAAACAGCTCTGAGAATGAGATGTTGTAATAGCAAATACCTAAAAATGTGAGTGGCTTTGGAAATGGGTAGAAGAGAGAAGCATTTGGAGAAGCAGGTTAAAGAACAGCCCAAATTTCCACTAAGTATAAAGGGCAGTTCTGGTAAGGGATTACCAGGAGGCAGAGACAGGCAGATCTCTGTGAGTTTGAGTGTGGAACACAGCAAATTCCAGGCTATATAGTCAGACCTTGTTTCAAAAACAAAACAAGCTGGGCAGTAATGGTGCACGCCTTTAATCCCAGCACTCGGGAGGCAGAGGCAGGCGGATCTCTGTGAGTTCAAGGCCAGCCTGGTCTACAGAGCGAGTTCCAGGGCAGCTAGGGCTCCTACACAGAGAAACCTTGTCCTAAAAAACCAAAAAACAGCAACAACAACAAAAAGTGGAGAATTATAAGGTTTGACACTTCTTAGAGGTGACTTAATGATCATGATTAAAGCCACAGCAGAAGGGATTAGAGAGATGGCTCAGAGGTTAAGAGCAATGGCTAATTTCCCAGAGAACCTGGGTTCAAGTCCCAGCACCCACATGGTAACTCACAACCATCTCTGACTTCAGTGGGGATCCAGTATTGCTTCTGGGCTCTGAGGGTACCGAACATGTCTCTGGCACACAGACACACACACACACACACAAGCTTTTAAAAGATGCCAGTAGAGGGGCTGGAGAGATGGCTCAGTGGTTAAGAGCATTGCCTGCTCTTCCAAAGGTCCTGAGTTCAATTCCCGGCAACCACATGGTGGCTCATAACCATCTGTTAAGAGGTCTGGTTCCCTCTTCCGGCCTGCAGGCATACACACAGACAGAATATTGTATACATAATAAA
>NC_022024.1:8787315-8789291 GCF_000317375.1 Microtus ochrogaster
AAAAAAAAAAAAGATGCCAGTAGAGCATGGCATGGCAGCTTGTGCTCATAATCAACCCCAGCACTCGAAAGGTCTGGGAGGCGACCATTGTGGATCTGAGACCAGCCTGAGCCAGGTAGAGAATGAGACCTTTTCTCAGGACAAAGATGTTTCTGCTGTTAGTAGAAATATGGATGGGGAAAAGGAATTCTGTTGAAATCTCAGATGGAAATAAGGAATGTCTTAGTCTTATTGGAAGCTGGAACAAAATCCATTCCTGTTACAAAGGAGCCAATAACTTTGCTGAACTGTCATAGGGGTTTATGAAAAATGGAAGTTAAGAGAGGTGAGCCTGGCCCACCTGTTGGTCTCCAGCTAAGATGAAACGAGGAGGAGCACCACACAGTTGTCCGATGGGAGGAACTGCTTTTGTTTCGACCATCTTTCTGTCTTAGTTTTGCCTTTTTTGAGACATCGTCTCAGGTAGTCTAGCCTAGCCTGGAGCTATGCACCAGAGGATGACTGACTGCCGTCTGCTGCCTGGGTGCCGGGATTATGGCCATGCGCCACCTCACCAGCCTTCGTGAGCCACTGTGCGGGGGAGCCGAGGGCTTTGTGCGTGCTGGGCAAACATTCTTCTACTGAGCTACGTCCCAGCCCAACACCTAGTTTTTCCTTGGTTTTCCTTTGTCTGTGCCTTCAGTGTGAAGGTTCTGATGCCCTCCAAGGTGTGCCCCTCATCCTCGGTTCCTCTTATCCTCTGCTAAAAGGCAGCCATTGAACTCAAAGCCAGCGTAGTCTTTACCTTAGGGATTCTCACACCTGTGTGTCTAGGTCAGGGCTTTTTGCAGAGGGAAACAGGACCTGGAGATGTGGGTATCGCCAAGTTCACACCTAAATTTATAACTGCTTAATGGTGGCACACGAATGTCCTGCCAGCACACCTAGTGAAAGCATTACTATTTCCCTTTCTGTTCTCCTCTTTCTGTGTGTGAATGACACGCATGGGGCCCCTCCTTGCCTTCTCGCCCCTATAAACCCTGTGATTGCCTCCCTCTCTTCCCACATCCAGCCGTCACCAAAGCAACACAGAGAAACCCTGTCTCGAAAAACCAAAAACCAAACCAAAACAAAACAAAAACCCGATATCGCCTTATTATTTTTTTTTAGGGGGCAGATATTGAGACAGGTTCGTGCCAGCATACCCGGCTGTACATTTCGTTACATCCCCATTACAACTTCCCACTTCCCCATCATCTCTCATCTTCCCTACGAGGTATCCCTTAGTGCTGGTGTTACAGATATGTGCCACCATGTTTGGCTTTATGTCATTTTTGTAGTGCTGGCAATTGATCCCTAAGTTTCATCAACAGAGTGCTTGTCCAGCGTGCATGCAGCCTGGGTTCCACTCCTAGCATGGAATAGAACAAGATGTGGTGTTGCTCAGCCAGAAAATCCCAGCACCAAGAGGTGGTGAAAGCAGGAGTACCAGGAGTTCAAGGCCAGCGTGGGCTATGTGAGACCCTGCTACGAAGACAAACATAAGGGCCGGAGAAATAGCTCAGTGGTTAAGAGCATTTACAGTGAGCATCTCACGGCCATTTGGAACTTCAGGGGAATCTGACCCCTGCAGCCTCTGTGGGCACTCGCACTTATGTGGGCATTCCCATACGCAGACACATACTACATATAATTAAAAACAATAAAAATGAAATCTAACAAATAGACAAGCAAAACCCAAGAACAACCAAAGGCTATTACACCATTGGTTCCCAATGACCGTAACTTCAAATATTCACGGCTTCATACAGATTCCTGACTTCAAAGGCTTAGTCAGTGAGACATTAGCAGTTTCAGTGAGATCTTGTGTACTTAGGCGCCAACACAGTGTTTTTTGAGACAGGGTTTCTCTGTGAGCTTTGGTTCCTGTCCTGGAACTAGCTATTCTAGACCAGGCTGGTCTCGAACTCACAGAGATCCGCCTGCCTCTGCCTCCC
>NC_022024.1:8790522-8791808 GCF_000317375.1 Microtus ochrogaster
ATACATAATAAATAAATAAATATTTAAAAAATATAGAGAAAAGTTTATTGTTAGGGTTGTTCAAGCGGTAGAGCAGTTGCCTAGTATGTATGATGACAGCGACTGACTGGCTGAACCAAACAAACAAAATCACCATAGCAACAGCAGCAGCAAGGCTGTTTTATGTTGGCATGTAATATTAATAACTGACAAGAAAAGGAATGTGTATCAGAAGTGGGGTGCCACCACTGTCACCTAAAATTTGCAGCATTGACTCTGGGACTCAGTGGCAGCCAAGTTTGGAAGGATAGAGAAGAGACTTAGCAAAGGCAGAAGTGAGGAGGCTGCTGTCGCAGTTGGAGGAAGGGGAGCTCAAGCTATGGGCTGTCTATCACCTGTAGTAACTCGGAAGCCAGAGCCCATTTCCAAGTTGTGACTTTAGCAAGAGAGATTTCCTGGCGGGATGCTGAAAATGCCGATGGTCTTATTTTAGCCTTCTGTGATAAGGCATTTCAGGAGACATGTGTTGGAGGAGGTTCGGGGAGCCAGAGAACCAGGAGCGGTGACTCACGCCTGTAATTCTAGTAGCATTTGGGAGACTGAAGCAGGAGGATTGCTGTGAGTAGGAGACCAACCAGGGCTACTTAGTGAGTTCTGGGACAGGCTGGACTATAGCGTGAAGCCCTGCTTCAAAGAAGCAAAACAACACACACACACACGTACACACACGTACACATACACACACATACACACACACGCATGCACACACACACGCATGCACACACACATATACACATATACACACACATACACACACATACACACACATATACACACACACATACACACACATACTCACACATACACACACACGCATGCACACACACATACACACACATATACACACACATACACACACACACACACACACACAAACAAAACTTCAGTTTCCTAGAAGAATTTAGAGAAAATATTTCTAAAAGGATTTGCAAGATTGAAAAAGGAAATCATTTTTCTTCCTTTTCAGTTGACTCTGTGGTTACTAAGATCCTATTGTTTGCTCGGCAGTGGTGGCACACGCTTTTAATCCCAGCACTTGGAAGGCAGAGGCAGGTGGATCTCTGTGAGTCTGAGGCCAGCCTGGTCTACAGAGCGAGTTCCAGGACAGCCAGGGCTACACAGAGAAACCCTGTCTCAAAAAACAAGACAAAACAAACAAAAAAGATTTTATTGTTATTACAGAGGACCTGGGTTAAATTGCCAGTATCCATATCAGGTGGTAACCCCAATTCCAAGAGATGTGATGC
>NC_022024.1:8792892-8798514 GCF_000317375.1 Microtus ochrogaster
GTCTCGAACTCACAGAGATCCGCCTGCCTCTGCCTCCCGAGTGCTGGGATTAAAGGCGTGCGCCACCACCGCCCGGTTTAGGTATTGGTTTTCTGAGATGGAGTTTCACTATGCAGCCTCAGACTCAGAGTGTCCTCAGTCTCCCAAGTGCTGGGGTTACAGGTGTGAAACACTTGCTGCCTTAAGGTTGACCTGACAACATAGGATGGGTACAGCTCATTGAATAGACCACACTATGTTGTTTAAAGACTTGTGAAGTTTTTTTTTTCTTCATTTAGTTTAAGAAAGATTTTTAAAACAGATTTAATCATGGGCATTTGAGGCAGGTAAGCACAGGAAAGTTTGGTACCCTGAGGCCTCCATTTAGTTTTAGTTGCACACACATACACCCTTATAATAACGCGCTCGGCAGAGCCGGGCGGTGGTGGCGCACGCCTTTAATCCCAGCACTTGGGAGGCAGAGGCAGGCAGATCTCTGTGAGTTCGAGGCCAGCCTGGGCTACAAGAGCTAGTTCCAGGACAAACTCCAAAGCTACACAGAGAAACCCTGTCTCAAACAATAACAGCAACAAAAATTGCACTTGGCAGCATAGTTCCTTCACTTGCTCAAACTAGACACAAACAACCCTCTGCAAACCATGCACCCAGCACTCTTAGGACTCCCAGCCCCATGCACTGGGCTACATGTTCTCCCATTCAAGAGTATGAGTGCCTCTGTCCCTGGTAACAACCACATTCAGACAGTTTGTATTCAAGTACATTCCCAGCATGCTCAGGTATGAAGAACAGGAGGACTAGTCTGGACTGAACTGGCTTTGGGTGCATGGCAGACCTCTCTTTCAGTGACTTTTCAGAGAGACTCCCCTGTTTTCCGTCTTACGTCTTTGCATAATTGGGTGCGCATATGACTGAAGTCTGATGCATTGTGGGAAGGGACATGGACAGCAGGAAAAACGAATGTGTGACTTAATCTATTAATCAAAATCATGAACCACATAGACTCCTCCTCCTTTTCTTGAACCCCATGAAAGGAGCATTTGGAGCCCTCGAGGATTCTAGTCATGTGACTCAGTTACTCCCCACCCCAGTTAACCTGTACTGTCACTTTGCTCCAAATAAAATTATCTTGCTTCTTTTGCAAGTCTGTGTGAGCCTTTATTTTTATTCACTTGGATAAGAACCTGGAACACCTGACTCAGACTCCAAGGGAAAGAGAAAGGGAAAGAGAGGGGCTTAAGAGGAGACACTAATGGACTGGAGAAATGGCTGAAGGGTTAAGAGCACTGACTGCTCTTCCAGAGGCCCTGAGTTCAATTCCCAGCACCCACGTGGTGGCTCACAACCATCTATAATGAGATCTGGTGCCCTCTTCTGGCGTGCATGCATACAATCAGGCAGTATACATAATAAGTAAATAAATCTGAAAAGAAAAAAGAAAAAAAGGGAGACAGTATGATACACTCCAGAGTAGGCTCGGGTTTCTTAAGAGAAAGTTGCTGAGCCCATGGTTTTAAAGAAAAATTTAATAATCAAAGGAGCAGCAGTTTTTCCTAAAAGGGATGGAGATAATTCAAAATGAAAAGAGGGAGCTAAGGGTATCTATCATTCAGTAGAGCGTTTGTCCTCAGCATTGCAAAAATACAAAACAACAAGGAAAAGGGCTGGGTGTCTTGGGAGGCAGAGGCAGATGGATCTCTATGTGTTAGAGGCCAACCTGGTCTATAGCGTGAGTTCCAAGCTCAGCCAAGGACTACAAAGTGGGAGCCTATCTCAAAACAAACAAACAAATCAGACAAACAGAGCTCTGCACTCCCTTGCAAACACAGGTCATTTCTTGTTCAAAAGTAAGGGCACTTTTTTAATCCCAGCACTCGGGAGGCAGAGGCAGGAGGATCTCTGTGAGTTCGAGACCAGCCCGGTCTACAGAGCTAGTTCCAGGACAGGCTCCAAAGCCACAGAGAAACCCTGTCTCGAAAAACAAAAAAACAAAAAAAAAAGTAAGGGCACTTTTTGATGGTAAAGATCCAAGGGTTAGGACTATAGACTTAGGAGCCCAGAGCTCCCCTCAAAGCAGAATCAGGCCCAAGGGAATTATCTGAGTAGATTGACCTATGAGCTGGACAGAAGATCAGGACTTTCATGGATTAGTGCTGGGCTTGGTGGTACACACCTGTCCTAGCTTTTAAGGGAGCCTTGGTGGTACACACCTGTCCTAGCTTTTAAGGGATCAAAGCAATGCCAGGCTTGGTGGTACACACCTGTCTCAGCATTTAGGCGAGAAGATCATGAGACTGAAGCCAACAAGACCTGGCAGAGAGGGAAGAGTGTTAGGTGGGTAGAGGGAAGATGTAACTTATTTTTAGGACATGGGCACCAGTGTGTCAGTAAACACTGAATAGCTCGTCTTCAGGAGGGGACCCTTAAAAGCCCTGATTTGCTGTGATTGACAAATTCTTCCATGAGGTCTTAATTCCATGAGGTCTTAATGGAAGAATTTGTGATTGACAAATTCTTCCATTAAGCTTCTAGTGTGCTATAACTGAACCCAGGTATGCTCACCATCAGCAGTCACAAGGCAGCATGAGCCAGTTTCAGGATGCCACTGAAGATCTCTGAACCTGGAGAAAAATACCCGAGGAGCCTCATTGTTTAGACTCTTGTTTCATGTGATGAGACCATGGACTTCAAACCTGATCCTAATGTTATGATGGACGGACATGCGACATGGAAGAGTCCAGGACAGGTGACTATATGTGAGTGGGAAGGAAATGAGTTATTAGGGGCCAGAGAATAGACCATTAGATCTATATTGGCAGCCCGGAGGATAGACCATTAGATCGCTGTATTGGCAGCCCCTAGGGATCACCTTCTGGGTTGCATGAGTTGATCCAGTTCCATCCCACCCCAGTTGTGGACTTGGCCACAGTGACATGCTTTGTCCACGGGATAAAAGTAAACAAAGTGTATACAGAAGCCGGGCAGTTATTTACCCTGACACTGGCCTCTGGGAAACCAGCCACCATGTTTAAAGAGGGTAGGGCTAAAGTGATAGAGGCTTCCTGGAAAAAGACTGCTATGGATTTTCTTTGCTTCTATCCCCTCAAAATTCATATATTGAAGCTGGGCACGGGGCGGTAATCCCAGCATTTCGGATGCTAAGGCAGGAAGGTCACGAATGTTTGGCCAATGTGAGCTATATTGTGAGTTCAAACCATCTTGAGCTACTTAAGGAGACCTTGTCTCAAAAAAGAAGAAACTAATGTTGAA
Source organism: Microtus ochrogaster (assembly GCF_000317375.1). Taxonomy (NCBI): domain Eukaryota; kingdom Metazoa; phylum Chordata; class Mammalia; order Rodentia; family Cricetidae; genus Microtus; species Microtus ochrogaster. The sequence goes on from NC_022024.1 coordinate 8,796,160, forward strand.
ATCCGAATCCCAAGGTGATAGTATTTGGAGGTGGAGCCTTTGGGAGGTTATTACGTCATGAGGGTGGAGCCCTGGAGAGGGGATTCCTGTCTTATTAATAAAAGAGACTTCAGAACGTTTCCTTGTCTCTTTCGGCCAAGAGAAGATACAGAGAGAGGAGAGCCTTGCTGGACAGGAGCGGAGTCCTCCCTATTTCCTGCTCCTTCCTACTTTCCCACATCCTAAGGACTTTACCGATGTTAACTCACATCTCTAAGCCATCCTCTCATTAGCCTCGTTTCCGGATGAGAAACTGGCTACTAACTACCCAGATCACTCAGCTAAAATGGCCCTGCAAGAGTGGGCGCCAGGCTACGTGTCTGCAGAGTTTACGCTGGGTCTCGAGGGAGGAGAGAAGGGACCAGGCACCAGGGGAAAGGCGCTAGGACCCCGTGAGGAGTGGCGGCGCCCACACCCGAGGGAGCTTGCAGTAGCCTTGCATTTTGCTTCTAAGTGCTAAGATTTCCTTATCTTCTCTCCAGCTCTCTTCTCTGTGGAAGCATTTCTTTCTTTCCTCTACCTTTTACCTTTTTGTTGTTTCCGAGACAGGGTTTCTCTGTGTAGCCCTGGCTGTCTTGGAGCTCGCTCTGTAGACCAGGCTGGCCTCGAATTTAGAGATCTGCGTGCCTCTGCCTCCCAAGTGCTGGGATTAAAGATGTGCCCCACCTCACTTGGCTTACTGATTTTTTTTTTTTTTTTACAAAATATTATTTATTGGCTTTGTTTTTTGAGACAGGGTCTCACCTCTCACTGTGGCTGACCTTGGATTCAGAGATCAATCTCCCTCCTGAGTACTGATATTAAAGGTGCGCACCATCACACCTGGTCCGAGAATGAGTTTCTTCATGGTTTGTTTTCACACCTCTGTCTGAGTGCTATTTGACCTTGTTCTGACAGGTGAATCTGAGGTATGGAGAGGTTTTATAATCGTGGTGTTTTACTTCTCTTTTTCCATAAATGGGGCGCTCAAGTGATAGACCCTGGGCCAGAGAAATCACAAACTTCCCAGTAACCACCCCTTGGCCTGGGGAATGGTGGGTTTACACGGGGAGGGTTATGGGGGAGGAGAGAGAGAGAGAGAGAGAGAGAGAGAGAGAGAGAGAGAGAGAGAGAGAGAAGAGGAGTAAAACAGCAGCAGCTCCCAGCTCCAGCCCGGTAGACCTGACCTATCATAGAGAAGTGTGGGGCAGGAGCTGGATGGATGGCTTGGGAGAGGCCGTCAGAGCGAAGTTGGGGAGGAGATTTTCTCTTTCCAGGGTCAGGTTTGGGGTCAGAGCTGCAGACCATGGACCCACCTGTCTCAGCAAAGCTGATGATCTCATACTCTTGTGTCTGGTCCTGCTCCAGCAGGGTTTCCTGTCGAGGCGCACGGAGGCGCCACAGTGCGGTCTTCAGAGCAGCTCTGGACACAGGCCGACTCAGTGTGGGGCGCTGGCGGAGGTGTAGCTTGTTCAGGATACTTTTCTTGGCCAAATCGAGAAGCAGCTCCCGCTGGCTCTCCAGATCGAAGGCGGCCCCCGAACATGCTGGACATGGACCATCAGTTTTGAGGTTGGCCACGGCGGCTGGAGTCAGTAACAAAAACAGCAAGAACAAGAAGGAAGCCATTGCTGGAGAAGGTCCTCCCTGAAGGATACCGACCCAGTTCTTAGGGTCTCGACAGTAGTGGCCTCCACTCTGTTCTGGCTGCCACGGACCCTGGGAGGAGTTTACCTCTGGCTGGCACGACTCCTTTTTGCCCGAGATAGAGCAGCTGAACATCTGCCCTGAAAAAATGACGCCAGTACAGGTGGAAGTTGGCAGGAAGTTCCAGTGTCACCAGTGACAGTACGGAGCGGGGGATGTGCGGAGAGCTGGATTGTTTGGAGAGAGAGGTGTCTGTCCCTTGCTATTATTGGGAGGCCTAGGGACAAAGGTTAGAAATGGAATTTTTCCTCTGCAGAGCCTTGCTGTGAAGCCTGGGGGAAAGGCTGCAAGCAGAGGTTCTAAGATAAATTTACTGCAGGGGCTGAGGCAAGGCAATCACTGGAGCTCAGGCCTTCCTTAACGTCTCAAAACAAACAATAAATAAGTAAGTGAAAGGCAACTTTATGTCTGTGTGCTCATGGTGGGTGGCTGGGTCAGGTTCTCATGTAGCTCAGGCTTGCTTTGGACTTGCTATGTAGTGTGGGTTGGTTTTGAATTGCTTCCTCCCCTTCTCAAATCTGGTCTCACAGGCGTGTCCAGTTAAAAGGGTGATTCTTTTTTTCTTTTTCTTTTATAAGTAAATGTAATTTTATTTATTTATTTTTTATTTTTATTTTATGTGCATTGGTG
>NC_022024.1:8799233-8800922 GCF_000317375.1 Microtus ochrogaster
GCCTGCCTCTGCCTCCCAAGTGCTGGGATTAAAGGCGCGCGCCACCATCGCCCGGCTTGATTGTTTGTCTTTGAGACAGGATCTCATGATGTAGCCCTGGCTGTCCTGGACGTGGACCCTGCTGGCCTTGAACTCACAATGATCCTCCGGCCTCTGCGTTCCTAGTGCTGAGAGTAAGGTGTATGCCAGCATACCTGTCTGAAAGGGTAACTCTTAAAAAACAAAGTGAAGTACTTCTGAGTTTCATTCTTCTCTTCTTCCTCCTCTTCTTCCTCCCCTTTCTTTCCTGAGCAGCCCTGGAACCAGCTCTGAAGACCAGGCTGCCTCTGCTTCCCAAGTGCTCAGATTAAAGGTGTGCACCACCAATGCCTGGCTCTTCTCTACTTCCTAAAGTCCACCTGTCCCCATCTTTCCTTCTTGTCTGCCCAACCTTCTTTGTTAGTTCTGGTTGGATTTTGTCCACTGAATCAAAGTTATCACCCGAAAGCTAAGGATATGGGTGAGAAAAGAAATGTCCAAAGCAGATGTCGCTCACACACTGTGTCAGAAACATAGGTCAGCGTGTCAGGATCATTAAAAAGCAATAAAGTTGCAAGCTATGTCAGTTTCGTTGGCTACAGTTTACCAAGCAGTCCTAGTTTCCCATGAGGCCACCCGCTACTGTTGGTAACCAACAGTTTCTCCCTATTGAACACAGAGGCCAGGAGCTGACATGGATACAAAGAGTCGCTGTGGGTGGTTAGATATTAATAACTCCGTGAAGGAGCTGCTGGAGACCAGCAGAGCCTTGGGGCTGAGCTAGAAGACACCCTATGGCAGGAAAGCCAGGTGCAGCACTATCTCAAAAAATGGGTGGATGAAAATATGGACAGAGGGATGGCCTTGAAAGTGGGTTGCATCAACCAGTGGGGCCTGTGCTGAGCGGATGTCCTCTGCCTATTGGTCCCTTCATGCATGTACCTGGGAGTCGGCCAAACGACAAGCCCTGGGGCCGTCCATCACAGTGTTAGGTGCCGTTCCTTTTGTGGGTCTGTGGGAGTGCGGGTGTGGAGGTGTGGAGACTGTACCCTTCTTCCTCAGTCTGGTACGTTCATTCAATTTATGGGCCTGATCTTTTTACTTAAAACTTTTTTAGAACAATTTGTCTAGTGTGTGCCTGTGTGTGTGTCCTGTGCACACAGTGCCACGGGAATTGTGTAAAGATCTGTGAACAACTTACAGAAGTTGTTTCTTTCCGTCTACCATGTGGGTACCAGGAATCCAACACTGGCCATCAGTCTTGGAAAAAAGTATCTTTACGTGCTGAACCATCTTGCTGGCCCTCCAATGATTTTGTTTTGTTTGTTTGTTTTGAGACGGGATCTCACTATGTAGCCCTGGCTGTCCTGGAATTCACTATGTAGATGGGAGTAAAAGTGTGTGTCACTATGCCTGGCTTGATTTATTTTTTATTTTATTTTTATTTATTTATTTATTGGCTTTTTGAGACAGGGTTTCTCTGTGTTACACCCTAGCTGTCCTGGAACTAGCTCTTGTAGAACAGGCTGGCCTCGAACTCACTGAGATCCGCCTGCCTCTGCCTCCCGAGTGCTGGGATTGAAGGCTTGCGCCACCACCGCCCGGCTTTATTTTTTATTTTTGTCTCTGGGTGTTTTGTTTGCATGTCTGTCTGTGGACCACATGTGTGCA
>NC_022024.1:8801402-8801987 GCF_000317375.1 Microtus ochrogaster
ATTTGCACTCAAAATGGAGCCAACTGCTGCTTTGTAAAATGGTGTCACCAGGACAAGATGTGGCCTGAAAGCCACTGTTTGACACAACTCCATCAGGTCAGCAACTTAGAACAGGGCACAGCTTGGTTGCCCCTCCAGCTTCCTGTGTCCTCAGGGGCAAGACTGACGATGGGGAAGGGACCTGAGGTCTGGATTTTCTCACTTTTTGTAATGAGTTCTACCTCAGAAAAGAACTTTTGAGATTTCTCAGAATTCTTACCTCTGTCCTCTGAGAGTCCCAAGTAGCGAGTCCCCGAGGAAGGAATTCAGTTTCTACCAGGGGAATTTACCCGATGAGGCTGGAGGTTGGAGGAAGCTGAGTAGCCTTTTTAAACTAGGTGGTTTTACAAGAAAAAGTCTGGAAGGGCTGGGGGCTTGAACCTGGGACTTTACACTTGCTGGTAAAGAGGCCTAGCGCTGACATATCCCACTGATCGCTTCCTTTGACTAGGCCCGAATCTGAGCTAGTTACTTCACCTCTCTGGATTTGATTTCTTCCTAAAAAGTGAAGAGACTGACCAGTAAGAACTCCAAGAATAGGCTGGG
>NC_022024.1:8803692-8804287 GCF_000317375.1 Microtus ochrogaster
CCACCACCGCCCGGCTTATTTGGCATAGATTTGACTTAAGTATCTGAGGGTTGGCATGTAGAGTAATAAAAATTATAATAAACCACATAAACATGGAAAATACATAGAGTCTGGATTATGTAAACTATTGTGTTTTCTTTGAATTTTTTTGACTGCTAATGAGCTAACTACAAGAGACATTTGATTCTGGGAGCTGATAAGCTAAACCAACATACAGGTATCTTGACTTCAAAATTTGGGTTTAAGGGTATGTTGCTTTGAAAAAGAGGTTCTGCTTTTGTTTCCACAGAAAATGGGAAGTTATAGATACCTTCCAGGCTAATAAGGTTTGATCAAGTAAGAACCCCTGAGAGGTCTCCAATGTGAGCGATGGCCCAGGTGATCCAACATCCAGAACAGCTTCCAGGCTACTGGCCGAGGCTATGCATCCTCACAGATTACTACAGCCACGATTTCAATATAATTCTAAATTTACCAGCGCCCCTAATCAGCGGGCAGTAGTATAGAAAACTATGCCCAAATTCCCAAAATATTGGTTATAAACATTTGTTTTCATTTAAAGGGGTTGGTTATAAATGGTTAATGGTCATAGTCA
>NC_022024.1:8805410-8805948 GCF_000317375.1 Microtus ochrogaster
AAAAAAGAAAAAGGGGGGATATGATATAGAAATGTAAAAGGTAGATTTTTTTCTCCCTGAGACAGGGTTTCTCTGTGTAACAGACCTAGATGTCCTGGAACTAGCTTTTGTAGACTAGGCTGGCCTCGAACTCACAAAGATCCACCTGCCTCTGCCTCCCTCCTGAGTGCTGGGATTAAAAGCGTGTGCCACCACCACCCGGCTAGATTATTAAATCTACTCTAATCCAAGAAACAACTGTTATTCTCAAAATACTTAACACTGGTATGGATTTTGGTTTATTGATACAAATTTAAGGTCAATTTTTGTTTGTTTGTTTTTTTCAAGACAGGGTTTCTCTTTGTAGCTTTGGAGTCTGTCCTGGAACTAGCTCTTGTAGACAAGACTGGCCTCAAACTCACAAAGATTTGCCTGTTATATGTGTTTTTCTACTCTTGTTTAAGGTATTATGTTTAAGCGGTTCATTAAAAATGTAATGTATAAACCGGGCGGTGGTGGCGCACGCCTTTAATCCCAGCACTCGGGAGGCAGAGGCAGG
>NC_022024.1:8806408-8807549 GCF_000317375.1 Microtus ochrogaster
CAACAACAACAACAACAACAACAACTTAGGCTTTTCTTGACAATGAGCAATGAGACACATCTGCTCCTGGCAGCACCAATTACTTCAAGGGGATGATGGGCATTAAAGAAGCATTTTATGGAGCTTTCTTCCTTCCTTCCTTCCTTCCTTCCTTCCTTCCTTCCTTCCTTCCTTCCTTCCTTTCTTTCTTTCTTTCTTTCTTTTTTGTTTTGTTTTTTGAGATAGGGTTTCTCTGTTTCTCTGTAGCTTTGGAGCCTATCCTGAAACTTACTCTGTGGACCAGGCTGGCCTCGAACTCAAAGATCCAACTGTCTCTGCCTCCCAAATGCTAGTATTAAAGGTGTGTGCCACCATATCCTGGCTTGGAGTTTGTTTTCAATGTGGCAAGGCTAGCCATTTGAGCAAGAAACTGCTCTTGCCTGGACTGCTTGACAATATGCTGTGTAAACTGGACATGCAGGACCCACAGGAACATGACTGCTGAACTTCCCAAAAGCAAGGCAGGACAGTCCTTCAGATTTCCTGCTTCACTGAGAAATCTGCCAGATACTCTAGACCTATAGGCAGAAGATAGATGCTCCAGTGTTACAGAAGAACTTTGGGTGACTGTCCAGATAACCAGATATAGTGATATTTTTATTTATTTTTTATTATTTGTTTTAATAAATAAAGCTTGCCTAAAGATCTAGACGTCAGGTAGCGGTGGCACACACTTTTAATCCCAGGATTTGGGAGACACAGGTAGATGGATCTCTGTGATGTAAAGGCTACTCTGGGTTACACAAGATCAATGCTGAAACAAATCCAGGTGGTGGTGGCTCACACTTTTCATTCTAGTACTAGGGAGTCACACATTCTAGTACTAGGGAGTCACACCTTCAATCCCAGAACTAGAGGGAATATAAAATGGGAAGAGAAAGAGGCTCGGTCTGTTTAGTCTGCTTAGACTGCTTAATCTGTTTAGTCGCCCAGTCTTGGTAGAGGTAAGACTTCTCTAATGGCTTGACTGCTTTGCTTTTCTGGTTTCAGGTTGAACCCCAATTTCTGTCTCTGGCTTTTTATTATTCATTTTATGTTACTAATTGTTCTGTCTGGCTGTAGCGAATAATAAAATAATAAATACCCAGAATATTTATTACTT
>NC_022024.1:8808474-8810671 GCF_000317375.1 Microtus ochrogaster
GCCTGCCTCTGCCTCCCGAGTGCTGGGATTAAAGGCATGCCCCACCATTGCCCGGCTTGTAACTGTAATTCTTGCTTGATAATCATTTCATTACATGTGATTTTACTATGTTAAAGTTAAAAAGTTCCTTTTTTATTAGACAGAAAAGGGGAGATGACATGGGATTCCCTTCTATATGCTGTGAATCTATTTTTATTACAATTGGTTAATAAAGAAGTTTCTTTGGCTTATGGCAGGGCAGAATATAGCTAGGCAGGAAAGACAGAGACAGGAAGAAAGAAGAAGTCAGGGAGACACCAGCAGTCACCAGAGGAATAAGATGGGGGCCATTAGCACTGAAAGCACCACAATAGGCACGAGCAACCACACATAACTTATAACTTTATTCACAAAAAATAAAAATACCAGCTTCAAGGTGGGCTGCGGGAGTTGGGCAGGTGGGGTGCACGCCTTTGATTTCAGCACTCGGGAGCCAGAGGCAGGCGGATCTCTGTGAATTTCAGCCTGGTCGACAAGAGCAGTACAGCTCCAGCTGTTACACAGAAAAAAAACCTGTCTAGAAAACAAACAAACAGACAAACAAGATGGACTGTGTGTGCACGCCTTTAATCCCAGCACTCAGGAGGCAGTTGCAGATAGAGTTACAGCTAACCTGGTGTGCGCAGGGAGTTCAAGGCTAGCCATACCTAGTAGTGAGACCCTCTCTCTCTCTCTCTCTCTATTTTCTCTCTCCAGAAGAAAAGGTTTAAAAAATTTTGGCTAGAACTACGTGGTAAAAGCACTTGCCTAAGGCGCAGGTCCAATTCCTAGTAACACCCTTTCCAAAAAAAAAAAAAAAAATTGAAGCTCAAAACACCTTTTTTTTTTTTAAATTTTCAAGACCAGGTTTCTCCGTAGCTTTTGGTTCCTGTCCTGGAACTAGCCACCACCGCCCGGCTAGCTCAAAACACTTTTATCCAGATGTAGCACTTTTATCCAGATGTTAGCATACTGGCATGCTCCAATACTTGGAAAGTCCATATGGTGAGACCCTGCCTCAACCATCCCTCCCAACAAAACTCCCAAACAAATAAAGACAAAAGTTTTGTGAAGATACACCATAAAAACGACTCTAATATAAAGTTAGTGGGTTTTTTAATTTTTTTTTTTTTTGTCACGACCATTGCACAACCGTTGTCACTACTTACCATTTTCTTTTCGTGCATGCTAGGCAAAGGCTCTACAGCTGAGCTACCTTCTGCCAGGGACATGTTTATTACCCGGAAGAGAAAACCTGTATCTACTAACAGTCCTGCCAACCAGCCTGCAGGTTCTGATCTCACATCTTTACTTTAATGTTTATGCTACGCAAGCACTTTTTGGTGTGCTACGCCCCCAGCCCTTGGGTTTTGAAGCTGGGTCTTACTACGTAGCCAGGGCTGGCCTTGAACTCTAAATCTTCCTGCTTCTACCTCCCGAGTGCTGGGATTAAAGGTGTGAGCCAACATCTAACTCAAGAGTGCTTCCTCTTCCTTTTCCCCCTACCCCGCCCCCATCTTCAGCTTCTTTTTCTTCAGTTTGATATCTGGTACTTGGATTGGATTATTGTGCCTTAGATGTCTCCATCTATAAAATAGATACTACGCTCTTGCCTATTGTCCTGAGGAATAGATAAATCATAGGCATAGAATGTTACAGATTACATTCTGCGATTATCCAGACATTAGCTATTATCTCCTGGCCTCAAACTCACTATGTAATTGAGAATGACCGTGAATGACCGTGATCTGGATCCCACTACCTCCATCTCTGAAGTGCTGCGATTATAGGCTTGCACTGCTACACCTGGCTTTTATTTTTACTTCCTGCTATTTTAAATACTCAGGTATTGCTATGTTGACCAGGCGACCATTGAGCTTCTGGGTTTTAGCAATACTATGTGTCTATAGTATTGTATAATGTGTATAGTGTGTCCACAGCCTTCTTAATAATTAAGCTACTAATACTAAGCCTAGCTTTCCAGTTATCTCTTTACTTCCTTCCTCCCTTCCTCCATCCATCCTTTCCTTCCTTCCTTCCTTCCTTTTTTTTTTTTTTTTTTGGTTTTTCAAGACAGGGTTTCTCTGTGTATCTTTGAAGCCTGTCCTGGAGTCCTGGAACTTGCTCTGTAGACAAGGGTGGCCTTGAACTCAAAGAGATCGACCTGCCTCTGCCTCCT
>NC_022024.1:8810810-8812612 GCF_000317375.1 Microtus ochrogaster
TTTGGAGCCTGTCCTGGAACTAGCTCTTGTAGACCAGGCTGGTCTCGAACTCACAGAGATCCGCCTTTCTCTGCCTCCCGAGTGCTGGGATTAAAGGCGTGCGCCACCACCGCCCGCACAGCCAGGCTTTTTGTTCATTCTTGAGACAGGGCCTTTGTAGCTTGGGCTCTCCTGGAATTTGCCATATCAACCAGGCTGACGTCAATCTGTTGTCTGCTCCTCCCCCCACCCCAGGTTTCTTTGTATAGCTCTAACTGTCCTGAATCTTTCTCTGTGTAGTGATCTTTTGTTTGTGTTTTAACAAATAAAGCTTGGGGCTGGAGAGATGGCTCAGAGGTTAAGAGCACTGGCTGCTCTTACTAAGGTCCTGCGTTCAATTCCCAGCAACCACATGGCAGCTCGCAACCATCTGTAAGGAGATCTGGTGTCCTCTTCTGGCATGGAGGTGTATAACCAGGAGGAACATTGTGTATATGATGAATAAATCTTTAAAAAAATAAAAACAAAAACAAGCTTGCCTGAAAATCAGAGCTAAGACACTAGAGACCAGGAAGTGGTGGCAAATCTCTGTGAGTTCAAGGCCACCGTGGGCTACTTGAGGTCGAGTCTGTAGAACTCTCACAAAGGGGATCTCATCTTCTAATCCCAGCAGTAGGGAGGTGGAGATTTAAGGCGAAGGAGAGAGGAACACAGTGCAGTCCAGAGGTTTGGTGGAGACCGATGCATTCTCACGTTCTCCTCATGAGCCACAAGTACTCTTAACTGCTGAGCAAAACCTCCAGCCCCTACACTGCTTGCTTGAGGGTCAGTAAACCAACACATAGTCAGGAGTAGACTGATTCTACCTAGAATAGACAAAACAAGGAGGTAGATTTTCTTTCATTGATTTGTTGTTGTTTGTTTAGTTTCGAGACAGGCTTTCTCGTCTTGGAGCTCGCTTCGTAGTGCAGGCTGGCCTTGAACACACAGAGATCTGCCTGCGTCTGCCTCCCAGTGTTGGCCTTAAAGATGTGTGAGCACAACCACTCGCTTTAGGGGAGGCTAAACATTTAAGATGGCTGTTCTTAAAAAGCACTGAATCTTTAAGAAAGTCTAAGAACGGGCCTTTTTCCAGACACGGTGAGTGCCAAGACAGTCAAGGCTACCTAGAGACCACCTAAAAACCCACAACAAACCCAAATAGATAGGAGCTTTATTTTGGGTGCAGGAGTTGTAGTCTTGGATAGCGGTGGTTCTCGTGAGAAATACCAGGGAATAGGACTGTGGAGCCCAGTCTGGGCTTCGTGGTGAGGACAGCCTAAGGCTACAAAGTGAGACCAGTCTGGGCTTCGTGGTGAGGACAGCCTAAGGCAACATGGTGAGAGGGCCAACCTAGGCTACTCGGTGAGTGAGGCCAGCCTAAGGCTACGCAGCAAGACCTCCCAAATTACTGGCCTAATTACAAGTCCGTGCACGTGCACCGCACACGAAGATCCCAGCGGGCGACCTCAGGCCCTGAGGGCACGGCGCGCGCCATGCAGCGGGCACCCGCGGCGGGAGCGCGCGCCAGCCCGGAGAGGCGCACACAGGAAGCAGGAACGCGAGGAGCGCAGGACGCGCTGACGACCACGTCGGACGTGGTGACGTAGCGCGCAGGCCGCAGCGGGGGGTGGACTCCGGGCCTTTCTTCCCCTTCTGCTTCTCCCCCTCCCCCCTTTTCTCCCTCTCCGGGTTTGGGCCCCCTTCTCTTCCCCTCTCCCCCCTCCTTCCCGAGCCCCTTTCCCCTCCCCCGCCCCGCTCCCCTGCCTCCCCGCCCGGGCCCC
>NC_022024.1:8812908-8818399 GCF_000317375.1 Microtus ochrogaster
GCGTGCGAGCGCGCGGAGCGGGGGCCACGGTGCTCCGGGGAGGGGGCTGCGCCACCTGTGGCCTGGGCCGAGGGCCGGGGAGCGCGGCGCCCTTGGCAGCGCCGGAGGGCAATGAGTGTTTCTGGTGGGGTGCTCGCTCGCCTCGGAGTCTCCCGCAGAAGGGGACCTAGAGGTGTTGGAGTTTGTCACTGGACGCAGCTTGGAGTTGGCACATGGCTGGAAGATGTCCTGCAGCTTGAAGAAGTTGGGCCTGTGCTGAGCTCCCAACTCATGCTTTCTCTTAGGGCTAAGCAGTTTTCGACGTTTGTCACCACTAGCCGAGTAGCCGATTTACGCGAAGTGAATTGTTTTGCATAATTATGACTTACTGAATCTCAGTCTCCCCCCCCCAAAAAAAAAACTGCACTAAAACCGGAGAGAGGAAAGTGGGAAAATTTAAAATTAAGATCCTATTTGAAGGAGAGGCCTTGTACGTCCCCCGCCCCAAAGCACTTGAGTCACAGTCCTAGCTGAGGTTTGTAGGCAGCCTGAAGGTTGTGGGATGTGACACATACCACTTAACAGCACACATTCCTAGCATTTTATTGTATTTTTAGATAGTTAAATTGACATGTCAGTCATATGTGGCGCCTTTTCCAAATGCGTTTTTCCTTACTTCATTCAGTAAAGTCCCATCCCACAGGACTGGGGCATCGGGATAAAGGTTGAAGTCCATGTGGAAAGGCCTGAGTTATGCTATTTTGCTTCTCTTGCTAGATGTATTTCTCGTCACCAGTAGCTGTTTTCCACTGTGATTTCTAGAACAGAGAACCTTAGTAGAAGGGCTGATGAAATGTCTGCAGAAGTTACTTTAGGAGTTGAAATTCCAGCAGGGCAGAGGCAGGAGGATGCTTGAGTTCAAGGCCAGCCTGCTCTACAAAGCCAGTTCTAGAACAGCCAGGACTGCACATGCAGTTGCGATTCGAGTTGTTTTGTGTGCACTAGATGATCTACAGAGCTTCACAGCTTAAAATTTTAAATTGCTTAGATAAAGCCAGCTGTGATGATGACACAGACCTGTAATCATCCATTTGGAAACTGAAGACTGGAAGATCAAGAGTTCAGAATTAGCCTAGTCTACATAAAGAGTTTAGGTCAGCCTGAGGTACATGAAACCCTGTGTGAATAAGCAGACCAAATCAAAAATAAGGCAAAACTTTGCCCAATTAAAGCTGGTAGAAGTGGGATAGACCTGTAATCCTAGCAACAGGAATCCTGAGTTTGAGGCCAACCAGGAGTATAGGATTGAGTTCAAACCTAGCCTTGGTTCTGTCTCAAATAACAAATCAGCACCATTGAAAATAAGTAAATGTGATAAAAACAATGTGCCGTGGGCTCAGATTTTGGCTGCTTTGGTGGAGTGCTTGCCTAGCATGCACAAGGCCCTGGGCATCACTCCCCAGCATTGTGTGGAATCAGGAGGATATGGTGTGCTCTCCTGTGGTACCTGCACTCTGGAGGTGGAGGCAGGAGGATTAGAAGTTTAGGATCGTCCTCCACTACATAATACAGTTTAGTAACCTGTCTAATTTTTTTTTTTTAAATGGAAAGGCATCTGAAGAGGGATGGCTTCCTGTTTCAGAGTAAAACCTGCTTCCTGTAGGCTTTGTCTACTAGTTTTGAGACACAGTCTAACTCTAGCCCAAGGTGGTCTCAGACTCTGAGCAGTCTTCCTGTCTCAGCCTCGTGAGCACTGGGATTACATGTGTGCACCAGGCAAACCATTTTAACAGGGCACTGTTAAAACCTTTCTCTCTGCCTCTGACAGTAGATCTTCAGCCGCAGTCTCCCGTAGCTCACACACTTACCTCCTGGTTATTGGTAGATCACTGCCTCTGACAGTAGATCTTCAGCCGCAGTCTCCCGTAGCTCACACACTTACCTCCTGGTTATTGGTAGATCACTGCCTCTGACAGTAGATCTTCAGCTGCAGTCTCCCGTAGCTCACACACTTATCTCACCTCCTGGTTATTGGTAGATCACTCTAGCACTCTTGTACCCGGACACTCCGCACTTGTTTTGTGTTCTTGGCTCATCTTTCCCTTATGAAACTGCATTGCCTGTCCTCAAGGGACCCTAACGGGGACATTTCCTTAGCTATCTGAATTGCAAAGGATTTGTGTGACTCTTGCTTGTTGCCTGGTTACTTTCTGTAAGTTTTAGTCTTTCCTATTAAAAAACTGCTGGGAGGAAAGATTGTCTTTTTTCTTCTATGAATTGCTCTGTCCTCCTCACTTTTGCAATTGGATGTGTAGTCAGTGCTCGACAGACTGTTTATTGACTGACTAGGTAAGGGGGCTTCATGGTGCCCAATCTGCCCTGGAACTCCTAGGCTCCATTGATCACCCAGTTTCAGCCTCCCAAACAGCTGGGGCAAGGACCACTCTAACCTGGCTGTATTCTTGAGCTCTTTCTTTATGGTGAATTTCTGAAATTTTGTAAGATATCCATTGGACGATAATATTTTTCCCGTCACCTCTTGGGATATTTTCTGTTTAGCAGAGAACAGAAGGGGTTGTGAGATCTTTTGTGTGGCTTGTCTCTGCCTCCGAAGTTCTGGGCTGGGATCAAAGGTGTGCCCCACCACTTCCAGGCTGCTTCATTATTGCTTTTGCTTCTTGGTCACCTTCTCTGAGCTGGCGGGAGTGGCCTGGGTGAGATTGTCTCTGGGGTATCCAAGGCAGGAACGTGATGGCAAAGGTTTTGGTTTAAATATGTGCCAGGGTTTAGCCGGGTGGGGGTAGCACACTTCTTTAATCCCAGCACTCGGGGGCAGAGGCAGCAGCCTGGTCTACAGAGAGTTCCAGGACAGCCAGAACCAAACCCTGTCTCATAAAACAAAAAACAAGCAAAAAAACAAAACAAAACCCAAAAAACAAATATTTGCCAGGACATTGAAAGCTGGGGTGTCCATGAGAGAGCAACGTGTTTGAGGAGAAAGAATGGGGATGGAGTAAGCATTTGACTAGATCTGGTTCTAATGTTAATGTACAAGGGACAGAAGTGTGCCAGGTAAAAGATCTACTGGCATATGTCTAGACAATCAGGAGTTCAGAGTTCTCTTTACTTAGTGGGTTCCAGTTCAGCATGGGCTACCTGAGGTGTGCCTGTCTGGGTATGTACACCTGAGTGGAGCCCAGAGGCTTCAGATCTCCCTGAAATTGGGACTGTCGGTAGGTAGTTGTGAGCTCCCTACTGTGCGTGCTGGGGGAACTCAGGTCTTTGTAAGGTCAGTGCTTGCTCTTAACCACCTAGGCATCTCTTTAGGCCCCACCCTGTTTTGTTTTTGTTGTTTTGAGAAAGTCTCACTGCTCAGCCCAGGCCGACCTGGGAAGAGCATCTCACAAAGGTCCTCCTTCTCCAGCTCCCTTGGTGCTAGGATAATAGGTGCCAACCACCACCCTGGCCTATTACTCATTTTGTTTTATAAATAATTTTTAATAACTTAAACAAATGGGTAACAGTGTCTTCCAAACTTCTAGTAAGTTTTTCTCCAGCCCCAGAGACACTTAAACATTTCTCTGTCATAGCTAAATAGGTACTCACAATGCTTGTGTGCAGGGAGTTTCTGAATGAGCGTGCTCCTTACTGTGCCAGCTTGCTTCATGAATGCATACATTTTCAGGAAAAGGAGGAGTTAAAAAATACTTTTAAATGTGTGCGTGCGTGCGTGTGCGTGCGCGTGTGTGTGTGTGTGTGTGTGTGCGCGCGCGCGCGCGTGTGGATACAAAGAGAGGATAAATATGAACCTGGGCGCATTTGCCAAGGTGTGTGTGTGGACATTAGAGAACAGCTTTCTGTGCAGTGGGTTCTCTCCACCTTAACATGGGTTCCAGGGACTGATCAGTCTCTCTTTCTCTCTTTTGCTTTTTCTTTTTGTTTTTCAAGATGGTTTCTCTATGGACCAGGCTGGCCTCGAACTCACAGAGATCCACTTGTCTCTGCCTCCCTAGTAATGGGATTAAAGGTCTCTGCCACCACTGCTTGGTTGAAAGATTCAATTTTGTGTAGCCCAGGGTGGCCTTGAACTACCAGAGATCTGTCTGTCTCTGTCTTCTGAGTGCTGGGATTAAAAGTGTGTGCCACCATTGCTTAGCCTCTAGTGCCTTAGTTCTGCACTCTGATCTTCAGGTAAGATTTATTTGTTAAAACATAAACAAAATATCCCTACAAAGAATTTTGTAGAATTATCTGATTTTTCTTTTAAGATTTTATTTATTTATTATTATTATTTTTTTTTTTAGTTTTTCGAGACAGCGTTTCTCTGTAGTTTTGGAGCCTGTCCTGGGACTAGCTCTTGTAGACCAGGCTGTCCTCGAACTCACAGAGATCCGCCTGCCTCTGCTTCCTGAGTGCTGGGATTAAAGGCGATTGCCACCACCACCAGGCAAGATTTTATTTTCCTGATACAGTTCTCTACTATGTAGCCCTGGCTAACTTGATACTTTGTAGTCTAGGCTGGCCTGGAACTCACAGAGATCTGCCTGCCTGCCTTTGCCTCCTGAATGCTGAAATTAAAGCCATGCACCACCACTCCCAGCCAAAGGTTTATTTTATTTCAAAATTATGTATATGCGTGCTTATATTTATGTACCATTTTATGCCCTGTGGAGGCCAGGAGAGGGCATCCTATACCCTGGAGCTGGAATTGCTTGTGGTTGTGAGCTACCAAATATGGGTGCTGGGAACTCAAGTGTCATCAGGCCTGTTGGCAAGGCCCTTACCCTTTGGTTAGTGAGCTTTTCTGTGCTGCTTTTCAGAGATGAGTTAAGAAGGCAGCCATGAGGGCAGCTGCCCTTGTAGTACTCAGAAGGAAGAGCAGGAGGATGAGTAAGTCTGAAGCTGCCCTGGACTACAGTGTTGAGTTCTTGTCTCAGAAAATCACAGAGAAAGGAGAGTGAGTCCAAGGGACTTTGTCCTTCCATGGAATGTGTCACCACCTCAAGCAGGAATTGTAGCCAGATTCACGGCTTCAAGATGTGTACATGAGTCCAGTTGGTGAATCTAATTTTAGACCTTCATATCCAGTGGCCTGAGTATTTTCCTTGAGCTATATCCTTCTCACCCCCGTAGAAAACACTGCACTCGATGGCCTGTCTGGTCGCTGCTTTAGCAGTGTAGCATCTACCTCGCCGTTCCAGGTACTCTCTTCAGCCCTTTTATTAGATGCGGCTTATTTTTATAATTCAGCACATTTTAGAAATTACTTTTTATTTAATGTGTATTGGTGTTTTGCCTGAATGTTTGCCTATGTGAAGGTGTCAGATCTTGGAGTTACAGACAGTTGTGAGTTGCCATGTGGATGTTGGGAATTGAACCTGGGTCCTCTGGAAGAGCTGAGCCATCTAACTCCTGTAACTTTTTTTTTTTTTTTTCGAGACAGGGTTTCTCTGTGGCTTTGGAGCCTGTCCTGGAACTAGCTCTGTAGACCAGGCTGGTCTCGAACTCACAG
>NC_022024.1:8822234-8834269 GCF_000317375.1 Microtus ochrogaster
TTTGCTGAAGATTTTCTTAATTTAGCCTTTGCTTTGAGTTTGAGAAATACCAGCAATGGGAGGCAGAAGCAAACAGATTTCTCTGAATTCAAGGTCAGCCTGGTCTACAAAGTGAGTTTCTGGCTAGCCAGGACTACACAGTGAGACCCTATTTTGAAATGAAATGAAAAGGTCTAAGTCTTTGAAATATGCAGTTCATATTTTTGTTGACATTGTTTCATGTGACATTTGTAATAATTTATGCAGGGTTTTAGCATATGAACATCATTGTTCCCTTAAGTAGAGTGCCCTGGAAAAGTGGTTCAGATTTAGGGAAGCTTTCATGGGCTTAACAACTAGGAAAGAAGCAATTAGGGGGAGTTCATTACAAATTCAATACTGGTACAATCCTAGGCTGGCCTGAAACTCACTGTGTAGCCGCTGGCTTCAGACTTAGAGGAATATACCTGCCTCATCTCCCGAATAACACCTTTTCAAGTTGCCTTGTTTGACTTCTTGTCTGTTTTCTGACTTATACCTTAATGTTTATGAGAACAGAAATGTTACATATTTTATGAACTGCTATAATCCTAATGTCCAAAATCATTCCATAGTACATATTTATATCTGTGTGTATGTATGTATGCATGCATGCAATTTGAATCTTATTCTGTAGATTTGTATTGGACCTAGGGGTATTGTAGAGGGAACAGCAGGCCTGCTTTTCGCCCTGCCCAGCTCCCACATGGCTAGCTTAGCCCCGGAAATAATAACGCGGAAACTGTATTCTTTTAAACACTGCCTGGGCCGGGCGGTGGTGGCGCACGCCTTTAATCCCAGCACTCGGGAGGCAGAGGCAGGCGGATCTCTGTGAGTTCGAGACCAGCCTGGTCTACAAGAGCTAGTTCCAGGACAGGCTCCAAAACCACAGAGAAACCCTGTCTCAAAAAAACCAAAAATAAATAAATAAATAAATAAACACTGTCTGGTCCGTTAGTTCTAGCCTCTTATCGGCTAATTCTCACATCTTAATTAACCCATTTCTAATAATCTGTGTAGTACCACAAGGTGGTGGCTTACCGGGGAAAAATTCAGCATGTCTGACCTGGCAGCTGGCTCCATGGTGTCTGCCTCACTGCCTTCTTCCTCTCAGCATTCTGTTCTGTCTTCCCCACCTACCTATGTTCTGACCTATCAGGCCAAGCAGTTTTATTTATTAATTAACCAATGAAAGCAACAAATAGATAGAAGACCCACCTACATCATTTCCCCTTTTTCTGTTTAAACAAAAAAGAAAAGCTTTCATTTTAACATAGTAAAATTACATGTAACAAAACAGTTATCAAGCAAGAATTACAGTTACAATATTTATATCTGTTTTATCTTTATCATAACGATGGAAAACTATCTATTCTTCAACTCCATCAAAGACTCCAGAAGGATATAATATTACCTAAGTAAACAAGAAGTAAGCAACTTACAAACTCTAGAAATGACAGAGACATCTCACTGCCTGGACAGTCACCCAAAGTTCCTCTGTACCGTTGGGGCATCCATCTTCAGCCTATAAGCCCATAGTATCCAGAGATATTTCCATGAAGCAGGAAATTTCAAAGGCAGTTCAGTCACTATCTGCTGTGTCCTGCAGAATGTCTTGCAGATTCTTTTATGAATCAGGAACCCTGAAAGATCATTTCTCCTTTAGGCAAGTTCAGTAGTCCTCTCTCTGTGGGTTCTCTGTGTCCAGTTTATGCAATAGTCCAGGCAAGAGCAGTTTCTTGCCCATATGGCCAACCAACTCCATAAGGATCCTCTTCGATGCCCATCTTCCTCTCGAGGTAGATTGGTGCTGCCAGGAGCAGATGTGTCTCATTGTCATGGAAAGCCCTAAATTATTAAAACATTAAATGCCATATTCTGCAGTCTTTGAAATATATGAAGAATATCTATCTAACTGAAATATATCTCTATATATCTAGAAAATCTAACATGACTACAAGCTTGATTATTATCGATGATTATCCATTAACAACCTATGTTTCCTAATTATATATTACATTTTAAAAATGAACTACACAATCACAATACCTTAATCAATATTAGAAATATATATATATACATATAACAAAATTGACCTTAAAATCCATACCAATGCAAATTATTTATATCTATATCAGGGTATAGCCTGTAATTTGTATTTTGGCAAAACTGCAGGTGCTTCTGTTGTCTCTGGTTAATTGTCTTAGATAACATTTCAGAAGCAGCACCATGCAGTCTGACAATTAAACCACTCTAATGGCTTTATCTTGCATCTATTATTATAAGACGATACTTTGTGTTTTTACCCTCATTTCTGACCACTTCCCTCAGCTCTAGGCTCATTTATTCTCTGGTATTTTGAACATCCCTCTGTTTGACTCTCACATAGCACCTCAAGTTCACCATGACCAAAGCAAAAATAACTTGAAGAAACTAGGAGTGTAGCTCATTTGAATAGGGCACTCAGGAGGTATTGAATTTGATTTCTGAGTAATGCCAAATAAAACAAGCATTAAAAATATAGTAATAATTTTTTTGCCGCATGATGGTGGCAGTGTGGTGCACGCCTTTAATCCCAGTGCTTGGGAGGTGGAGGCAAGTGGATCTCTTGAGTTCAAGGTCAGCCTGATCTACCAAGTGAGTTCCGGTACAGTCAGGTGACACAGAGAAACCCTATCTTAAACCTCCATGCCCAAATATATGTAAATAATCCTCTTATGGAAATTTGTTCTTACTCTTGAGTAGTTCTTCCTGTGAGTAGTACCACCTAGTTTTATAAGCCAAAAACTTGGATATTAAAAATGTGAGTCTTTTATATTCTTTAATATCTAACAATCATGAAAGTTTTATGTGGACACATATCTATAATATCTCCATTATCGTTTCCACTTCTAAATGTAGCTCAGGAGATGACCAGCTCTCATCTGTACAGCTGTGATGACTTTTGGTTGGCATTCCTATTGTGGTCTTCCTCCTTCCTGTCTGTACAGTGATGGCAATGGGGAGGGGATCCCAGAAGGAGCCAGGAGATGGTGCTAGAATTAGTAGATTGTTCATATGTGGGAAGAAAGGCAGATTAAGGGTTACAGCCGTGGTTCTCAACCTTCCTAATGCTATTCCTCCTGTTGTGATGACCACAACCATAAAATTATTTTTATTAGCTGGATGATGATGGCACACGCCTTTCATCCCAGAGGTAGGTCAATCTCTATGAGTTCAAGGCTAGCTGGTCTACAGAGTTAATTCCAGGACAGCCAGGGCTGTAATGAGAAACCCTGTCTATAAAAGCAAAAGAAAACTTATTTTCATTGATACTTTATAATTTTGCTACTGTTATGAATTGTAATTTAAATATTTGATATCAGGAACTCTTTATTTAGACCAGGCTGGCATTGAACTCAGAGATTCCCTGCCTCTGCCTCCCAAGTGCTAGAATTAAAGGTGCATGACCCCACACCTGTCCTACTTTATTTTTTCCCTGACACTTCTCAGACTGCCCTGGAACTTGATGTGTAGCTGAGTTTTGACCTTGAATTCTAGATCCTCCTGCCTTTGCTTCTGGAATGCTGGGATTATATGCATGTGCTACCACCAGTTCTTTTATGTGTGCAAAGGAGCAGCCTGGGCTACTGAAATAGCCAGATGTGGTCCACGCTTACATGGTGAAATTCAGTTCGGTCAGGTGAATATGAACAAATAAATAAGAGATAGCAATATAGCTCAGTTGGTACAGGTTAGCCTCGCCTGTTACATTGATAGCTCTTATTTATTCATTTATATTTTTCTCTCCTAATAGAACTTCACTATGTAAGCTGGCTATTTTACAATTTATGATTCTTGTTTTTATTCATTTATTATGTATATAGTGTTCTGTGTGCATGTATTCCTGCAGGCCAGAAGAGGGCACCAGATCTCATTACAGATGGTTGTGAGACACCCTACAGTTGCTGGGAATTGAACTCAGGACCTCTGGAAGAGCAGCCAGTGCTCTTAACCTCTGAACCATCTCTCCAGCCTGATTCTTGTTTTCTTCAGTAACCTTTTGTTGTTTTGAAACAGTATTTTATATAGTAGCCCATACTGCCCTCAGACTGACTGTGTAATAGAGAATGACTGCAGATCCCTCAGCCTCCTGCCACTGTCTCCAAGTACTGGAATAACAAGTCCCTTTTATGCAGTGTTCTTGGCATCCATTGATGAGTCTTATTTGAAACTTTCATTAAAATTGGTGATTTCAAGATGTTGATTTTCAGATTGTCTCATTCCCTTTACATTTACTAGCTAGAATTGTTTTATAGAATACCCCCTGAAATTTACATGGTGGAAGGAAAGAGCCAACTCTTCCATGTTATTCTCTGATCTCCAAATATTGGTCATGCCAGGGTGTGTGCCCCTATAAATACATAAACTGTAAACCTGGTTTAAGAATAAGAATGTAAATTATTCTCAGTTTGGTTAGTGGGAGCTTTGGAGGGGGGAGATTCTCTGTTCTTTTGGCACTCACCATCGGGATTTCAGTACTCTGTGTACTGTGTCCTTCACTTGCCCCAGGCCTGGAGTTAATCCCTTGTGCAAGAACCCTGATTCCTCTAGTGGGGAGTAGTTCCTTAACAGGGAGATTGCTTCTTATTCCTGTCTATCTGTTCTTACTGTTCTCATTTGATCAGCTGTTTTTTGTTTTGATGGGGTGAGGAGAGTGAATTGCAGAGCTATGGGTTCCTAGATGTACATAAGTAATGAAGTATCCAAACTAAATTACTTCATAGGAGTAAGTGAATTGTAGACAACTCTGATGACTTGGGGAAGAGGGCTGGCCCTGTAGTGGGTTTCCCCCCATAAGTGGCATTTGGTCATGGTGTTTTATAACAGCCACAGAGAAATAACCAATGTACTCCTGTGTGGGTGGTGACATATAAAGGTGAAACAAATTCTTACTCTTCTGATGCAGAGTTTCTTTGTATAGCTATGGCTGTCCTGCGTTGAAGTTACAGATACCATTTTCTTTTGAGTTTTATTTTATTTTTATTTTATGTGTACGAGTGTTTCACTTACATGTATGTCTGCACCACTTGTGTGCCTGGTACTATGGAGGCCAGAAGAGAACATTAGATTGTTGTATGCTACCGTGTGGTTTCTGGGAATCAAACCTGGGTCCTCTGGAATAGCAGCCAGTGCTCTTAGCCGACATGGTCTCATGTAGCCTATGCTGATCTGGAAGTCCTGATCTTCCTGCCTCAGCCTCCCAAGTGTTGGGTGTGAGCCACATCACTTGACTCAGTATTTTATTTAACATGATTACTAACCTGTCAGTTGATTATAAGGCATGTGTATTTCTTCCCCTTCATGTGGTTGACTGTTAACATTATAAAAGAAATGAGCTGCCTGGCAAAATAAAACACAGATATTAAAATGAGATGGCTCAGAGGTTAAGAGCACTGGCTGCTCTTCCAGAGGTCCTGAGTTCAATTCCCAGCAACCACATGGTGGCTCACAGCCATCTGTACTGAGATCTGGCGCCTTCTTCTGGCCTGTAGGCATATATCGAGGCAGAATGTTGTATACATAATAAATAAATAAATAAATCTTTAAAAAAAATAAAATGAATTGCATATCTTCCAACTATTTCTCTTGCTTGGCTAAATTTAGAACTCTATAGAGCTTCTGTAGAATTGAAATCTCTGAGGATTTAATAGTTAATAGACAGTACTCAACTTTTCAGAGGAAGAAAGACTACAGGCGCCTTCAAAATGATTCCTGTGCTGTCACTCACAGCGCTTGACTAAGACACACAGACCAGTGAGAGTCAGAACTGTTCGGAGAATTTCATTTCACTGTCATATTTCTGAAAGCTTCCTAGGGCCTGGGCTCAATGTGGTAAAAGATTCTTTCTTCTCCTCAGGTGAATCACCAGCGGCTACCACTGTCCTTCCTTGGGGTCGCAAAGTCCTACTTGATACAGTTACTTCACCTGGATGGATGAGCCAGCTTATCTGTGCTAGAAGTCAGGTGAGCATGGGTAAAGTTTATGATACTGCATTATTTTGTGAGCTTAGACTAAGGTTAATCGATAGTTGGAGCAGAAATTTCTGTGAACACGTAGCTGGCTGTTGATGAATGTAGAGATCTACATGTGCCATGCCAGTATAAGGCTGCTCTACGAGTGAGCACTTTGAGTAAACAATTGTAGTTAAATAGAATTCAAAATAGAATACAGTATTACTTATAGTAAATATGTTTAACACATGATTTGGTAGTAGAAAAAGTAATTCTATTACTGCATAATAAGATATTCTGAGAGTATTTGAAAGTATAAAAATTCATAAACTGAGGAGAAAGATTAATGTAAATAGAATGTTGTGTTACTGAGATCCTAAATTTATACATACGATGAAATGTAAAAAAAAAATAAAAATAAGATCTTTTTTTTTTTTCCTTTTCTTTCTCCTCTTTTCTTTTGTTTTTTTGAGACAGGGTTTTTCTGTAGCTTTGGAGCCTGTTCTGGAACTTGCTCTGTAAACCAGGCTGACCTCGAATAGATCCGCCTGCCTCTGCCTCTTGAGTGTTCTAATTAAGGGTGTGCACCACCATTGCATGGACCCTTTTTTATTCTTTTAAAAGTTATTATGGGGCTGGAGAGATGGTTCATTTATTGTGTGCACTAGTTGCTCTTCCAGAGACTCATGTTCAATTCCCAGCACCCACATGGCAGATCACAACTGTCTAAAACTCTAGTTCTCAGGATCCAGCCCCTTCACACAGACAGACATACACAATTGCTTGCCGTTCCAGAAGACCCAGGTTTCATTCCTAGCACTCAGTGGTTGTTGACAATAGTTTATAACTCCAGTTCCTGGGGATATGATTCCTTTTTCTGGTCCCTGCAGGCATGGACATGGTGTATAGACACACATGCAGGCAAAACATACATATATATAAAAAAGAGCAAATTATTTTGGAAAAAAAGAGGTACAAATAAAAAACAAACCAGAACCCTATAATGGACAATAAGGAATTTTGACTTATGTGTGTTATATTTATCAACTTTATTAAGGATTAAAAATAAGTAAACAATTTAAATATTCATCAAATGCAACAATACATCCCTTATATATTGATAATATCTATAACTTTGTGTATACATGTATGCATATTATGTGTGTCTCTGTGTGCTCATGAACACATGCATGTAGGTGCTTAGGGAGACCAAAAGAGGGGCTGGTTCCCTTGGAGCTGGCATATATGCTCTTGTGAGCCACCTGATGTGGGGTTTAAGAATCAAATTTGAGTTCTCTGCAAGAGTAACAAGCATTCTTTTTTTTTTTCTTCCGAACTTTTTTTATGTGCATTGGTGTGAGAGTGTCAGATTGCATGGAACTGGTGTTACAGACAGTTGTGAGCTGCTGTGTGAGTGCTGGGAATTGAACCTAGGTCCTTTGAAGAGCAATTAGTGCTCTTAACCACTGAACCATCTTTCCAGCTCCAAGAGTAACAAACATACTAAGTGACTGAGCCACCTCTCCAACTCCCATCTGCCCTTTCTATTTTTAAAATTATTTATATTGTTTTCCACATTATTTTTTGAGGCAGCGTCTCACTGAATGTGGAGCTCAGCAAGTGCCCGGTGTCTGCCTGTCTCTGAATTGCTGACTCCAGTATTGAAATTTAGATATGTATGACTATGCCTGTATTATATGTCTGAACTCATATACTCATGTTTGTACAGTAGGTATTTTACCCACTGAGGTACTTCTCTAGTTCCTATACCTTTTTTCCCCAAGAAAAACATAAAACAACTTTCAAAACAATTCACTGAAAAAGGCAGGCATTTATTATTATTATTTATTTTGGTACTAAGAATCAAATTTAGAGACTTACATGTACTAGGGAAGCACTACCATTGAACTGTATTCCTAGCCTTGTTTTACATTTTTGGAAATCTATAATATATAACTTAATAGAAGACAGATTCTTTTGTTGAAGTCTATAATGAAAATTCAGCCCCAAAGACATATAGTTGAAAGAAGCTATGTTTCAGTATCTCCTTCATTTATGGACATTTTTCCTTGACTCTATATCTGGTATAGTGTAATGGATAAATGGTACTTCTCTGCTCCCTTCCTTAGCCTTCTCCCCTCCCTTCTTCCTTCCTGGGTTTTTGTGAGACAAGGCTCTGCTGTTTGGTTCATGTTGGCCTTAGACTCCTGTACTTAAGATCTTCCTCCTTTGGCCTCTGTAGTGTTGGGGTTATGGGCATGTGCCTGAGGGTACATTGTTGAGTCTGAAAGCATTAGTGGAGTTTTGTCCTTGGTGTCATTAAAATTTATTTGTATGTTTGGGAATGTGGTTCTATAGGTACGGGCGCGGTTCTAGCTTCAATCTAGGTACTATATCTGGTAAACTGAATAAATCTTTACCCATGAATGAGTTGGAAATATTATGAGTTGGTGGCTGACAACTTTTTTCTTTTGAGACAAAGTCTCACTGTAGACCCTTGTCTGACCTGGAATTTCTGTGTAGATCAGGCTGGCTTCAGACTCACAGAGATCTGCCTGCCTCTCTTCCCCAAGTGCTGGGATTAGAAGTGTGCACCAACACCACTGGCCCAGATTGACAAGTATTGATTCACTGAATGATGCAGCCCTTCCAAATGTTTGACCCAGTTCATATGTGAGTATATATGTGGTGTAGAAGTGTGTGTGCGCGTGTGTATAGCAGAAGTATTTTATATTTACTGTTCTGTCAAGAAGAATAGTAAAGACATGAGTGTGAGCTGGAGAGATGGGTCAGGGCTTAAGAGCACTTGTTCTAACCAGGTGGTAGTTTCAATCCCAGCATTTGGGAGGCAGAGGCACCCGGGTGGATCTGAGTTTGAGGCCAGCCTGGTCTACAGAGCAAGTTCCAGGATAACTAGGACTGCACAGAGAAACCCTGTCTCAAAAAAAACCAAACCAAAAAAACAAAACAAAACAAAAACAACAACAAAAAACAAAAAGCAACAACAGTAAAACACTCATTCTTACAGAATATCAGGATTTCATTCCCAGTGCCCACATGAAAGTTGGCAAGTGGCCGTAAGTTCCACAGAGTCCAGCACCCTCTTCTGATTTCTGCAAGTACCAGGCTAACACTCACAGACATATACACAAACAAAATACTCATACATTAAATAAATAAAGCATTTTTTAAAGGCATGAATATGTTTGATGTGATTTGATGGTTTATGGTGATAGTCCCAGTGCTTGCGAGGCTGAGAGTAGGGCCTTGACCAAAGCAGCGAAAGGACGGTGACAATACATGAACTGAAGGGCAGAAGTTATAGTCAGCTTTCTTAGCTGTGAGCTTCACATTTGTGCATTCATCCAAATACAGTTAAACATATTCAGGAAAGAGGCCAGGTAGAGCACACCTTCATTCCGAACACTGGGAGGAAGAGGCAGGTGGGAATCTCTGTGGATTTGCTAGCCTGGCTCTATACACAAGAGTTTCAGGCTAACCAAAGCTACATGATGAGACACTGACTGTTAAAAAAAAAATCATAAAAATAACTGCAGCTGTATGACACATATATAGACATTCCCCCCTCATTATCTTGTAATCGATATAGTATAACTGTAGCACAAATTCTAAAAATTGGTCTTAAGAATAAAAAGAAAATCTGACTAGAGTCAGATAAGGGGTTAATGCTGAAGGATCAGACAAGCAAAACAGCCAGCCACTAGAGAGACTTTTTACCTCTACCAATGCTCAGACCAAAGGGGAGATCCTGTCCTCAGACTTCGTCCTCAGACTGCAACTGTCTCCACCAAACTTCAGACTGCCCTACCTCCCTGTCTACTTCTGCCTAAAATTTCTCTCTCCACCCAGCCATATCACTCCTGTCTCCACCTCCCTAGTGTTGGAATTAAAGGAATGGGATCCCAAGTGCTGGGATCACCTGTGTGAGCTCTGTTTCTCTTTTAGACAGATTCAATCTTGTGTAGCTCAGGGTGGCCTTAAACTAACAGAGATCACTCTGCTTCTGTCTCTTAAGTCCTGGGATTAAAGGTGTGTGCCATTACTTCCTGGCCTCTAGTGTCTTAGCTCTGCACTCTGATATTCAGGTAAGCTTTATTTGTTAAAACATAAACAGAGTATCACTACGTATACCATCTGTCTACGTAGTGTTAGGTATAACGTAGAAATGATTGCGATAGCTAGGTGTGCTGAGTGTGCTGATGCATATGTATCCCAGCATTTAGAAGACTGAACATTTTGGAGAATGTGAAGCTGCCTTTGTTAGGGCTTCTGTTACTGTGAAGAGACACCATAACCACAGAACCTTTTAAGAAGGAAGACATTTAATGGGGTGATTTACAGTCATTTTCGTCATGGTGGGTGATGATGGAGTACAGGCAGACATGGTACTAGAGAAGGAGCAGAGAGTGGAGAAGGAGCTGTATCTTGATCCCACAGGCAAGGAAGTGATCTGTCTCATTGGGTGTAGCTTATGTATAGGAGACATCAAAGCTCACAGTGACACATTTCTCCAACAAGGCCACCCCTCCCTTTAGTGCCACTCCCTTTGTGGACCATTTTCTTTCAAACTACCACAGAAGCCAATCTGAGTTATATAACAAGACCTCAAGTTTTCACACCCCCCCAAAGTACAGATACACAGAGTATATGCAAATATACAACTTAGTGAGTGTATTGAGGTTTTGTTATCTGTAGGAGCTAGAAGAGTTGATGTGGAGGATGGAGGATATTGAGAAGTGACTATAAGATTATTAAGTTTTACTATTTCACTATGGGCATTCTCTTTTTTATTTTTAATATCAGTTGTGCTAGGACTTAAACTGAGAACCTTCTATATCATATCAAGTACTTTACCACCAACTATCTTGATTTAATTTTTATTTCTTAGACATTCTAGTGAGAGATTCTAGTTTTTTTTAAGTTGAAAGTGTAGAGACGTATTTAAAAATATACTAATAGTTTTGTTTTTTGTTTTTTGTTTTTTTTTTAAGACAAGGTCTCATGTAGCCCAGGCTGTCTCTGAATTTATTATATATAGCTGAGAATTACCTTGAACTTCTTTCTGATTCTCCTACTTCCACATCTGTGTCCCCAGTGCCAGAATGGCAGGCAGGTCCCCACCACACCAGGCTTTGTGAGTGCTAAGAAAGCACTCTGCCTGCTGAGCTAATGCCACACCTTTGCTATTGGTCTTGTTGTTACATAGCCTAGGCTGACCTTGAGATAACCTCCTGCTTTCAACTCCAGAGCTTGAATTACAGGGGTGTGGCCGCGGCTGTTTTTGTTTTGTTTTTGCAGTGCTAGCAAATAGTTTGCCACTGAGCTCCTTCCCCAGGTCTACTGTTAGATTTTGATTAAATTGACAAAATTAAAAACAGAAGGAGAGCTGGTGAAATACTTCAGTAGGGGTCTGGAGACATAGTTCAGCAATTCAAAAACATTGTTGCTCTTCCCAGACACCTGACACACACATGGTGCACATACATACATAGGCTGACACACATGCATAAAATAAATAAATCTAAAACCAAAATGCCTAAGTGGTAAAGAGCTTATGCAGCATGCACAGGCCTTTGTTTCAAGCCCCAACACTACCAAGACAGTAAGTACAAATACTATCTTAGTCTTCCTGTGAAACTGCTTTGACTTCGTAGGTCTCCTGAGACCTCATTTTTCCCCCCAAAATGTTACAGATGTGTTATATATTCAAGATAATTGAGGTGAAATAAAAGCAGAGATGTGCCTGTCTCTGGCGCCCAGGTGATGGGATTAAAGGTGTGTGCCACTATTTCTGGCAAAAAAGCATAGTGTTAAAGTTGACCACACATAGCTTATTTCTAAACTCATGATTAGAGACTCATCATGAGAAAAAAGTTAGAGGTGAGATCACAAAAGCACCTTGCTGAGCAGTGTACACATATTCTCTGGCCAGTGAAAATAGCTAATGAGGCTGGAGAGATGGCTCAGCGGTTAAGAGCATTCGTTGCCGGTCCTTCCTTCCA
>NC_022024.1:8837324-8840112 GCF_000317375.1 Microtus ochrogaster
CCTTGTTTTTTATTGCTGAGTAATACTCTAATATGTATATATTCCATACTTTCTTCATCCATTCTTCCATTGAAGGGCATCTAGGTTGTTTCCAGAATTTTGTGAGTGGCTAGGATGTCGCTGTTAGTCTTTTAGGAGGAACACTAAAGCCCTGGTGACTTGACAGTGTCTGTTGCACAGTGACTGAGTCTCATATAGTAACTATCACAGCCCAGATTTAGAGATGACCAGAGTTGAAAATCCAGCTGATTTGCAGAGTTAGGACAAGGATCCAGGTTATTAAAAATGCATCCCTGGTAGTCTAGTGGTTAAAAAAAAAAAGCAAACAAAAGACACAAAAGGTGCCACTGGACTTCTTTATTGTCCATGAGGTCTCAATGTGTTAATATTTAACATTCTTTTAACTTTTGGTTATTTATTTGAGGTTAAACTTGTTTCTTAAATGAGATGCCATCCCAGCACTGGACTCATGGGAACTGTGCATTTCTTCAGGTAATAACAGGCAAAATGTATGAAGCTGTAAACAGAAACTGCTAGTTTGTTTCCCAGCCACCCAGACCCAAATAATTACACAGAAACTATTCATTGCAACACTGTCTGGCCGGTGATTCACGCACATTTCTAGCTAGCTCTTACATCTTAAATTAACCTATTTCTATTAATCTGTGTATCACCACGAGGCTGTGGCCTACTGGAAAGGCTCTGGTCATATTTCTCCTTCAGCAGCTGCATGGCATCTCTCTGACTCCGCCTACTCTCTCTATGTCTTCCAGTCTGGCTATATTCTGCCCTGCCATAGGCCAAAGCAGCTTTATTCATTAGTCAGTAAAAGCAGCACATATACAGCAGGACTGCCCACACCATGAAGCAGTTTCTGTATCCAGGCAGCAAGCTAAGCATTACACTGGCATTCCCACTTAATCCTCACATGACCCTGTGTGATTGGAAATTATATTGCATCTGTTTAATAGGGGAGGAAATTTAAATTCAAGGAGAATATCAAACGAATTCACCTAAGTTTTAAAAGAAAAGTCTTTGCTGCAGTCCGAGTGAGAGATGCAGGTAGTTTGGTATAGATGATGTTGTTTATTCAACTCCAGTAAATGCTAGAGTGGTTTTGCTTGAACTACTGAATTTTTTGTTTTGTTTTGATTTTGAGACAGGGTTTCTCTGTGTAGCTGTGGCTGTCCTGGAACTCTCTTTGTAGATCGTGCCATATAACTAGCCAGCACAATTGCCCAGGCTGACTGATTTCACTCTGATCAGGATGGCTTCGCTCAGGCTCCCATGTTCTGATTAGTTGGACCCAGCTAAGTAGACTTACTCGCTGGAACTACTTCTTAAACTATGAAGCCATAATTTTTCCTGGAACTACTTCTTTTACCTAATGCTAGAGGTGGTGGTATGTTAATACAGGCCTCTGATTCCAGCATCCAGGAAGTTAAGGTAGAAGGATCGCTAAACTATCCCCTCAGTATTACCGAGTTTTCAGGTTGTTCCCATTAATGGTAAAGTGCTGCTTATATTGGTTGATTACAAACCTGTGACAGTTCACATGGCAGAAAGTACTCTAGTATTAAGCTGCATCTCTAGCCTATGGAGTTTTGAAATAAGCCTTTACTTTGGATTCCAGGGTAGCCTGGAACTTGTTCCGTAGTTCAGACTGTTATTAAATTTGGTCTCTCTTGCATGTTTCTTCTGAGAGCTAGGATTGCAGGTCTGCACTACCAAGCCCAGCACCTTACTGTGATTTTTCTTTTACATTGCCTTTGTAACTAATGGTTTAGAATGTTTTTAATGTGCTTGTCCATTTATTTATGTCTTTTGAAGAAGTGTTTTGTTTAAATTTATTTGTATGTATGTGGTGGAGTGCACACTGTCCATGTGTGCCGTGGCACATATGTAGAGGGTGGCTCGAAGGAGTTCTGTCCTTCTGCCATGTGGGTTTCAGGGCTTAAACTTAGGTTGTTAGGCTTGGTGGCAGTGCCTTTATTCTATTGAGCCATCTGGCTGGCCTGTTTCCTATTTTTTTTAAATAATTTATATTATGCACATTGGTGTGAGGGTGTTAGATTCCCTGGACCTGGAGTTACAGACAGTCACAGGCTGTCATGTGGGTTCTGGGAATTGAAATGGGGTCCTCTGGAAGAACGTCCAGTGTTCTTAACTGCTGAGCCATCTCTCCAGTCCTGTTTCTGTACTTTTTAACTCCAAAAATTCTATTTGATTTTTTAGCATCTTAATGATTTTTATTTATTTTATTTACAAAATTTTTATGTGTATGGGTATTTTGCATACATGTCTTTGTACCACTTTCATGATTGGTGCCTATGGTGATTAGAAGAGGGCACCAGATGACCTGGAAATGGAGTTACAGACAGTTTCAAACTGCCATGTGGCTGCTGGGAATTGAGCCCGGATCCTCTGTTAGAAGAACCAGTGCTCTTAACTGCTGAGCCGTTTCAAGACAAAGTTTCTTTGGGTAGCCTTGGCTATTCTGGCACTCATGCTGTAGACGAGGCTGGCCTCCCACCCACAGAGATCTACCAGTCTCTGCCTCCCAAGTGCTGGGATTAAAGTGCACCATCACTGAATAGCTGAGCCATATCATTTGTTATTTTATTGATATTGAGCTCTACATTTTTCTCTGCTCCCCTCCCTGCCTCTTCCCTCCGCCTTCAACCCTCCCCAAAGATCCCCATGCTCCCAATTTACTCAGGAGATCTTGTCTTTTTCTACTTTCTACTTCCCATGTAGATTAGATCTATGTAAGTCTCTCTTAGTGTCC
>NC_022024.1:8841548-8842362 GCF_000317375.1 Microtus ochrogaster
CTTCTTTGTGTCTAACTTCTCACTCTCAGAACATATTTGATTTGGGGGTATGCCAGTCATCTTCATTAATTGTACACCTTTAAGCATTTTTAGTCATTCAAACTTTGTATTTTTTACTAGAATATGGTGTTTTGGATCTTTTTAGAATTTTGTGTCTCTTTTTTCTTTTGTGGGTTTCTTTGCTTGTGACAGTATCTTATTTTGTAGCCCTAGCTGTCCTGCAGAAATCTACCTGCTTGCTCTGCTTTCTGAGTACTAGGATCAAAGGCATACACCACCAAGCCTGACATTTTTTTTTTTTAAGTTGGAGATAAAAGTATGTACTTCTATTTTATCCCACTGTGTTAGGCACTTAAAACCAGACTAGGGCCATGAGGTGGTTTAGCAGGTAAAGTACTTACTTGCCTGATGACCTGAGTTCAATCCCTGGAGTCCATATAAAGATACAAAGAGAGAACCAGTCCACTCATACCCTCTCACCTCCGTGCATCCTTTGTGGCATGCGCAGCAAACAACAAAACACCAATCAGACAAACCAGAGCTTCGGTGAAGCCCGGTTAGTTGTTTTCTTTAATTACTGCTGGTGGGATTAGGTATAAAATTATTAAATAGTATTAGAGTATTAGTGTCCCTGCAGACAAAGAAGTTAAAGAGCAGAAATGTCTTTATATTGAAGACACACTGCTTTGTTGTTGTTTTTGTTTTGTTTTGTTTTTTTACTTCTTTTTAAAGGAAGGTTACCTGAAGTTTGAGAAAGCAGTTAAGAGAAGTACAGGAACTGTATAAGAATTTACTTACTGCCGGGCGATGGTGG
>NC_022024.1:8842462-8851018 GCF_000317375.1 Microtus ochrogaster
TCCAGGACAGGCTCCAAAGCCACAGAGAAACCCTGTCTCGAAAAACCAAAAAAAAAAAAAAAAAAAAAAGAACTTACTTACTTACTTCTCTGTTCATGCCACACTTACCAAAATATATGTGCTTACATGTTGATATCGGAGTTTCAGATCACCATTCCATATTGCTTCTCTGTTCATGCCAAACTTTATTATATTACATGTATGTGCTTACATGTTGATGTTGGAATGTCAGGTAATCACTGCATACTTGCATTTTTGTAGCTAATGATTTATTAATACTTATCTTGCCAAGACCTCTTTAAGAGAAATGAATATTGTTGATTTTGTTTGTTTGCTTTGTTTTGAGTCAAAGCCTGTATAACCTAGTTTGGCCTCAAACCCCACCTTGAATTTCTGGTCCTCCAGCTCTTATTGCCCAGGTACCAGCATTACAAGTGCATACTTGTGCAATGGATGGTGGCACACGCCTTTAATCCCTGCACTTAGGAGGCAGAGGCAGGTGGATCTCTGTGAGTTCGAGGCCAGTCTTGTCTACAAGAGCTAGTTCCAGGACAGGCTCCAAAGCCACAGAGAAACCCCTTCTCGAAAAACAAACAAACAAACAAACAAAAAAACCCAAAAAACAGAAGAAACCCCACAAGTGCATACTTGCTTTTGTTAATGTCTTACTTTGCCTCACATGATGTTCTTAAGGTTCATCGTGCTGCACCTAACAGTTTCTTTGTTAAAGCTGTATAATGTTCTACTGTGAACTTGTTTTAAGTTAGGGTTTGTAGTTGCTGTGAAGAGATACATGACCATGTCAACTCTTACAAAGAAATTGGGGTGACTCGCTTAACAGTTTCAGAGGCTTTGTCCATTATGATTATGGCAGAGAGCGGTAGTGTGCAGGTGGACGTGCTGGAGCTGACAGTGCTACATTTTACAGTCAGTAGGAAATCAGCTGTCACACTGAGGGAAGCTTGAGCAAAAGAGACCTCAAAGCCCATCCCTACAATGACATACTTCCTTCAGTACGGCCACACCTCTTCATAGTGCCACTCCCTTTGGTGGCCATTTTGTGTTGCTTCCACCTTTTAGCTATTTTGAATAATGATTCTGCTGTGCATATGGAAATACGCAAGTCTATAGAGACCTTGTTTTAATTTATTTTAAATATATTCCTAGAAGTGGAGTTATGGCTAGGATATGCATTTTAGTGGAAAGAACTGATACTAATGCCATCAGACTTCCATGGAGTCCGTGAAGGAAATCCTAAAATGGGATTCATGAAGAGTTGGGTATTGGTTTCAGTTTCTTAAAATTGGTCCTACTTTTGTGTCACCTTTTTGACCCTAGTAGGGGAGCAGGGTAATTGCTGAGCCTATGATGATGATAGCATTGCTTGATCATTCTGCAAACACTTTGAAAATCATTTAATCAAATTAAAATCCTGTGAAGGAGATTTCTGGCTTGCTGTTGTATAGTTAGGTACAGGGCACAGAAAAGTTACTTGGAATCATACGACTGATATGTGATAGTGTTGAGTGGATTCCATCCTAAGTCATTAAGTTCTAGGCTGGTGAGGATGCAGTGGGCAGAAGGCTTACTGCAAAGCCTGACCACCTGGGTTGGATCCTTGAGACTCACACGATGGGAAGAGAATTAAGTCTCACGAGTTGTCCTCTCACCGAGTGAGAATGGAACTTCACACAGTTTCAG
Organism: Microtus ochrogaster; assembly: GCF_000317375.1. Classification (NCBI taxonomy): domain Eukaryota; kingdom Metazoa; phylum Chordata; class Mammalia; order Rodentia; family Cricetidae; genus Microtus; species Microtus ochrogaster. The sequence continues at coordinate 8,844,164 of NC_022024.1, forward strand.
GTTCCAGACACAGCGTGCATGCAAGCCCACGCCAGTGACCAAGTTCTAAAGCAGAACAGTAGACATCAAATGTCTCCTCCCCTCCTGCCTTGGTGACCTAGATGATCAGGTTGGAATTCCTTAGAGTCCCCAGTGCTGTGAGATAGAATAGGATAATGTAGGAATACCCACAAGTCTGGTTTCTATTTATACCCTCCCATTATTTGTTTTTCACTCATCATTCAGGCTCTGAAAGTGTTGGAAGACAGAATTTGAGAAGAGATCCACTGCAGACCCTGAGCTGCTTGGGCAGGATTTCTGCACATCAGATAGGAAGGATAGAGTCAAGGCCTTTGTGTGGATCTGTCCTCTTGGTCCCATTGACAACTTGATCTATGGGGTGGGGAGACGTATGGTGCCTACAGCAGCAGAACAGGGAGAATGGAACTGATACCGGGACTCAAACAAGCTCCGTTTGACCATACTATCTGTTGTCACTCGTGAGAAAGCTATGGTTTCCTTGGTGTGGTGAGCAGGTAGAGATGGAAAACAGCTGATGTCATCATGCCATACCAAGAGTGATCTAAATAGAACAACCTTGGAAAATACTGTGTTATTTCCTGAGCATTTCCTCTTACTACCTAAAGAATTTAAGAATTGGATTCAAAGCAAAAAATATGTCAGTGATCCTAGTTAGAGTACACCCTGCCTTTTGTAATTTAACTATACCATTCAGCTTTTTACTACACCAGTCAGAACAGCACATCTTCACACTGTGTACAGATATCCCATAACATTTCTCCTTTTTTATCTAAAAGGAAAAGTTTAACTCTAATATAGTAAAACTATATACAATAAGAACAATTATCAGGTAAGAATTACATTCCTACTAGGCAGTGGTGGTGTATACCTTTAATCCCAGCACTTGGGAGGCAGAGGCAGGTGAATCTGTGTGAGTTCAAAGTCAGATTGGTCTACAGAGCTAGTTCCAGGACAGGCTTCAAAGCTACACAGAGAAAGAAATCCTGTCTCGAAAAACAAAAACAAAAAAACAACACAAAAAAATTCACAATGTCCAGTCCATTTGTATTTGACATATTCAGAGAACATATTCTATTATATATCCTACTTTGATGATTATAAAGTTTTATATCTAAACCACTTTCTATCATAACTTGTATTACCACCTAAAAAAATGACTTAAAAACATTTATTTTACATAAACAACTTAAGCTTGTATGTCTTTCAACCTTTATAAACTTTGCATCTCTTTTGTAGGATTTTTAAAAATTTGGTAACAAAGAAAATGCTATGATTATTTAGTCTTCAACCCCCGTCAGACTCAAGGATGATAACATATTACCTGAGTAAACAGGAAGTACAGAGCCAACAACTTCCAAAACTATAGAAATGACAGAGATGGCATACTGTCAGCAGTCAAGGCTAGGACAGTTTCTTGCCCTGTGGCTAACTTTGTCACAAAGTAAGCAAACTCCGTATGGAGGTTCTTCAATGCCCGTTAAAAAAAATGTTTTTTTCTTGTTGTTTTGAGACAGGTTTTCTCTGTGTATCCCTGGCTGTCCTGGAACTAGCCATGTAGACCAGGCTGGTCTCAACTCAGAGATCCACCTGCTTCTGTCTCCTGAGTGCTGGGATTAAAGAAGTGCACCACCACCACCTTACTCATCATTGTTTTTTTTTTAAATTTATTTATTATGTATATAGTGTTCTGGGCACCAGATCTCATTGTAGATGGGTGTGAGCCATCATGTGGTTGTTGGGAATTGAACTCAGGACCTCCGGAACAGCAGTCAGTTCTCTTAACCTCTGAGCCATCTCTCCAGCCCCTCCATCATTCTTTTTTGAAGTAGATTGGTGCTGCCAGGAACAGACGTGTCTCATTCTCATAAAAAGCCTCATGTTATTAAAACATAAATGCCATATTCTCTAGGCCTCTGAAATGTTTGAAGACCATTTAAAATATATGTTTGACCTTGAAAGCATGCCTAACATGGCCATAAATTTGACTGTTAGTGGAATTAAAGGTGTGTGTCACCACTGCCTGGTCTATAAGGGTGACCAATGGGGCTGTTTTACTCTCTAATCTTCAGGCAAACTTTATTTATTAAAATACAAATGAAATATTACTACATTTCTGAATTAAAACAACAGTTGGATTTCCTTGGAGAAGTAGTCCTATGGAATCAAAGAAATTTAGACTATCTTCTCATGAGATAAGGGGGACTGTGTGTGGCTTTAGGAGAAGCCTGTTGTTTCTATATTAATTTATCAGGGGTGACTAAAACAGTCTTGCCAGGGTTGGGCAAACACCTCAAAAATTTCAAAGATATAAATCCCGTAATTGATACCAGTGTCTGTTCTCTTGGTCCTGATGGCTAACTACTCTGCTATCAACACTGGCTAGGCCTCTGATTCTCTTTCTGATTGGATTAACAGTGGGGTCCTGCATCTTAAACTGATGGCCAATTATGTATCAGTTCAGTAAAATTAGTGGTCATTAGGACAAACTATGCCTCTTTAGTGATTTGACTCACTCACTAAGAGCAGTGGGGAATGTAACAGGGCCCTACACCTTAGTAGGCCCTAGACTTTAGCACAATGAAAGTACCATTCAGGCCATCAAATTCAGCATGTAGACAGCACCACCTGCTAAAATGAAAACAAAGACCTAATGCATCAAAGCCCATCGTCCTGGGAAATTCTCTAATGTACTAACCTTGCTTTTTTGGCTTCTGTAGTTCCACTTCTGGCTAACTGTTCTTGTTAACTAAAGTATGGTAATTCAGGATATTTTTTTCTTTTTCTTTTCTTTCTTTTTTTTTTGGAAGTTCACCCTAAGAAAGACTCAGAAGTACACTCGGATCTCGAACACCCATCGTAATCTCCGACTGGCTAATAAACTTATTATTGGTTTTTTTTTTTAAATTGACTGTTAAATGACTTAACAACTAACCTGTATTTCTTAATTTTCCTAAATAGTTTATAATAATACTTTTCAAGGACTAGGAATTTACATTATATTGTTAAATGAGCTTCATAGGTACTATACCTTAAATGAGTAAAAAACATACATATAACAAAAATAACCTTAAATTTGTATCAACATACAAAAATCTATACTGATATAAATATTTGAGATTAATGATTGTTTTAGTTTAAAAATAGAATCAATAACCTACCCTTTAATCCTATCATTTTTATATCCCCCCCTTTTTTTTTTGTTTTTTGTTTTTCGAGGCAGGGTTTCTCTGTGGCTTTGGAGCCTGTCCTGGAACTAGCTCTTGTAGACCAGGCTGGTCTCGAACTCACAAAGATCTGCCTGCCTCTGCCTCCCAAGTGCTGGGATTAAAGGCGTGCGCCACCACCGCCCGGCTTATCCCCTTTTTCTTTTCAGAAAGAATTCCTTAAATCCAACCTCCTTTGTTTAGTTTTTTTTTTTTTCTAACCATGATCAGTAACAACTTACAACTAACCCCCTAAACAATGACATATATCCACCACCCACTCCACTTCTTGGTAATGTGGGTGTCATGTTCTCTAGATTGCTTCCTGTTTTCTGGGGGTGGCGGCATCTTTAGGGGACCCTGAGAAACTGGGACAATGATTACATCCTGGAAGAGCTAGCTTTAGTCTGTGTGATGGAAAAGTGTAGAGCTTATCTGAAGTTCTGGTTGGCATAGTCTGTGAGTCTAGACCATCTCAACTAGCTACTTTGTAGTTCTGGATGCAGAATTTTGAGGAAACTGCAACAGAGGCATCTGAGAGGCTGAATCACCTGAGCTACCTCTTTATTGATGTCTGGTCCTTTACAGACAGAACTTTAAAGGTAACATATATCTTCATTAACACAAGTATGGAATGTGCAGTGTGCACAAATCAGCTAAAGATTTTCTGTTTTCTGTTTGAGCAGGTCAAAGACGTCTGTCAACTTTATAAGTCCATTTGGACTATATAACCAAACCTCTATCCATGCCATTTGAAAGGATGGAATGTACTAATGTGTCATGAGGACTCTGTAGCCAACAAAATTTATCATGTCTCATCCAGTCTCAGAGCTGTTCCCATGTAGAGGGACCAGCATCATAGCACCTGCCCTGTAGTCTTTCCTGGCTTCCTCCTTCATGTCTGTAGCCAACATAGTCTCTCCTGGGCAAATCTGATCTTTATTAATTTCGAGGAGTCCATAGATTTTTGTTTCTTGTGGAAATAAAAGCACAACCTCTCCCTCAGCATAACACATTTCCTGACTCCCATTCTGAAGCTAAGACATCACTAAAGTATCCAGGCTGGTTTAATTCAGCAGTCCCTTCCACCATCCAGTGTCTCTCAGCACCTGCCATTCTCTGCTCATTAGCATTCAAAAAATTCAAAATTAACAAAGCACCATATAAGGTCCAAACTTCCTGTGTTATAATATTTACCGTCCTTATATGACTCATTCATTTTACATTACTTTGCTCTCTATTATTATTAGTAATTACTATTATTAATTATTAATAAAGACTTATTTTTTGTTTTTGTTTTATTTTTCAAGACAGGGTTTCTTAGTAGTTATGGAACCTGTCTGGAACTTGCTCTGTAGACCAGGTTGGCCTGTAACTCACAGAGATCCACCTGCCTCTGCCTCCTGAGTGCTAGAATAAAAGGTGTGCGCCACCATTGCCCTACTACTTTATTATTTTTAAATTATTTTGATGGCTTTTTTTTTTCTTATGACTGTCTATGCCCATTTTCTTTCTTTAGCATCTAAGTACATTTTTAAACATATTGTAGCTTTTTAGAGGTTTTCTGTGTCTGGGCCTGGCTTTCTGTGCATAGTCAGTGTTCTCTGACTATGTGAACCAAAGTCTTAAAGGACCAGACCAGTCTGCCACATGGTTCCTTAGCACATAGCACTGGTGGCTGGCTCAAGCCTGCAGGCAGTGGTCAGGAGCTGCTCTGTATGCCACAAGCAGTGGCTCATCTGAGAGACTGGGGCTAGAAGCCACATCAGGCTCCTTGTCCAGAACTGTTATTAGCTTTCTGTGACCCTGTGTTTGGACACCATATGGAACAGCACTTTCTCCTCAGGACCACCAGCCCACAAATAATGACAGGGAGACTTATTTTTAATTATGAAAACTTGGCCTTAAGTTTTTATATTTTAAATTAACCCGTATTTTTAAATCTACCAATTTCCCATGTGACTCTTTACCTTATCTCCATAGTGCCCTCCTGCTTCCTCTCTTTCTGGCGGGCAGCTCTACCTTTCTTCCCAGAATTCTCTCTGCCTGGAAGTCCCATCTATACTCTCTTCCCTCCCTATGAGCTGTTTAGCTTTTTATTACACCAGTTGGATACAGCAGTGCATCTTCACACAGTGTACAGATAGCCCACAGTAAGTTGTCTTAGCTGAGTATAGTGGTGCATAGCTGTAACCCCTTTATGTAGAGATGGAGACAGTCTCAGCTTTTTGAGTGCTGGGATCACAGGGGTGACACATCACACCCAATACATATATTTTGAACTTGTAGACTACGTCTGGCTTGTGATCCTTTGTCTGTCTTGTGTAGTCCTAGTTGTCCTGGAACTAACTGTAAATCAGGCTAGCCTACAAATCACAGAGATCTGCTGTTCTGTACATGAAACTTTGTACTTGGAACAAATTAGCTTCTCCCTCCCTCCCTCCGTCCCTCCCTCCCTCTTCTTGCTATGTAGTCTAGGCTGGACCTGAACTCAAGATTTTCCTCCATTAGCTGAAGTTATAGACATGTGGCACCAAGCCCACTTTGAAGCTCCCTCATTCTTTAATTGTAGATGTTGAATCCAGGACCCTAGTGCATGTTAGGCCAGTGCTGTACCATGGAACTGCAGGCCAGCCTCTGAGGCATTCTTGACAGACTGGAATGTCCTTGATCCCATGAGCACATGCTTTTGTCTTCATCACTTCGGTTGGAATTTAATTTAAATCTGGGAGGACCATAATCATCATTTCTACACAAATTTCAAACTGCCTTTTAAATTAATGAATGAGGATCTTGTTTGCAGGTATAAGGCTAGGGTTTGTAAAGGCAGAAAGATGAGCCAGGCGGTGGTAACACACACTTTTAATCCCAGCACTCAGGAAGCAGAAGCAGGAGGATCTCTGTGTGTTCGAGGCCAGCCTGGTCTATAGAGCGAGTTCCAGGACAGGCTTCTAAGCTACAAAGAAACCCTGTCTTGAAAAACCAAAAAAAGAAAAGGCAGAAAGATGAACAGAAGAATCTGAAGTGCTTTGTGCTCAAGTGCTAGAGGGTGACGAGTGAGTCTGCACTGTGTTACTCCACAGTGCTGGTTCCACAGCTCTGTGGTGTAGCAGGAAGACTCCTCCTCCTCCTCCTATCTTTATGTATCTTTGACTCTCCTAGACCAGGCTGGCCTTGAATGTTTTCTGCCTCCTGAGTGCTGGGATTAAGGCATGCACCACCATCAAACTTTCTGTTTTTCTTAAAAAATGTTCTCAACTTTGTTCTTTTGACTTGTGATTATCAAACAATTCTAAACCTCTGTTTTTACCATTGGATTTTAAATTGTGATGTACCATGTCAATGTTAAGGACTTTTGTTGAACTGTTAGATTTTTTTTTGAGGTAGAGTTTTTCATGTTTTATTTGTATTTATAAAAAAGATAAAGAAAAGGAAAAAAATGTAAAAAAAAATTCCCACAAGAAAACACCTCAAATCTGATAATAAAACCAAGCAAAACTGTACCTTCTAGTTATCTGTCTTGTTAAAAATAAAAGATTCTGGCCGGGCGATGGTGGCGCACGCCTTTAATCCCAGCACTCGGGAGGCAGAGGCAGGTGGATCTCTGTGAGTTCGAGACCAGCCTGGTCTA
>NC_022024.1:8851283-8853157 GCF_000317375.1 Microtus ochrogaster
CTTTCTTTCTTTCTTTCTTTCTTTCTTTCTTTTTTTTTAAAGCATATTGGAATTCTGATGTTTGTTCTGAGTGCAGTTTCTGCAGCCTCTTTTACTGCAAAGGGTTTAGGAATTTGTTGACATAAACCATCGTCCTGTCATTCCTGATGCTGCCTCTCCCCCAGCCTCTTTACCTCTGGGCTGTGGCTCTGTTGCAGCTGTTCTCCTGAGTCAGCCCTCATTATTTGGAGCCGAGTGGAGCAGCATGGTGTGTGGTTTGTGATTTTTGTTTTTTTATTTTTCCACCACTGCTCATTAGAACTTATGTGTCTGCCTTCAACTTAGTTGACAGATTTGGTTCATGTTAAGCCCTGCTTAATCCTGGGAAGACCTCAAAGTAGTGTGGGAACAGGCCACAGCATATGATGTTCATGATAAATCAGAAAATTTTGATTGTTACATTGTTGTAGGAACTGTGGACAAAAGCTGTCTTCTCTTAGGCTGACTCAGACATAAAGATTGTGTTATGCTGGACTTTGTGGTGATGTTTTTTGCTTTTGTATTCTTCCTTTGATGGTGGTTACTCAGGACAAGTGGAGAGGCACAGCAGCAAACTGAGATTCTTTTTAGTTACAAGCGTGACTCTCCCTCTTATGGGGATACAGGTTAGGGATGATTGCTTTGTTTGGTGTGTGTGTGGGGGGTGTTTGTGTTATTTTTTCTCATTGCTGATCTCTTGCTGTTTTGTGGGCTGGGGAGAAGATGGCAGAGCCTGAGTGAGGCAGAGACTCTGAGAGACGTTTCTTCCCCTTTTGTCCTCATGTCCCCCAAGTCTCCTTTCCTCTTTGGCCTATGTATGTCACTATGTCACTGTTGGGTGTTTATTTTAATAGGAGCCCTTTCCAGCACTGTAAGCAGAGATGGGGGCAGTCACTAAAGTGTGTGAGACCTTCTCCGCCTCTCTACTCTTCAGCCCCGCCCCAGTGTAGGTGCCTTTAGAAACTCTGAGTTGTTTTCATCTCCTGAACCTTCTGTTGCTGCTTCTAGTCAGTTCTGCTGACCAAAACGCTGCTATCTTACTGCCCTGTGATTCCTGTTGTTACTGTCACTCTGTTGGGGATGGTAGCCCTCAGTTTTGCTTGGCAGAGCTTGAGGCTAAATCTGCTACCCAGTCACAGATAACCTCATCTCTTTGGACATGTCTGTCAGACAAGTGGAACTTGCTCTTACTATCTTTTTCTTGTGTTCTTGTTTCCATCCAAGTTATTGTAACTCTCACTTAGCCAAGACATTCTGATGGCTTCTTAAAAAACCAAGCTCAGAATCACAGTTTTAATTTTTTTTTTTTTTTGAGCTGCTTAGCTTGAACTCATGAACTTCTGCCTTAGCCTTGCCAGTACTCTATAGGCATATGCCACCATGTAACTCAGAACTACATTCTTTGGTAAATGGTCCATAGCTCAAGTTGTCCGTTTGTGTGTACTCTTCTTTTTTTATTTATTGAGCTTTTTGTCTTGAACATACTGCAATTCAAAGTATTATAATCTTTTTTTTATTAATATTTATTGAGCTCTACATTTTTCTCTGCTCCCCTCCCTGCCTCTCCCCTCCTCCATACAATCCTCCCCCAAGGGTTGCCATGCTCCCAATTTACTCAGGAGATCTTGTCTTTTTCTACTTTCTACTTCCCATGTAGATTAGATCTATGTAAGTCCCTCTTAGTGTCCGCATTGTTGTTTAAGTTCTCTGGGATTGTGGTTTGTAGGCTGGCTTTCTTTGCTTTGTGTTTAAAAACCACCTATGAATGAGTACATGTGATAATTTCTGTGTCTGGGTTCCCTCACTCAAAATAATGTTTTCTAGCTCCATCCATTTTCCTGCAAAATTCACGCTGT
>NC_022024.1:8856307-8862160 GCF_000317375.1 Microtus ochrogaster
TGACCTGATGATCCTCTGTATTTCCTCTGTGTCTGTTGTTATGTCCCCCTTTTCATTTCTGATTTTGTTAATTTGCATATTCTCTCTGCTTTTTGGTTAGTTTGGATAAAGGTTCGTCTATTTTGTTGATTTTCTCAAAGAACCAACTCTTTGTCTCATTGATTCTTTGTATTGTTTTCTTTGTTTCTATTTTGTTGATTTCAGCTCTCAATTTGATTATTTCCTGCTGTCTAGTTCTCTTAGGTGAGTTTGCTTTAATTTGTTAATTTGTGTACTTTTTGTTCTAAAGTTTTAAAATGTTCTGTTAATTCACTAGTGTGGGATTTTTCCAGCTTCTTTATGTAGGCATTTAGTGCTATGAACTTACCTAACACTGCTTTCATTGTGTCCCATAAATTTGCGTATGTTGTGTGGTCATTTTCATTGGATTTTAGGAAGTCTTTAATTTACCCCTTAATTTCTTCTTTGACCCATTGATGATCCAGGTGAGCATTGTTTAATTTCCATGTGTTTGTGGGGTTTCTGGAATTAGTATTGCTGTTGACTTCTAGTTTTAAAGCATGGTGATCTGATAAGGTACATTGGGTTATTCCATTTTTTTTTGTATTTGTTGAGGTTTGTTTTGTTACTGAGTATGTTGTCAATTTTTGAGAAGGTTCCATGTGGTGCTAAGAAGAAGGTGTACTCTTTTCTGTTTGGATGGAATATTCTATAGATGTCTGTTACGTCCATTTGAGTCATAACATCTTTTAGTTCTCTTATTTCTCTGTCCATTTTTTTGTCTGATTGACTTGTCCAGTGAGGGGAATGTTGAAGTCTCCCACTATTAGTGTGTGGGGTTTAATATATAATTTAAGCTTTAGAAATGTTTCTTTGACATATGAGGGTGCCCTTGTGTTTGGGGCGTAAATGTTCAGTACTGAAATTTCCTCTTGATGGATTTTTCCTGTGACTAATATGAAATGTTCTTCTTTGTCTCTTTTGACTGATTTTAGCTTGAAGTCTATTTTGTTAGATATTAGGATAGCCACACCTCTTGTTTCTTAGGTCCATTTGATTGGAATATTTTTTCCCAACCTTTTACTCTGAGACGATGTCTGTCTTTGAGGTTGAGATGAGTTTCTTGTATGGCAGAAGAGGGATGGATTCTGTTTTTTTATCCAATCTGTTAGCCTGTACCTTTTTATAGGTGAGTTGAGTCCATTTACATTAAGGGATATTAATGACCAGTGATTGCTATCTCCTGTTAATTTAGTTTTCATCGTTGGTGATGTTAATTTGTGCATTTTTTTTCTTCAGGATTTGCTGTAATGAGATCATCAATTGTCTGTGTTTTTGTTGGTGTAGCCATCTTCCTTTGGTTGGAGTTTTCCTCTAGAGTCATTGGTCTGGGTCGAGGCCTCTGGTTTCTGTTGCACTGTCAGTTCTGGGCCCTCACGGGGGATCCTATTAGATATCCTGTTGTTGCCGTGTGTTCAGTGGTCTCTTTGAAGGCACTGGTTACAGAGCTCTTTGGAAGCATAAATCTGTTTTGAAGTTCTGAGGAAGTTCTTGGTCTAGATACTGAAGGACCATTTATTATAAATCTGAAGCCCACTGAATTCAGTGTTCTTCTGATAATACATTATTTCACAGTGCCACAGTACCAGGTGTGTAATCAGTTTCTGCATTCTTTAATTAAACAGTGTATTCTTGCTAGCAATTTTTGTAGCCAGTTGGTTCCTGTGCCTCTTATCACTGGTTAGTCTGTAAATAGTAAAGACTTCAGTTTGTACAAACCACAGTATGGAGATCTTTCTACTTACTGCTTTCCATGGAAATGATGAGAACTGGAAACAGTGCTGGCATCGGATAACAATGTGGTGTCAACACAATTGGAAAAACAAAGTTGGAATTTTTTTTCTGATCTGTTGATGTATATGTACATGATGTATGTATTATGATTTTTTTTTTACCGGCGGGTCCTGAGCAGCTTGCGGTGGGGTGGGCTGGTCCTGGCAACAGCGAGCAGGTGGGAGACACATGGACAGACACATCGTACATAATAGAATTGGGTATTTATTACTTAGGGGGAGAAGAAGAAGAGGACAGAGAGAGAGAGAAAGAGGTGGAGAAGTGGGGAGAGAGGCAGAAGCGAAGCTGCCTCTCTGAGAGGAAGACAGAAGGAGAGCAAGCTCAGGCCGGAAGCTGAAGATCATCCTGCCTCAGCAGATGGGGGTGGGAGTGGGTGTGGCATGTCTCTTAAAGAGACGAAAATCATAACAGTATGTGTTTGTGCAGATGCATGAATAAACCACAGTGTGCACGTGGAAGTCATCAGACAATCTGAAGTGTCTGTTCTTCCCTTCTACTGCGTTTAAGACCGTCTCATTTGCTGGCATTTAGGACTGTCTTATTTGCTTGTTTCTGTGTCTGCCCATCTGGCTGGGTGGTGACCTTCCAGGGATTCTCCTGTTCCCACCTCCACTCTCACAAGAGATCGCCTTGGTTAGACACATGCTGCCATGCCTGGCTTCATGTGGACTCTGAGAATCAAACCGCAGAGGACTTCACCATGTACTCTCTTTCCAGGCTCAGGGTTTAAATGTTTTCATGTGTCATTTCACCTCTAAGTGCTTCAGTAATATCTGTAACTGTAAGGATTTTAGTTTGTCTTTTTTTAGCCCCCGGAGCTGAGGCCTGAACCCAGGGCATCCACCACTGAGCTAAATCCCCACCCCCCTAATAAGGATTTTAAAATCTAAGTGCCATCTCATTATCATTTTACAAAATAATTGATTTTGAGTCATGTGATATTCAGTTCATGTATAGTTTTTTCCAGTTGTCTATAAGATATTTTTTCTTATCATTGCGTGCATATGGATTCAAAAACTACCTGTGAATTTAAACTTTATAGTTGAATAAATTATAGGAACCAGAGAGACCCTAGTAATTGGGGATGCTGCCTGGGAGCTCTGAATGGAGTGCTGCCTATCCCAAAGCTGGAGGACTCAGCTGTTTCCATTTATGATTGTCTGAACACACTTTACTTTTATGCGGCGCAACTAAGATTCTTAGTAACACTAAATTCAGTTTTGAGGGATCTGTTTAGTTTTAAAGCTTACATTGATGTCTTTAAACATGAGAAAACCTAAAAATTCCCAGATTTTTCCCATTGTAAATAATGCTTATGAGCATTTCCCTAGAGATATATTGTTTGTTTATATAGTTTTTTTAAAAGATTTATTTATTTATCCATTTTATATATAATAGTGTTCTGCCTGCATGTATGCCTGCACACCAGAAGAGGGCACCAGATCTCATTAGAGATGGTTGTGAGCCAACATGTGGTTGCTGGAAATTGAACTCAGTGCTTATATAGTTTTTACTGTAGGAGAATAGGGAGGTGGTGGTACTGGGGATTGAACCTAAATCCTCCCATATGGTAGTCAAGCACTGTTCTATTCATTGAGCAACATCCTCAGTCTTCCTTGACTTTTAAGTGTAAGACAAGGTCTCACTAAATTTCCTGGGCTGACTTTGAACTCACTTGTAGCCTTAGGTAGGTCTCTGTGATCCTCTTGCCTCAGCCTTTTGAGTAACTAGGATTGCTGCCTGCCCCGTCAGATGTAGTGAAGGGTAGTACTCCAGTGAGAACATTTGAAGTTGGTCATAGTGGTGCACTCCGGCAATCTCAGCACTGGAAAGGCTGTTTGAAGCCAGCCTGAGTTGCATAGTGAGACTTCATCTCAAATAGAAAGCTCACACAAAACAAAAAAACCCAACAAACAACAGCAAAACCCATTTAAAGTACCTATAATTTAGCACTCTCTGTGTAAAAGCAGGATTGATTGCCAGTTCAAGATCAGCTTGAGCTACATACTGAGTACTAGGTGAGCCTGGGTGATAGACTTAGATTCTGTCCAAAAAAAAAAAAAAAAGAAAGAAAGAAAAGAAAAGAAAAGCCTAAGGTGTTTAAAATATTGCATAGGAGCAGGCATAGCAATGTACATCTGAGAAGCAGAAAGAGATTATTTTCTCTGAGTTTGAGGCCAGCCTACATAGAGAGTTCTAGGCTAGCTAAGGGCAGTCTCAAAATACCAAAACTAAATTATTGTATAGACTACAGATGATGCTCAGAAACAGCAAATGGGGCTTTTTTAACATTTATTTATTTTATATGTATATGGGCTATGTACATGTTGTGCCATGTACATGTATGGATTCAAGACAACTTGTTGAACTCTGTTCTGGATATCTAACTTAGGCTGGGTTGCAGACACCTTTACCTGTTGAGTCATCTTGCTGACCTCACAACTCGCTTTTAAATCATGTAATCCTGCAGGTCTTTATGTATTACATATGAATTTAACAAATGAATTTTTTTTAAAAAGACATCTTTTTTTCTAAGATTTACTTTTTTACTATTTTATATATATGAGCATTTTGCCTGCATGTACATCTGTGTGCCACATTTATGCTTGGTGCCCGAGGATTTGGTGAGCCTCCATGTGGTGCTAGGAATTAAGCCCAGGCCCTTCACAACTCAAGTTCTCTTAACCACCAAGCCCTCTATAAAGCCCAGCAAATTAGTCTTAAAGGCACATCATCCCAGTCATGACAGATGACTCCATCTCTGGTAGCCACCTCATTTCTCTGAAACGTTCTGAAAGAAGTATTCATGCTTGCTATCATCAGTCCCTCCCCTTTTTCTGTCTTTAAGTCTATTTGGTTTTAATCATCACTATTTTCTCTTTGTAAAGCCAGGGTGGTTTTCCCTTAGTGTACCCTTGAGTGATTCAGCTATCAAAACCCAGATATGTTCCAATTTTACAATATCTAATGAAACATAAATATTGGTGCACTGCATTGTTTAGGGAATAATAACAAAAGCCTGTGTAATCTGCAGAACTATAATTGTGTTAGGGAAAGGTTTCACACTGTAGCCCATGCTTTTCTAGAACATGTCAAGTTAAAGGTTCTCTTCTCCTTTGACCTGACATTTTTAAAAAATAACTTTTAAAGATTTATCATTTATTTTATGTGGATTGGTGTTTTGCCTGTGTGTTTGTCTGTGTGAGGGCATCAGATTCCCTGGGCATCTGAAGTTAAAGATGGTTGTGAGCTGCCATGTTGGTGCTGGGAATTGAACCCAGGTCCTCTGGAAGAGCAGCCAGTGCTTTTAACTGCTGAGCCATCTCTTTGTTGGTTTGTTTTAAATTGAGGTGTGGGAATGATATGAATGAATGGCACACATGTGAGAGTCAGAAAACAAGTTCTTAAGCCAGGCGGTGGTGGCGCACACCTTTAATCCCAGCACTCGGGAGGAAGAGGTAGGCGGATCTCTGTGAGTTCGAGACCAGTCTGGTCTACAGAGCTAGTTCCAGGACAGGCTCCAAAGCTACAGAGGAACTTTGAAAAGAAAACAAGTTCTTAGAAGTTTGTTCTTGGGGGCTGGCTCAGTGGTTAAGAGCATTAATATTAAAAAAAAAAGTTTGTTCTCTGCTTCTAGCTTGTTTAAAAATGGTTTCTTTGCTTCTGCCTTTTCATGCATACTGATGAACTTCTGGGTGATTCTGTTGCCTCTGCACCCACTTCACTGTTGGAATGCTGAGATGCAGATGTGAAGTTACCACACCTGCTGAGTCCTGCTTTTGTCATCTTGCTTCTGTTACCTCTTCTGAGGTGCGAAGTGGTGTAGTGCATGTCTATAACCAGCACTTGGCCACAAGTTTGAGGCAGGCCAGGGTTACATACTTTTTTTTTTGGTTTCTCGAGACAGGGCTTCTCTGTAGCTTTGGAGCCTGTCCTGGAACTAGCTCTTGTAGACCAGGCTGGCCTCGAACTCACAGAGATCCACCTGCCTCTGCCTCC
>NC_022024.1:8862260-8863829 GCF_000317375.1 Microtus ochrogaster
GCCACCACCGCCCACTTTGTCTTTTTTTTCTAATAATTTATTTTTATTTTATATGCGTTGGTGTTTTGCCTGCCTGCATGTTTGTGTGAGGATGTCTGATGCCCTGTAACTGGAGTTACAGACAGTTGTGAGCTGCCATGTAGGAACTGGGAATTGAACTTGGGTCCTCTGGAAGAACAGTCAGGGCTCTAAATCACTGAGCCATCACTCCAGCCCCTCCCCATACTTTGTCTTTTTAAAAATAAATAAATAAATAAATATTTTTTTTGTTTGTTTGTATCTACAAAAAATCCTGCTGAGACGGAATGGAATTTGTAAGCCTTTAGATGAGCAGTTGCACAGTGGACAGCTGCCCTGTGTTCTTTCGTCTGTGTACATACTCTGATTTACTGGAGTGGTTGATGGCTTCCATTTGTGGTTTTCAGTTTGTAAGCATTTAATTTGAGAGACATAGTCATAAATAGGAGTTTATTTTTTAATTGTTTATGCTAAATTTATGGACATTTTATTTTTCAGTGTTAATGCTCTGTGATGATATAGCTAAACATGTTTTTTTTGGTTTGAGAAGATTTTTTGTTTTGTTAGCTTCAGTTTTTTGACTCTTTGTGTTTTCTGTGTATATAGTTGCTGTCTGCTAATAAGGAACGATTTCCTCCCTAACTCTGTTCATCTTGTTTCTTTTTCCACCTTATTGCATTGATTAGGACTTCTACTGTGATCTTGAATAGTGCCTTGCCTTTTTCTCATCCTAATGGAGAAACTTTTGGTTTTTCGAGATAGAGTTTCTCTGTGTAGCCCTGTCTGGGAACTCACTCTGTAGACCAGGCTGGCCTCAAACTGACAGAGATCTGCCTGCCTCTGCCTCCAGAGTGCTGGAATTAAAGGAGTGCACCACTGCCGCCTATCAGAGAAACTCATTCTTTGTTTGTTTGACTATATTAAAATAAGACAATTTAAGCCAGGCACCATGACTCACTTGTAATTCCAAGACTTGGGAAGCAGGAACAGTAGGATCACTGTGAGTCCATGGTTAGCATCATTTATATAGAATCTTACAAATTAGCTATAGCTACATAGTGAGAGTGTGGTTTTTGTTTTGTTTGTTTTGTTTTTTCTTTTTTTAAAATATTTTTAATGGTTTATTATTTTTATTTTATGTGAGTTGGTGTTTTGCATGCATGTATATCTGTGTGAGGCTGTCAGATCCCCGGAACTGTAGTTACATACAATTGTAAACTGCAAGTGCTGGGAATTGAACCTGGGTCCTCTGGAATAGCAAGCACTGCTCTTAACTACTGAGCCATCTCCCCAGCCGTTTTCTTTTCCTTTTAAAGATAGTTTCCTTCCTGAGCATTTTAATTATAAATTGGTTTTCAATTTTGTCAGTTATTTTTGTCTTTTGTTTACATTATGTATTAATCTGTGATTGACCTTCAAATTTATTATGCTTTATTGTCTGTTTTTAAACCCACTGAGTAGCCGGGCAGTGGTAGTGCACACCTTTAATCCCAGCACTCGGGAGGCAGAGGCAGGCGGATCTCTGTGAGTTCGAGACCAGCCTGGTCTACA
>NC_022024.1:8863929-8877336 GCF_000317375.1 Microtus ochrogaster
ACAGAGAAACCCTGTCTCGAAAAAAACCAAAATAATAATAATAATAACAAAAAAATAAATAAACCCATTGAGTAAATTATTTGTATTTTGGTCGTTATAGTTTGTGATTCTAAAGTTTCCAGTTTTATTTCTATATATATTATATTTCAGTTTAATAGTGTTGTACCTTGTTGAAACATCTGTATAATATATACCTAAAGGTCATTGTCAGATAATTAATTCCAATATCTGTCCATCTTGATTTTTTGATTATTCATGTCTTGTTTTATGCAAATTGAAATAATCTTCATTTTTTTTTTTTTACATGGCCAAGTAATTTTAGATTGTTTCCTGGAATTTTGGATAATTATATGATGAGGGCCTGGATTTTTGTTTAACTCCTTTAAGTCTTTGTTGACTTAATGAACATTTGATACAGTTGAAATCATCTTGGAGGTTCTATTCAGCCTTCTAGGTAGTGATTCTGCAGTCATGTAGAAACTGGCATGATAGCATATCCTTGTAATGCCTGTACTTAGAAGGTGGAGTTTGGAGTTCAAGGCCACCTCAGGTACACAGTGGGTTTAAGATCCTGCCTCCAAAGCAGAAGCCCTCCCCTAAGCCAAAAGAAGTCATTTCATTTTTTAAGGTTCCAGTTCTCTTTAGATTTTCTTTTCATGTTGACCACCCAGTAGTTTATCAACAACTCACCTACATAGTTTTTTCTCTTTCTTTGCCTTTTCTTTCTTTTTTCTTTTTTTTCTGCTGAGGCAGGGTCTCTCTATGTAGCCCTGGCTGTCCCAGAACTCCCTGTATAGTCCTGGCTTTCCTCAAACTCACAGAGATCCATCCTGTCTTTTGAATGCAGGGATTAAAGACTTGGACCACCACACTCAGCTTTGGTGGCCTTTTTTTTAAATATAGTTCAGAATGAGCCTATTGTATCTACTAGGGATAGATACTGAAGTATGATGAGTCACCATGAGAACATTTAATTTTGTTTTGTTTTTCAAGATAGGATTTCTCAGTAGCTATGGAGCCAGTCCTGGAAAGTCACACTGTAGACCAGGCTGGCCTTGAACTCACAGAGATCTGCCTGTCTCTGCCTCCTGAGTGCTAGGATTAAAGGTGTGCACCGCCAGTGCCAGACTGAGAACATTTAAAATTTATGTTACTTATTTACATGAAATATATTTTTGTATGGATCTAGGTGATTATTTTAGTATTTTTTTTATTCTCTTCATAGTATAAACTTCTCAAACAAAAAAAAAAAATTGGAGGCCACAAAGAAATGTAGGTCCAGTCTTACAGTCTGCTAGTGAGGTGGAATGGCTCAGCTCTGCCACATGATCTACATGATGGTAGGAAAGAACTGACTCCAGAAGTTGTCCTCTCAAGTCACTCAGAATAAAAGACAAAGTGCCTTTTTGTCTTTAGTATGAATCTTTGTGAATCTGTTTCCTAGAACTTATCATAGTGCCAGGGCCCATAGTAAGAATATATGCACACGAGCAGGGTGGTGGTGGTGCACACCTTTAATCCCAGCACTCGGGAGGAAGAGCCAGGCAGATCTCTGTGAGTTCAAGGCCAGCCTGTTCTACAAGAGCTAGTTCCAGGACAGGCTCCAAAACCACAGAGAAACCCTGTCTTGAAAAACCAAAAAATAAAGAGAGAGAGAGAGAGAGAGAGAGAGAGAGAGAGAGAGAGAGAGAGAGAGAGAGAGAGAGAGAGAGAGAATATGCACAAAACAAACATGTGTCTGAAGAATGGATACATTTTAAAATGTATTTATCTTAGGTGTATAGGTGTTTGGTATGCCTGTATGCTTGTGTTACATACCTGCCTGGTGCCCTTCAGAGACCACAAAAGCATGTTGGGTTCCCTAGGATTGGAGTTATGGATGACTACAAGGTACCATGTGGGTGCTGCTAGGGATTAAGCCCAGACCCTCTCTGGAAGAGCAACCAGTGCTCTTAACCACTGAGCCATCTCTCCAGTCCCAAGGATCAGTAAGTGAGTGTGTAGGTATGTTTGTGTATGTGTATGTTTTGAGACAGGGATTCTCTTTGACTGTTCTGGAACTCACTCTGTAGACCAGGCTCTCCTCAAACTCAGAGATCCACCTACCTCTGCCTCCAGAGTGCTGGGATTAAAGGCCCCAACTAGCTCAGATAAGTCTTTTTAACAGTGTCTTTTGCTTTCCTTAGGGTGCCTCGGTTTTAGCCATAGTATTTTTTTGTTATTACAGAATTTTTAAGTACCTCTAAGGTCCATTGCCTCCTGTAGCATTAGACAGTAGGACCTAGGGCAGGAGGTGCAGCTCAGTGGTGTAGTTACATGCTTAGCATGCACACGGTTCTGGATCAGTCTTTATGGACAAGAGAAAGGAACCCAAAGAAGGAAGAGAAGAGGGAAGGGAGAAAGAATCTGAAAGTAGGCACACTTAAGTTTGTTACCCCAGAGCCATACTTTATTTATTTGAATTTTTTTGTGACAGGTTTTCTGTAGCTCAGGCTGACCTTGAACTGCTTCATTCTTCAAGAATACTGGGATTATGGGTGTGAGCCACCATACTGGATTTAAATTTGAAGTTCCAGGTAGATTCATGGGAAATGGTTTTCAGGCTCAGGCTGAGGGATTTCTGTTTTTGTTTTGTTTTGTTTTGTTTACTCCCAAGATGGAGTCTTTGCTGGGTGTGGTGGTTCATGCCTTTGATCCTCACACTTGGGAAGCTGGGTCAGGGTGGCTACTGATTTCCAGGCCAGTCAAGGTTACTTGTTGAGACCTCGTCTCAACAGCAACAGCAAAGCAGTCTTTATTGTAGCCTAACCTGTCCTTAAACTCAAATCACACCTCCTGTCTCCCACCTTCTGTTGGAATAGCAGGTATGAGCTGCCATTGCTGGCTCACCATGCATGCTTTATCCTTTCGGCAGTTATCGCTTCCTTCTCACGGTCTCCTTTGGATTAATTCCTTTATTTATTTTAATGTATTTATCCTAATGTTTGTTCACATTTGTGTTCTCTCCCTACCCCCGCCCATGGTGCCTTCCTCATTTATGGGTAGAGTTTTCCACTTGGACTTTTGGGGACCAATATGGGAGGAGAAACAGATAGCTACTAGTGTTCCATGTGGCTTGTTTTCTGCCCCCAAATGATAAATGATTTTACTAAATATAGCTCACTGGAAAGAAAATTCTCTCTGACTGGGTTTGGTCCTTGTTTTGCATTTTTAAAGTTGAGCCTGATAGCTTTTAGGTAAAAAGCATTCCTTTGACCTCAATTATTTTGCAGGTGAGAAAAAAGCAGGATAAATTTAAAGGTGAACTTTTACATATCCCCAAATCATTATTCTTCACTAAAAAGTCTATTTTGGCAGCTGAACATATGCAGTAAAAAGGAGCTGCTGCTGTATCTTTAAAAGCTGTCCTCAGAGCAGTGTGGAGGCAGGCATACCACTGAAGTACTTGAATGAAAGCAAGAAGAGGTGGGAGGGGGTGATCTTGCAGTGTGTGTGTGTCTGTGTGTGTACACGTCTCGGTCTGCCTGTCTGTCTGTCTGTCGGCAGGGCTCTGGGTGACATCCCTTAAAACAGCTGGGCTGTGGTCAGCTTCAGATCTGCTGTCAGAGCACTTAGCGTGCCGGAAAAGCAGCAACAAGGATCAGTAGCATTTCATTCAAGGGTGAAGGGGGGCGGCTGGGGACTGTAGGCGGGGGAAGAAGCACAGGTTTCCCAGAAGGAATTTCTTCCGGCAAAATTCCGGCAGAACAGATCCTTACAATGAGGTCTCCATTAATAATGTGAGCTTGCTGTTGGTACTGTTGGTGTAAGTGCAGATCCATCTGGGGTGAGTTTTGGATGATTTTCTTTCTTTAAATAAAAGTCCTTGGACTTCACAGGCTGGGAGGGAGAGGTGACAAAAGCTGGCATTTAAAAAAATATCATTGTTGATTTAACTGTACAATATACACTATATAAATTAAATTTTAAGTATTAAATTTTTCAAGGATTTTTTGGACATTTTCGGGGGCTGATTTTTATCTTTAAAGATTTTGATTATTAGGTTTGTTAGAACTTCTACTGTATGCCGACTCTACCGCTTTCATAATGATTTTTAAGCAATGCTTCATTCAGATTTTGCTTATGAGAATCGCAGAGATTTCTGTTCTCTCTGGTGATGCTGTTGACGCACATTGCAGGAAGCAGGGAATCCCCTATAAATATCCTTCAGTGTGTCATTACCCAGCTCTCCATGCCCTGCTGGTGAATATGCCTCTGTGTCCTGTGTCTTTATGTAACTGTCCCCTACTCTTCAAATGTGTTAAGAAGAAAAATGTCGCCTTTTCTGTATCTAGGGAGCTTTTGTGGTTATAAACATCTGGGAGTAATTTGCTAAACCATTTTCCTACAAATGCTGTTTGATGTGTTGAGGTCGTTATGAGTTTCTCTGGTTTTGCCACTTCTAATTTTGGATGGCTTGTTTGTTTCTTACAATTGGCTTGTTTTTGCTTGCTGGCTTTGGTTTCTAAAGAGTGCAGAGATGGGATTCCCTCTACCTCCAGTGACGTATTATTTTGTTTGCAGTCTTTTTCTTCTGAGAGGGAGGGGACGGAAAGAAAGAAGAAGAAAAATCGATCTGAAGCGGTGCGTTCTCCCTTTATGACTTGATGATGATAACTGGACACCACTGAACAAAGTGGGCAGCTAACTGGGATTTAGCGGTGGGGTACCATTGTGTTTGTTTCTTTTACAACAAGCTTAGACCAAAGTCCGGATTGCTGAAGCAAGGTGCTTGAATTAACCCTGTGAGTGCTGATGCTGATGAATTTTTACCTAATTGCTATTTTTAAATGTAGAAGAAAAGAGCTCATGAGGAGGGAGGGCTAAGAACCCAGAACTATGAACTTAAACTGAGTTTTGGAATTTGGGATTTTTTTTCTGTATTATTTATACTGGTCCTGATCACTTTGTGTGATGTTTTCCAGAGCTCAAAATAGGTGGTTATATAAAAGTCCTTGCCACTGTAGTTGAGTATAAAATTGAGTCTGAATCTATAGAGCTAAAGCAAAGCTTGGGAAGGACTTGCCAGGTATGAACTAGGTGTGAGAGCAACAGCCCTAGCTCATTGATTTTTGGATTTAGTGTTTGGATTTCCAATTCCTTTTATGAACTCCATTTTAATACTGCTGATCTTTGAAGGGCTACCTGCAGAGGTCAATTTGAAGAACTCAGTAGGTAGAGCCTAGAAAAATCTGAGTCACCTTTCTGTAAAAGATAGCATCTGAAAAAAAAAAAAAAGATAGCATCTGTAGAATTGTACCTTTAAGAATCTGCCTGTTTATTTTCTCTTAATTTATGTATTTGTTCTGTACTGCCACTTATTCTGAATTCTTTGTAATAAGTAAAAAAAAATAATAATAATTTCAGTTGTTTAGCTTAGATTATGAAGTTCTATTTTCTGCAGTATCTCAGTAATTTGTTATATCTATAAATGTTTCAAACTAACAATTTAACTTTATTTAGACAGTGGGGTGAGGGGAGGTAGAAAAGGGTAAATCTAGAATAAATGAAGAACAGTCTAAAAGAATAACCTATTTATCATAGAGACAGGAGCTATAAGGTTAATACTGAATTCCACCGAATCTTTGCATCTTGATATTGCAGCAAATATGTGGGTAATTTCTCATTAGCTTTTCAGGAAACCCCTGTGGTGGACAACCCTCCTTAACCGTTGCTGGGATACTGCTCTGACGTCACTGGGAGCAGTTCCCAGTCTGCAACTAGAACAGGAATAGCCTTTGAGGGGGGAAGAAGTGCTGCGAAATGAAGACGACAGTTGTTTTGAGCGTGGTTTTCCTTTGACTTAGGGGCTGGTGGGCTACATCTAAAGCCTTTCTTAAGTGTTTCAGTCATTTCCAGGCCAAAAAAAAAAAAATCAAAAGATTATTTTATTTCAGCTGAAAGTGCCTTCCTTTTTAATCAAGTCTTTGTTTTCTAACTGTCAGAAAAGGTCAAGGAGAAAAGCTGTTAAAGGTGTTAGAAAAGTAAGAACACAGTTTTCTTATCTTTCATTTATTTCTTTCACCCGAGTCCTTTTTGGGGAATTAAAGAAAGATCAAGGGCAGCTTTTGTAAAGGGTGTTTTAGCATAACTTAATAATTGAAAATAAGATACATGTTGGAAGGACATTCTTGCAACATTGACTGTTTTCATATGATTTTATTTTATTATTTAAGACAGGCTCTAACATAGCTAGGATTGACCTCAGCCTTGCCGTGGAGCTAAGAATGACCTTGAGTCCTGCACCTCCTGCCTCCACCTCTCAGGCGCTGGGATTTCAGGCAATATACCACCGTATATATTGATAGGAAACATTTCTGAACCTAAAGTTAATACACTTCATTTTTTTAACCTCTCCTTTTTTTAATCTCCCACTTTTGTTAATAGTCAGTTATTAGCCTCTCTTTAAGAAAGGCATTCTTCTGGTCATGGGGGTGCACACCTTTAATCCCAGCACTCAAGAGATAGAGGCAGGTGGGTCTCTCTGAGTTCATGGCCAGTCTGGTTTACAGTGAGTTCCAGGTCAGCCAGGGCTATACAGAGAAACCCTGTCTCCAAATGCCCCCCCCCCAATTTTTATTACATTTTAAATTTTATGGGGCTGGAGAGATTGCACAATGATTAAGAGCGCTGGCTGCTATTGTAGAGGATTCAAGTTCTGTTCCCAGCACCTACATGGCAACTCAAAACTGCTTGTAACTCCAGCGACAGGGGATCAAACAATGTCTTTTGACCTCTACGGGTGCTAGGCAAATATGTTCAGGCAAAACACTCATACACATAAAATGAATCTTTTAAAAAATATTTGGGGATTATAATATAATTACATGGTCTTCCTTTCCCTTTCCCCCTCCAAACCCTAATCTTTTTAAAAGATCATTTTTATTGTGTACTTGAGTGTTTTGCCTACATGTACGTTCATGTACCTCATGCACACGTGGTGCTTAATGAGGTCAGGTGAGGGTGTTTGATCTCCTAGAATTGGATTTATAGGCAGTTGTGAGCTGTCATGTGGGTGCTGAAATGGAACCCTGGTCCTCTGGAACAGCAACCAATCAATGTTCTTAACCACCGAGCTTTTTTATAAATCTTGGTTTTTCAAAAAAGGGTTTCTCTGTTTAACAACCAGGCTGTCCTCAAACTCTCAGAGATCTGCCTGCCTCTGCCTCTGCCTCCTAAGTACTGGGGTTAAAGGCATGTGCCACCACCACCTGGTTCATAAATCTTAATTTTTAAAAATACTTATTTTGTGTACTTGTGTGTGTGTGCATGTGTACACATGTACCATGATATATGTGAGGTTGGGACAAGTTGTAGAAGTCAGCTTTCTCCTCTCCTCCACCATGTGGGTCTTAGCTGCCTTTCTCTGATGAGCCATCTTGCCAGCCCTCTCATTTACTTACTTACTGTTTTCCTCTTTGTGTGTGTGTGTATTGCCTGTGCACCAGTGTGCAGACCCATGTACATGCCTTGGAGGGAAAGGTGCAGATTGGCATGCCCTCCGCTATTGCTGTCCACCTCAGTTTTGAGACAGGATCTCCATTCCATTTTGCTTCTCTGTTGCTGTGATGAATCACTCTGACCTGGAAGCAGCCTGGGGAGGAAAGGGTTATTTCATATTCCAGCTTACCATCCATTAAGAAAAGCCAAGCCGAGGGGGTGGGGGGACACGACACGACACAAGGCAGGAGTTTGAAACAGACTTATGGGGAAATACTGATTACTGGCTCACTCACAAGCTTGCTTTTGGGCTCATGGTTAGCTAGATTTTGTATATAGCCCAGGACCACCTGCATAGGTTTGGTGCTCCTCTTCCTTGCCTGGGCCCTCTCACATCAGTCTACATTCAAGACAAAAGTCAACTTTTTACTGGCCAGTCTGATCTGGGAAAACCCCCAGGTGAAGCTCCCTCAACTCTGGGCTATTGTCAAGCAAAAACTGAAGCCTACTAGGACAGTCTCTCCCTCACCCTGGAATGCTGACCCTGGCTAGACTGGTTGGCCAGTGAGCCTCTGGAACTCTCCTGTCTCCCTCCTGTCTCTTTCCCAGTGCTGGTGTGTTAGGCACCACTCTTCACAGGGGCACTCGGGATCCAAACTAGGTCCTCATGCTTTACTGACTGAGCCATCCCTATCCCCCAATTCCTAGACACTTTCAAGACTGAATTAGCATTAGCCATTGCAACTAATATTTAGAAATCAAATAGATCATGCCATTTGTGTTTTCACATTACTTAGAAATTTACTTAATATGTGTGCGTCAACATTCATGTATACATGCTGTGTGTCTACATCCATGTATGCTGCTGTGTATGTGTGTCTACATCCATTTGTGTGTGCTCTGTGTATGTCTACATCCATGTTTGTGTGTCTTGAAGCACACATGGAAGTCAGGACTACTTTTGAGGAGTTGATTCCCTGCTCCCCCCTTGTGTGTCTCTCTTAATTCTGCTGAGCTGTATTTTAGGCCAGCTGGCCCACAAGCTTCTTGGTTCTCCTGTCTCTGCGCCCCATTTATCCTAGAGTGTCAGGATTACAGATGGAAGCCACCACATGTGTCTTTTTGTCATTTCTGGTGATTGAATTTAGGTTGTCAGGCTGGCATGGCAAACACTTTTTCATCTGCTGAGTCATCTTGCCAGCCTCTCTCCCTTTTGGGGTGGTATGAGGATCAAACCTAATGCCTTATGTATGCTGTAAGCTGTACCACTGTACCAGCCCCTCACGTGGAAGGTCTGAAGAAACTAGAACAGATTTCTAAGCCATATGAAATAGTGAGTTTCTAAAAGGAATGTAAGTATGGAGTGAGCATTTCATGGGAGATGCTCTGACACAGCTGGCCCTCTTCAGGACCATGCCAGGTTCCGAGACACACACTTCTGCTTCCAGCTCTACAGAGGCAGACCTTTTTTTTTCTTGTATTTTTGTTTTGTTGGTTTGTTTTTCAAAAAAGATTTTTTTCTGTGTCGCTCTGGCTGTCTTGGAACTTACTATGTAGACCTGGCTGGCCTTGATCTCCTAAGCACTGAGAGTAAAGGTCTGCTCTTTCTAATTTGATCTCAAAGGCCAAATTGTGAACATGCACTCTGAAAAGATTAGTAACTCTTTTATTTATTTTTTTTTTTGATCATCATTCATCTCTTTGTTGGTTTGGGTTTGTTGTTCTGGTTTTTGTAGAAAACCTTACCACATGGGCCTCAGATTTACTATGTAGCCCATCCCAACCTCATATTCCCAGATCCTCTTATCTCAGCCTTCTAAGGGCTGAGATCAGGTGTGGACCACCATGCCTGTTTTGTTTTTGCTTTCTTTTTGTTCTTGTTTGATGTTTTGTTTTCATACAAAATCTCCATATGTAGCCCATGCTGATCTCAGACTCATGGCATCCTCCTGCTTTAGCCTCCAGAATGTTGGGATTATAGGCATGCTACCATGTCCAGCTGGTTTTTTGCTTCCTACCATTTACTACTAATTTACTTTCAAATCTTGGTGTTGTGGAGTCTTTGGGTGCGGTGGAGCCTATCTATTGGCTCAGGTGGACTTAATTCTAGAGAATTAGGGTCATGAAAACTCAGTAGTCACCCGAGTTATTCTGAGTAGCTCCAGGTTCTTGTCTTATGATAGTGAAGAATGACAAGCCAGGACAATAGAAGAGCCAGCAAAACTTTATTGAGGTAGAGAAGCAGTTCCTTGTCTTCAGTGAGTTGCTAGTCTGACCTCCTGCCTGGGCCCTTTTTATCCCTAGTACTTGAGCCTTATTGGCTTAAGCCTGTAGGTAAACTAGCAATTGTGGAAGAGCCTTGTGTTTGAAGTGAGTGGGTGTGGAGGAGTGTGGTTGAGTAGAAGGCATGCTCAGGAAGAGGTAGCCAAGAAAACCTTGCTCAGTTTGTAGTAGGAGAAAGAACCAGGAAGTGAGGAGAGCTGCCTGGCAGCTGTTGTCAGAGTTCACACTGCTGGTCTTGCAGTGACATGTCAGAGCCTTTGGAAATCCGCAGCTGTGCCCAGTGTGCTGGCACACACTTAAACCCCAGCACTTAGGCTGAAGCAAGCAGATCTACGTAAATTTGAGTCCAGTCTGGTCTATAACAGTGAGCCCCAAGCCTGGCAGCGGTGGTGAATGCCTTTAACGCAGGCAGATCACTTAGTTCGAGGCCAGCCAGGACAGAGTTCCAAGAGAGCTCCAAAGCTACAGAGAAACCCTGTCTCAAATAACAAATAAATTATTAATTATTACTAGATTTATTATTTATTTATTAATTAATGGTGAGCCCCAGGCCAGCCAGTTCTATATAGTGAGACCCTGTCTCAAAAAAAATTAGACAAAAGCAAAACAAAACAAAATTCACAGCTTCTGATGTAAATTTATAGAGAATGAACTTTATTTATTATACAGACTCTTTGCTCTCAAGGCCCAATCTAATATTTACATGCAGAAGGGCTTCTGAGCCAAATTTAGGAAGAGCCAGCAGTTGGGCCAGCATCTCTGACTGTGGTGTTTGTTCTGAGGTCAGCCTAGAGCCTCCACCTACACAGAACCACCAGCTTGGAGTGGCTTTTCTTTTCCAGTGACTTCTTATTATCTGCCTGCTCCCATCTCTATCACTGGGACATTTCCCTTGGGCACCCACCTCGGGAGAGCCGTTCCTTATGTTTCTCTGGAGAGGTGCTGTGCTCATTGGACTGTCTTTCTTCATGGATCTGTAAGAATGTATGGTTTGTATGAGTGATCACGATGAGGATTCCTTAAAATTACTAACACATTTTAAAATGAACTGATTTGGGAAAGGTTAGTTGTGCCTGATAGTGAGCTGGAAGTCTTGTATACACTAAGTGTATGCTGTACCATTGAGGTACCTTGACCTCCAAAGAAAATGTAGGATTTTAAATAGACCAAACATTGAATCAAACCTACCAAACTCCTTAGCTACTGAGAAACCCTGTCTTGAGAACAAAATAAAATAAAAATACTAAACTATTCATCCTGTTCCTTTTACCTTCTAGTTTTTTTCTTTATTTTATTTTTAGTTTTTTTATTTTTTGAGACAGAGTAGCTTAGGAGCCTGTTCTGGAACTAGCTCTTGTAGACCAGGCTGGCTTCAAAGTCTCAGAGATCCACCTGCCTCTGCCTCCAGAGTGCTGGGATTAAAGGCGTGCACCACCACTGACTGGCCACTTCTGGTTTTATTTTATAACATGTTTTGGGTTGTGAGCCTAGCCTTTAATGTCTGAGTCATCTCACCAGCTCTGTGCTGTAACTTTGCTATTCTTTTGTATCTTTTAAATTGCTTACTAAACTACTATAGTGCAGAACAAGTTCTGGGACAGCCAAGGCTACAGAGAAACCCTGTCTTGACCCCGCCCCCCAAAGAGGAGAGTGGACAAGTGAGATGACTCAGTGGTAAAGGCAGCTGTCACCAAGCCTGGCAGCCTGAGTGTGGAAGAGAACCGACTCCTACTGGTGGCCCTCTGCCTTCCACACATGCCATGCATGTGTCCAGTTGCATACACATACAAAATAAATAAGTAAAATACGAGAGAATGATTGATTTGGCAGAAGTGAGAACAGTGTAGTATTCTGAAAGTTGAAGATCCCACCGTGAGGCCTGAGAAGGGGACATGGCATGGGACAGTTGAAAACACTAACTGTGCAAGCTTTTTTTCCTTAAATGGGTGAAGTAAGGAAAAACATTTTATCTCTATCTCTCTCGCTCTCTTTTTGGTTTTTCGAGGCAAGGTTTCTCTGTAGTTTTTGGAGCCTGTCCTGGAATTAGCTCTTGTAGACCAGGCTGGCCTCAAACTCACAGAGATCCACCTGCCTCTGTCTCCCAAATGCTGGGATTAAAGGTGTGCACCACCACCACCTGGCAAAACATTTTATCTCTAAAATTCCAGAATACATATATCCTGAGGAAGTCAATGAATTTTTTTAAATAAAGATATAGCTTCAAATATGTTCATTAGAGTATTTTAATGTAAAATTGATAGCTGTCTTTGAATTCACAATAATGAGGAAATGGCTAGATAAATTATGATCCATGTATATAATAGAATATATGTATGTATATGTATTTTTTGTTTGCTTGTTTTTTTGAGACAGGGTTTCTCTGTGTAATCCTGACTGTCTTGAAACTCTCTTTGTAGACCAGGCTGACCTCAAACTCACAGAGATCCACCTGCCTCTGCCTCCTGAGTACTGGGTGGTTGGAGTATGCACCACCACTGCCTGGCTTCTAGAATATTCCTTTAGTTAAAGATAATTAAAAACCTGTTGTGGTATTTACACTTGTAATCTTAGTACTGAAGAGGTTGAGACAGGAAGAGTGCTAGTTCAAGAGCAGTCTTGTCTGCATAGTGAGACCATAACTAGCCTTGAATATATAAGATCTTGTCTTTTAAAAATTAAAAGAACCGGTTGGGCGGTGGTGGCACACGCTTTTAATCCGAGCACTGGGAGCTGAAGCAGGTGAATCCCTGTGAGTTCGAGGCCAGCCTGATCTATAAGAGCTAGTTCCAGGACAGGCTCCAAAAGCTACAGAGAAACTCTGTCTCGAAAAACAAACAAATAAACAAAAAACCTAAAAATTTAAAGAACCAGATGTGGTGGCTCATGCCAGTAATTTCAGCAGGTAGAAGGCCAAGACAGGAGGGTCACTGTTAGTCTGATGCAGTCTGGGTTACATAGTGAATTCCAGGTCAGCCTGGGATTCAGAATAAGACCCTGTCTCAAACAACCAACCAAACCCCAAACAGAATAAGAGGTCAGGATAATAGAATATGCCTGTAACCCGAGCACTTGAGAGGCCTAACAGTAGATGGGTATGTGCACAAGTACAGGTAGCTGCCTTTGGAGTTCAGAAGAGAGCTTCAGACTGCGAGGAGCTGCAAAGAAGGTTTTCGTGTAAAATTGAGATAAAAACGATACTCTATGTAAACTGTGATGTAATATTGAGAGCACTGGAAATAATCAATTCATAACAGCTACATCTTTTTTTATAAACAGGCTTTCAGGTACTGAAGGCTGGTCTTCAACTTACTTTGAAATTCTGATCCTACTGCCACAACTCCCAAGTGTTAAGATTACAGGTGTCCTACCTTGTCCAGACTTTGAAATACTGAGGTAGATAGAAGACAAGGCTTCCTGTGTGCTAGGCCAGCAGTGCATCAACTCAGCTACAGCTCTAACCCCACTACTTCACCATTTTTATTATTTTAGGAAAATAACTTCCTGTGACCAGAGTTTTGGGCTTATATTGCGAGATAACATCATTCAGAAAATATCCTTTTTTTCTTTTCTTTTTTCTTTTTTTGAAACAGGGTTTCTCTGTAGCTTTGGGGCCTGTCCTGAAACTAGTTCTTGTAGACCAGGCTG
>NC_022024.1:8878775-8888884 GCF_000317375.1 Microtus ochrogaster
AAAAAAAAAAAAAAAAAAAAAAATAGAAAAATAAAAATTGTTAAAATAGGGCTGGAGGAGATAGTATTGTTGGTAAAGTGGTTCTCGTGTAGGACATGAACCAAAGTTAGGGCTCAGGCACTCACATAAAAGCTAGCAAAATGGTACACACAGCATGGACTCCTGTCATCCCAGTGCCAGAGAGGTAGATGCAGGAGGGTGTCTAAGGCTCATTGACTGAACTGAGTTGAATTGGTAAGCTCCCAGTTAGATTGGCTCTGAGACAAAAACACAAAAAAGATGGAGAGCAATTAGGAATACATCTTAGCTTCTGGCCTCAACATGCACATGTATCCATGTCCACCTTGTCCACCTATACAAATGAGTGTATACATAAAATTGTTAAAATAGAAAAATTAATGTTTTATATATTTTAGTACAGTTAGAGAACACAAAGAGCAATGTGAACACAATTAAAATTCATAATTTCCAACTAATTCCATTTATTTATGTTGTTTTTTAGACAGGGTCTCACTTTGTAGCCTTAGCTGTCCTGGAACTCACTCTGTAAGCCAGGCTGTCCTTGAACTCACAGAGATCTGACTGCCTCTGCCTCCTAAGTGCTGGAATTAAAGGTGTGCATCACCACTGCCTGACTCACACAAGGCAAAGGGTAGAGGCCACAGTTGCTGTTGCACTCTGAGATATTTCTTCAGTTTTGGTAAACTGCAGCAGAAGAACAGGAGACCTTAGATAACACGCAGGCCGTTTGTAGAGGACAACTGTGTGCTAGTGAGGTAGGGTTTTTTTTTGTTTTTTTTTTTTTTTGGTTGGTTCAGTTTTCTTTCCTTTTTCTTCTTTAGGGATGTTTGCAGGCAAAAGAGGAGGAGTGAGGTCATATGGAATGTGAAGAGCAAATATATTATTAGGCCTTGGGAGCAGCAGCTTTTGGTTTTTGTTGGGTAGAAGAGATCTGCAGAGAAGATGGCAGATGTGACAGAATGCTAGGGACTATAGGAATTGTGTCTGAACATGTGAACTACCAAGGCTTAAGATACGTCAGTTTCCATGCCTGTTACAGCATTTCAAAAGAAAGGAAAAAAAGGAAGAAACTTTAAAAAAGATTAAGTTAGTATGGTGAGTGACTGAAGCTGAGCTCTCAGGATGAAAGCCAACTATTCACTTAGATTACCCTTATGTCCGTGTTCTGACCCTTCAGAATATTAGAAGTTTTTCTTCTGAAATTGAACAGGGGGAAAAACATCTTTTTTTTTAAGAAACTTTTTTTTTAATATTTATTTATTATGTATACAATATTCTGTCTGTGTGTATGCCTGAAGGCCAGAAGAGGGCGCGAGATCTCTTTACAGATGGTTGTGAGCCACCATGTGATTGCTGGGAATTGAACTCAGGACCTTTGGAAGAGCAGGCAATGCTCTTAACCACTGAGCCATCTCTCCAGCCCCCGGGAAAAAAAATCTTAAGTGTTAGTTCCATAGATTCATTGGCATTGCTATTCACTACTCCACCCCAAACTGAAATTTTAGGGTGCTCGAACGGCAATATTTCTTACATGTTGGCAGAGACCATTCTCTCAGCATTTGTAGCAGAAACTGTCTGTGAAAACAGTTTTTATTTAAGATGAGAGGGTGAGCTCATTTTATAGTTCCTAGTGATAGAGACTGTTGCCATGGAGTCCTGGATCAGATTGGCTGACCTAGGGGCCAATGAACAGTTAGACCATAGATGATTTAACCTTGCCGAATTCCTTTATTTGTGATTTATTGCATTAGTTCTGACTGAATGTAGAGCTGTGATGTGAGACATTTCAAGAACTTTATTTTCAATATGATTTGATTGGGAGATGAAGCCTCTACCTCATATTTGAAATATTTAAATATCATATTATTATTCTATATTATATTTATCATATTTAAAGTGCACTCCTTCCGTAATCCCTGGCTTCCACTGAGAAGCTCCAGTTGTCTTGGTATCTGACCTTACAGAAAGGATTAGTCGGAGTTAGCATTCACGTTTTCCATCCTCACTTCCCTGCCTTGGGCATCAGTTACTTTCCTGTTGCTGTGAGGAAACTACAACCAGGGCAGCTTATAAAGAAGGCTCATGGTTCCAGAGGGTCAGAGCCCATGACCATCGTGGCGGAGAGCACGTCAGCAGGCAGGCAGGCATGTAGCAGTAGTTGAGAGCTTACATGGTGAGACAGCAGAGCTTGCTGGGAGTGGTGTGCGCCTTAACACCCAACTCCTAGTGACAAACCTCCTCTTAATCCTTTCCGTTCTCATTCAAACCACCACAGTCAGAGCTGCTCCACCACCCTCCCCGCCAGGGTTTCTCTGTGTAGGGTGTCCTAGAACTAGTTCTGTTGAGCAGTCTGTCCTAGAACTAGTTCTGTTGAGAGATTTGCCTGCCTCTCTCTCCCAGTGCTGGGATTAAAGGCATGGACCACCATTGTCCCACTACTCTAATTTTTTTTGATTTAATTTTATTTATGATGTGGGAGGGTTGGTGTGTGCCATGGCAGACATGTGGAGGTCAGACGACAACTTTGGGGGTCAGTTTTCTCCCTCTACCGTGTGGATCCTAGGGATTGAGCCTCACCTTTATTTTAAGACAGGGTCTCATAGACATCAGATTGGCCTCAAATACCTACATAATTTAGGATAGTTTTGAATGTCTCATCCTTCTGCACAAGCTCCCAAGATGGGATTAAAGGTGTATACTATTAGAGCCTGGAAAGATGGTTCAGTGGTTAAGAGCACTTGTTGCTCCTTCAGAGGACCCAGGTTTGATACCCAGCACCCACATGGCATCTTAGAACCTTCATAACTACAGTTCCAAGGGATCCACAGCCTCTTCTGGTCTCTGTAAGCACCAGGCACAAACATGGTACATAGACATATATACAAGTAAAATACCCATATGTATAAAATAAACACATGAAACAAAAGTCATTTAGCTCACACAGTTTTTAGAAGCAAATTTTGAATGGGATTGTCATTAATCCCTTCCTTGAGAGAGAGAGTTGTAAAAAAAAAAAAAAAATCCCTCTCTTAGTTTGGGAAAGCAGCAGGTCATTTTGAGAAAACATTGTGCAAAAGTTAGTTTGCAGCCAATTTTTTTTGTTAATTCTATGAGCTAGTGTTTCTCTCAGTAGCCCAGGCTAGCTTAGCACTCACGTGTACAACCATCCTGAGTTAAATTCTACCTTTTCCATTTACAGTCTTAAAATATGTAATTCAACTTCTTTAATTCATTTATTCACTCATTTAAAAATATACCCTGATTATAAATTATGAATAACACACAGTAATTAATGCTTATTGCTTCCCAGCGGAAATGTTTGAGGCAAGATCATAAGTTTGAGGTCTGCTTGATCTAAACTTAGTGAGAGCCTATTCCCAAATAATGTTTAAAAGGGTTGGAGTTGTAGCTTATATCAGATCATTTGTTCAACGTGCTTGAGTCTGCCATTAGCCTAGAACAGACTGAGCCACACGGCAAGTTCCTGCCCCCCCCCAAAAAAAGGAAAGAAAAAGAAGAGGGTCTAAGGATGTAGCTCGGTCAGTGGGTGCTTGCCTAGCATGCACAAAGCCCTGGGTTCTACACTTAGCACCACCACCTAAAACCACCACACCTGAAAAACCAGCTCTTAGGTGGGGTCAGGAGAATCAAAAGCTCAGGGTCTTCTACTTCACGAGTTTGAGACTATGCTGAGCTAAATGAGACCTTGTCTCAAAAAAATAAAAAAGGATAACAACTCACATAGAATCTCAAGGAAACACAAATATCTTTACAAACAACAACAGCAAACAGTTGGGAGAGGGGAAGTTGGGTGTGGTGGTCCCTATAATCCCAGAACTTCAGAAATAAATGTTACAAGGAGGACTCAAGCCTTCCCTGGAGTGCAGTGATCCAGCTGTGGTATCCACACAGCACATACAGACCAGGAGAATAAAGAAACCCCTGGGGCTTGAGAACAGGCTCAGCTCTTCTAGAGGACCCTGGCTCAGTTCCTATCACCCACATAGTAGCTTACAACAGTCCATAACTCCATCCTCAGGAGATCTGATAACACAGCCACCAGACGCGCATGTGGTGTTTATATATACATGGAGGCAAAACACCCATGAACATAAAAATAAGTTGCTTTAATAAAAAAGAAAGGAACCCTTGGATATACATTAAATATACCATCTTTTTTTGAGAAGGATACCAAGATCATTTAGTAGGAAAAGGACAGTATTTACTACAACACATGATACTGAATAACTTTATATTCTTATCTGTAAAAAGAAGCTATCCGGGGCTGGAGAGATGGTTCAGTGGTTAAGAGCATTGCCTGCTCTTCCAAAGGTTCTGAGTTCAATTCCCAGCAACCACATGGTGGCTCACAACCATCTGTAAAGAGGTCTGGCACCCTCTTCTGGCCTTCAGGCATACACACAGACAGAATATTGTATACATAATAAATAAATAAATAAATAAATAAATAAATAAATAAATAAATAAGCTATCCCCTTTCCTAACACCGAACACAAAAATAACTTCAAAATGGGCCAAAACGTTTTATATATAAAACCTAAAAACATAGACCAAATGCTTTATGACCATGTATTTGACAGTGATTTCTTAGATATGAGACCAGAGGGGCTGGCAACACAGGGACGAAATAAGTATAAGTAACTTGAACTTGATGAAAATATTTAATAGATTTGTACATCAGAAGATAGGAGTAGCCAAGTAAAAAGCACACTATGAAATATTTGTAAGAAGGGGAGGGGGGACAGAGACAAATACTCATGAGGGATCAGTATCCCAACCACATACACAATCCCCAAAACTCAACAACAAAAAGAGAAAATTAAAAAGTGAGTAATGGGTCAGGTGGTGGTGGTGGCGCACACCTTTAATCCCAACACTCAGGAGGCAGAGGCAGAGGCAGGTGGATCTCTGTGAGTTCGAGAATGACCTGGTATACAGAATGAGTTCCAGGACAGCTGGGGCTACACAGAGAAACATTGTCTTCAAAAATCACTTAACTGGAGCTGGAGAGATGGCTCAGAGGATAAGAGCACTGGCTGCTCTTCCAGAGGACCTGAGTTCAATTCCCAGCAACCACATTGTGGCTCACAACCATCTGTAATGAGATCTGGTGCCCTCTTCTGGAATGCAGACATACAGGCAGAACAATGTATACCAAATAAATAAATAAGTAAATGAATCTTAAAAATAATGTCTTGAATAAGGCTTATCCAAAACTCACACTGAAATTTTAAAAAAAAATCACTTACCTTCAAGTAGTTCTCACTTTCAGAAGAAGTATTTGCCTAAAATGAAATTTTATTTTCATTTTCATATATGTGTATGCATGTTTTGTGTATGTGTGGGCATATGTATATATGAGTGCATGTATACATATGTGTATTTGCATGTGGAAGCCTGCGGTCAATTTACAGAATCGTCCTGATGACTCTCCCACCTTATTCCTTGAGGCAAGGTCTTGGTCTTGCTAGGCATCTTTCTCAGTATGTCTTGTCACTGGCTCCTGTGGCTGGACTACCTTAGGCTGACCACTAAGGCCCCCATCATTTACTTATGTGTGCTCTCACTACTCAAGTTTGCAGGTAAGCACTTTTACCACGGAGCTACGTCCCCAGCCTTTGTTTTTGTTTTAGGCAGACTCTCACTATGTCACCTGGGCTGGCTTTGGATTGTGCTCAGGTGATCCTCTTGACAGCCTATGCTGTAGCTGGACTATAAGCATGTACCACTATGTATATCAGAAATTAAAGTAATTGTTTAACTTTTTTTATCTGCAATAGGGCCTTGTTTGTCCTAGGCTGCTTTGATTAATTTTGTATCCAAGGGAGACCTTGAACTTGTGCTCCTCCGCAACTGTCTCTCCTAGTGCTCTAGTCACACCTGTGCATTGCCATGTCTAGCTTTAAAGGTGTCTTATACGGACAAGTATTGGGCCTGGAATAGTGACCGCTCTTCAGAGAACCAGAGTTCCGTTTCTGATACCCACATAGTGGTTTATAACCATGTAGCTCCATTCCAAGGAGATCTGAAACCTTGGCCTTCAAGGGTACTATTTGCACAGAGTACAAAGGCATACATACAGACAAAACACTTATCTACGTAAAATTAATTAATTAAAAATTCTTTAGAAATGAGCTGGACAGTGGTGGCACAAACCTTTAATCCCAGCACTCAGGAGGCAGAGACTGGTGAATCTCTGAGTTCGAGGCCAGCCTGGTCTATAGAACTAGTTCCAGCACAGGCTCCAAAGCTACAGAGGAAACCCTGTCTCGAAAAACAAAACAAAACAAAAAAACTTTGAAAATGAAAATATAAAATAGCCGGGCCATGGTGGCGCACGCCTTTAATCCCAGCACTTGGGAAGCAGAGGCAGACGGATCTCTGTGAGTTCAAGGCCAGCCTGGTCTACAAGAGCTAGTTCCAGGACAGGAACCAAAAAGCTACTGAGAAACCCTGTCTCGAAAAATCAAAAGAAAAAAAAAAGAAAAGAAAAGAAAATATAAAATAAGCCAGGTGCATTGGTATATGCCTGTAACACAGGCATACTTTAAAAAGAAAGAAGCAAGCCATGAAAGTGGATAAAAGAAAATCTTTGTCTTGATATCTTGTATAATCTAACTAAATTTAAACAGACAAGGGCCTGATGTCTGTAGGATAATGATTCAGTACCAATGGGGAAGGGCCAGTACAGGGTGCTACTTCTGAGTGGGACTCTGTTACTGGGCATGATGGTACACGACTGTAATCCCAGCACTCAGGAGGCTGAGGCAGGGACATCCTGAGTCTGAAGCCAGCCTGGGCTACGGAGCAATACCATGACTTTGAATTTTGCCTCCCGAGTGCTGGGATTAAAGGCGTGCGCCACCACCGCCCGGCGGAATTTTGTGTTTTGTTTTGATGTTTATTATTGTTTGAGACATGGTCTCCTATAGCTCAGGCTGGCCTTGAACTTACTGGTAGCTGAGAATAAACTTGAGCTTCAGACCTGCTACCTTTACCCTCCAAGCTTTGGAATTACAGATGTGCACCATCATCCCCAGCTCATTAGATAATAACTAATTATCGCAGTTAGTATTGTTGCTGGCCTACTGCTATTAAACTGATGACAGTTGATTTCTGCAACCCCGAAATGGCTTGGTGTAGCTATCATGAAATTATAATATGTGTGTTTCATGAGCCTTCACAGTCTATAAAATAGACCATACAAGAGAAGGGAGAGTTCAGCCTACAGTCTCTCACTTTTATTTCAGTGAGGTATTTATCATGCATGCCTTGTATCCGCATAAGCCAGTAGACAGCTCAGATACCCTAGAACTAGAGTTGTAGACAGAGTTCCAGCAGATCCAGTGACCTCGCCTGGCCATCACAGGACCAGAGACATTTGTCATGCCTATACATACATTCAGGCAAACACTTTAAATCTTAAAAAACAAGGGGCTAGAGAGGTGGCTTAGTGGTTAAGAGCACTACTGCTCTTCTTGAGGGTGTGGGTTCAATTCCCAGCACCTACATGGCAGTTCACAACTGTCTGTAACTCCAGTTCTTGGGGATCTGATACTCAAAACACCAATGTCCATAAAATAGAAGTAAATAAATAAACAAGAAAAAACATTACTGCAAACAATTTCATTATTTCTTTTAGTTTTGGTTGCTTGATTTTTTTGTTTTGTTTTGTTTTGTTTTTGTTTTTGGAGACAGGATCTCAACCCTGTAGCCCAGACTGGCCCGATGGTAATCATCTTGCCTTAGGCTTCTGAGGGCTTACATTATAGGCATGAACTACCACATCCAGCAAGATAGAGTATTTGTATTAATTTATGAATGGGCTCTTACTTTCTCTTATCAGTTCTTAAAACAACCACTTTCTGACTTAATCATCAAAGATGAGTTTCACTTATACCTTTCCCTTTTTTGTTTTCTTTAGATTTATTTATTTAATAAATTCAGATTTATTTTATTTTTGTGAATGTTCTGCCTGCATGTATATATATGTGTACCATGTCAAAGA
This sequence comes from Microtus ochrogaster, assembly GCF_000317375.1. Classification (NCBI taxonomy): domain Eukaryota; kingdom Metazoa; phylum Chordata; class Mammalia; order Rodentia; family Cricetidae; genus Microtus; species Microtus ochrogaster. The sequence goes on from NC_022024.1 coordinate 8,886,826, forward strand.
GGGCATCAGATGCCCTGGAAATAGAGTTACAGTTTTAAGCCCCCATGGTGCTCAGAGCTGAGCTGAACCTGAGTCTTCTGTAAAAAATAACAAGTGTTCTTAACTGCTGAGCTGTTTCTCCTGTTTGCTGTGAGACAGGATCTCACAGTACTGTTCATGTATATGTTCCTTCTTCCTTGACATACTGTGCTGAAATTATAGTTATATATTTAGCTTGGTTTTAGTCCTTTTTTAATAGTTTATTTATTTTTATCTTATGTGCATTGTTGTTTTACCTGCATATATGTATAAGAGTGTCTGGTCCCCTAGTACTGGAGTTACAGACAGTTATGAGCTGCTATACTGGTCCTCTGGAAGAGCAGCCAGTACCCTTAACTGCTGAGCCATCTCTGCAGCCTCTTGGTTTTATTCTTTTTTATTTTTTTTTTTATTTGGTTTTTCGAGACAGGGTTTCTCTGTGGTTTTGGAGCCTGTCCTGGAACTAGCTCTTGTAGACCAGGCTGGTCTCAAACTCACAGAGATCCACCTGCCTCTGCCTCCTGAGTGCTGGGATTAAAGGCGTGTGCCACCACCATCCGGCTTTGAGAGACAGGCGCCCACTGAACCATCTCACTGGCCCAGTAAATTTTTAATGTATTACTTTTGAGCAGTTTGCTCTTCATACATGAATGAGTAAACGCCTGGGAAACTTTACCAGAAATTTACTACAGGGTAAGTCAGTGTTCTTAGTACCAATATTGTCATGTTTGTATTCTCTCTAGCTGACATTCATTGTGAAGTGAGAGCTGAGGCGATGTCTCCTATAATGCTGCACTTAGGACACTAAGGCAGGAGTGTTGTAGACCCATGGCTAATCTGAGACACAGCAGGCTCCTGGGGAGAAGGATGGTGAATATGAGTCTGCCTCTCTCTCTAAGAATTCCCTATCTAATGTATTCCCTTTGCTCCATTGCTTTGTAGTTGTTTATAGAGTTGATAGAAGAATGTATTATCTCACTGTGTTCTAGAAGGTACTGATGTGGCAGTCAAAAATTAATGGGGACTGTGTAGTATTCTCTATGAAAGAAGTAGTTGAATCTTGATGTCCAGTCGCCCTCCTTGCTCTATCATGTGTCTTCACATGCAGCAGCCGCTTGTGTGCAGCTTTGAGCCCTGAGTATCTCAAAAGATCCTCTGCTTTAGAAACTGTGCTTTTCTAAAAACCAGGATGCACTGTACAGTATGTACAAGTAGTTTACAGGGTATTCATATGGGCTCTCCTGGAAGCTTCAGATATTTGCTTTGTTCTAGTCACTGTTGCATATGAAATAATCTTTTTTTGTTTCTTTTGCCAAAAGTAAATCTCCCAACTCCTTAATTTCTTCTTTATGCCAAATAAACCATCAGAAGGGAAATTACTTCCATGCCTTCTACTGGCTAAAGTCATTCTCACTTTAAACCTTTTTTTTCTTTTTATAATTTGGGGCATTTGTGTATACAAGCAACCAAGCCCAAGTGCATTTGCACAAGTGCTGTGCCTGTGTAGTGCAAAGGCCAGAGCACATCAAGTACCAGGGAGCTTGACTAACTCTACCATCAACACTAGAATGGGCATGTGCAGCCCTGGCTGGCCTAGCAGTCATGTGTACACCAGGCTGGCTTCAGATTGACACAGACCCACATGTCTGTCTCCTGAGTGCTGCAATTAAACATAAACTGCCACACAACTCTTGGCTTGTGCCTGGTGTTTTGATTTGTTTGTTTTAATTTGGGTTCTGAGTATTTGAACTCAAGACCTCATGCTTATACAGTAAATATTCTTACTCAATAAGTCATGCCATAAGTCCCTGCTGTTCTTCCTTTTCAGTATTTTTTAAAAATTAATAAATTGACTTGCCATTAAGTTGTAATTTCATTTTTGTGTCCATTCCGCCCACCCCGCCATCCACCATGAAGTTTTATTACTAGGAATTACCTTAATTAAAGGTTATTTTAAGGCAGAAATGTGCTGCACACCTTTAATTCTAGCACTTGAGAGGCAGAGGAAGGCGGATCTCTGAGTTTGAGGCCAACCTGGTCT
>NC_022024.1:8889534-8890832 GCF_000317375.1 Microtus ochrogaster
CAGCCTAAGCTAAGATTTTTAACAGACAAAGAAACAAACAAGCCACGTACAGGGGGCAGAAGAAGGGAGGAGAAATGGTTCTGTATTTAGTGTGTCTTTGGGATTAGTAACTCTCTCAAACCTCTCATAACTAGCATGTCCTGTAACCTGTTGTTTCCTGCATATGTGTGTCTGTCAGTACAGAGTTTTGCTGCTGTTTTTGAAACAATGAGAATGCTTGGGAGATGATAAGAAGACTTGAAACAGTTTTAATTGGAGGCCGAACTTAAACGAGGAATGCTTAAATAAGGAAATAACATAAAATTGTCTTTTGTAAGGGGTTGACAAATGTATTATACTTGTTAAATATATGTATATCCTGCTTCCGGAGCCACTGTGCCTGTGATTGGCCAGTGCCAACAGGATATTCTTCATCAGACATTTTTAGTATCACTAAATGTCTGGTTTTCATACTTGCTCTTTATGGGGTGTGTTATCAGAGAAGACAGTCACGGAGGAGCATGAGAAATGCAGAAGTGCTGCATGCAGTGTTAGTTACAGCGCGCTGTTTGCTACTTACGTTGAGTGTTTCTCTACATTCTTGAAACAATTTTTAGAGATTTGGTTGTTGTTATTTTATACTAAAAAATGCATGCATGCCTACTTTTACAAAAGTAACTGTACAAACTGAAAAAATTACACTTTTTTGTTTTATTTCTTTTGTCTTTGCTTTTGTTTTTTGAGACAGGGTTTTTCTGTATTTTTGGAGCTTTCCTGGAACTCACTCTGGAACAACAACACCCAGACTTGTTTTATTTCTTGAGACAGGTCTCACAGGTAGCCCTGGCTGTCCTGGAACTCACTCTGTAGACCAGGCTGGTCTCGAACTCAGAGATCTACCTGCCTCTGCCTCCTGAGTGCTAGGATTAAAGGCATGCGCTACCATCACCTGGCACCTGTACTTGTTTTTTTTATAACTGGTGTAGAAAGCTAAGTGAGCCGATGGGACCAAATAACAGGAAGATTAATTTTGTTGGGGTTTCTTTAGGAAAGTATTCCCAGAAGTAATAGTCTTATATTTAAAGGTAAATGCTCTGACTTTGTGGGAGATGAAGTGAGCCTACCCACAGCCTGGTGCCTTAAAGAACATTGAGGCTTGATTTACCTGACAGGACAGAGTAATACAGAAACTCAGCAGGGCCAGCAAGGTGGTTCAGGAGGCTCAGCAGTAAAAGGCACTCGCTGCCAGGCATGATGACCTGCCTTCTATCCCTGAATTCCATATGGTGAACAAAGAGGACCAGCTCCTACAAATCACA
>NC_022024.1:8891305-8891934 GCF_000317375.1 Microtus ochrogaster
AAAAAAGAAAGAAAGAAGAAGAATTTAAGTGAAGACTGTACCTTCATCTTCTGGCACTCAAGCTTGAATAATCACACAGAAACTATATTAACTATAACACTGCATGGCCAATGGTTTAGGTGTACTCCTACCTAGTTCTTATATCTTATATTGACCCATTTCTATTAATCTGTGTATCTCCGTGAGGCTGTGTCTTACTGGGAAGGTTCTAGCATCTTTCTCCTTTGGCAGCAACATGGCATCTCCTTGACTCCACCTTCTTTCTCCCTGCATTCAGTTTAGTTTTCCTGCCTAGCTCTGTTCTGCCCTACCATAGGCCAAAGTAGCTTCTCTATTAACCAATGGTAATAAAACATATTCACAGCATAGAGAGGGGAATCCCACATCAATAGAAGCCTGTAACACGCATCAGTTAATCAGTGTATCTAGAACAGTATTTTATTTCTCCCATCTAGATGGCATTGGGTACATTCAAGGTGGGATGTTCATATACAATACCTTCCTCCCCTCCCCCTGCCCATTTTAAACTTAAAAGGCTCAAGGGACCCTCCTTCAGCTCCAGCTTCCCAGGTGCTGAGGGCACCAGATGTCATTACAGATGGTTGTGAGCCACCATGTGGTTGCTGGGA
>NC_022024.1:8892635-8902151 GCF_000317375.1 Microtus ochrogaster
AGACCAGCCTGGTCTACAAGAGCTAGTTCCAGGACAGGCTCCAAAACCACAGAGAAACCCTGTCTCGAAAAACCAAAAAAAAAGAAAAAGATGTGGATCTATCTATAGAGCATTCTCTTAGATCACTTTGAGAATCTACAGGAACCAGATATTTCCCAGGCAGTGACAGTACGTGATGAGAAGCCACCCTAGTCATATAAAATCTATGTCCTTGGGAGGCAGTAGATTGACTGAACCGAACAGTGAATAGCAAAGCTAAGATTTTCTCCTGCTCCAGGAAGGTAATAAATCTTTTTGGAGGACAGATGGTTAGAAAGTTCTTCTCTTGTAGTGCACTTTCAGCTGTGTGAAAGGAAGACTGTAAGATGCTGTGCTGCTGGGTGATTGAGCTGCTTTTTAATAGTCTGTATCTTGAAGTTGCTAACAATTTTTGGTTTGTCGTAGCTGTGGGAGGTAGTTCTCCCTTTTGTTAAAGAAGGGTGTTTCTGGTGATGAATAGAGCTTTATGATACGTTATTCTAGAAAGAATCTAGTGATTTAATAATACAGCTGAAAATATGAGCAGATTCTGTAGCTGACAGCATATAAAGTGCCAAGAGAACTCAGAATTCATCTTAAATTGCTTTAGAACCGAACTCTGGTGAATATCAAAATAATTATGCTGAGGAAAATTGCCTAGACAGCGTGATTTTATTCCTGTGAAATTCTAGAAAATGCATGTGGCTACTTGTTCAGTGATAGAATATGTGTTTAGCACGAGTGAGGTCTGGGTTTGGTCTGCAGCACCTAGAAAATACTTTATCTAGAAAATACAGTTTAATTTGAAGTGATGGGAAGCACACCACATCTGGCCAGGGGTGATGGAGAGAGAGGGAGAGCTATGAAGTTAAGAAGATAAGAAAAGAAAGCTGGGTGTGGTTAATACACACTTTTAAACCCAGGACTCAGAGGCAGAGGCAGTACGATCTCTCTGAGTTCAAGGCCTGGTCTACAGGCCCAGGACAGCCAGGGCCAAAGAGAAACCCTGCCTCAAAACAAATATAAATAAACAAACAAACAAACAAATAAATAAAATTAGTTAAATGATAAAATAAAAGAAATTAATCCAAAGGTGGTGTTTACCAGAGGAATTTTTTCTAGGTTGTAGGGAAACTGCTGACTCTCTGTGTGTGTGCGTGTGCGTGAGTGTGTGTGTGTGCGTGTGTGTGTATATGTGTGTGTGTGCGCGTGAGTGTGTGTGTATGTGCGTGAGTGTGTGTGTGTGTCTGAAGCTGTACCTCTCATCTGTTGCCTTTGGTGTTTCTCAGGAGCCCATAGAAACTGCTGTGTCCTCTGCAGAACATGTCTAACAGTCACACTACTCAGGAGACTCTGGAGATAATGAAAGAATCAGAAAAAAAACTGGTGGAAGAATCTGTAAGCAAAAACAAATTTATAACTAAAACTCCAAGTAAGGAAGAAGTTGAGAAAGAGGGTGAAGATACTGGTTTGCGCCAGGAGACACAGGTAAGGAGTGAGTGTGTGCTGTTTGTAGTCCTTAGCTTGAAGAGAAGTAGAAAATGGTCGGAATCTATCGATTTCTGGTATGAGCTCTCCAGAAACTTAACCCAGAGCCAGGCGTAGTCTTGCTCCATTGTGTCCTGCTTTGCTTTTGGTTGCTGTGATAAAACGTTTAACAAAAAGTAGTTGAGGAGGAAAGGGTTTATTTCAGCGGACAGGTTACAGTTTATTGTTGAGGGAGCCTCCAGCAGTACCTCAAGCAGAAACCATGGACTTGTGAAAGAAGGCTGCTTACTGACTCTTTCAGTATCGTTCTTGTACAGCCAAGGCCTGCCTGTCTAGAAATGGCACGGTCCACAGTGGACTGGGCCCTCCTCTGCCTCAAGCCCACCTTTAATCATAGTGTACAGAGACAGGCAAATGGATCTCTTGAGTTTGAGGCCATTATGATCTACATAGAGAGTTTTAGACAGTCATAGTGAACAAGACAGAACAAAACAAACAAAATCAAAGAAAAAGAAGAAAGGAAAATTTCTCAGTTGGCAACGGGTCAGCTGATGAAGTAGTTCTCACCACAACATGAGGACCCCCAACCACAAAATTATTTTGTTGCTACTTCATAATTGTAATTTTGCTACTGTTATGAATATTAATATAAATATCTATTATGCAGGAGATCTGATAGCGACCCCAAAGGTGTTGTGACCCACAGGTTGAGAACTACTGCTCTACCTCAAAGGGAGGGGATCTACTGCATTTAAGGCAGCATCCCCAAGCAATGAGAAGATACGGGTGTTATCTCTACCAGTTAATTACTCTGCAGCTTAGATTTGCAACTAAAAAGCAGACCCCCACTGAGATACACGGTGCACTCTCCTGGGCCAGGCCATTGGGGTGGCTGTACTCCACTCAGCACGAGGGACAACCTACACTTGGATTTTTTATTTATTTGCTTATTTTGTTTAGTGTTTTTTGTTGTTTGGTTTTGTGTTTTGGACAGAGTTTCTCTGTGTAGCTCTGACTGTCCTGCAACTCACTCTGCAGACCAGGCTGGCCTCGGACTCATATCCATCTGCCTCTGGCTCCTGAGTGCTAGGATTAAAGGCGTGTGCCACCACTGCCGGGACTATTTTTAGTGCTTTTAAAACAGGATTTCATGTAGTTCAAGCTGACCTTCAAACTTGATATGTAGTCAAGTCTAAGCTTGAAGTTCACCCTTCAAAGTGCTAGGATTACAGCTGTGTGCTGCTACCATGCCCAGAACCATCTTGATATACAGTTAGATATATGGATAGACAGATACAGATATAGCTAGATGGTATAGTGTTTTGTCTATGTGTTTGTCCTCATACTGTACTCTGTCTCCAGAGGCCAGAAGACTCTAGGACTGGAGTTAAACACAGTTGTTAGTGTCCATGTCCATGCTGGAAACCGAACCGGGGTCTTCTACAAGAGCAACAAGTACATGGTGCACACCTGTATTCCCAGCATTTAAAAGGCAGAAACAGGAGGGTCAAGCTGGCCTGTTCAGGCTACGTATGACACTGCTTTAAACAAAACAAAAAGTTGCATATAAACACATTTACCAAGTCATAAGAGGATGGTGAAATAGTTCAGTGGTTAAAGGCATTTGCCACAAAGCTGGTCTACAGAGTGAGTTCCAGGACAGTCACAGAAAGATACTGGGCTGGCCTTCAAGTCACAGCAGTTCGCCTGCCTCTGCCTGGAATTAAAGGCTTGTAGCACCATGCCCAGTGTATTCTGAGCCTTGTCTAGCTAGCCTGTTAAAGAGCTCTTTTCTCTGTGGTTACTCTAGTTTTCTTCTGTTACACAAGCTCAGTTTCTGTGAATCCTTCGTTTCATGCCCAAGGATGAGATTAGTCTTTTATTATAAGCCTGCAAGATAAGTATTAACTCTATCAAAAGCCTGATTAAAACTGGAATTTCAGTTTAGAAGGCCTAGAAACTCAAAGCATAATTTTTCAAGACAACTTAATTCACATAGGCCTTGCCTCTTTTAAATATTAAAGCAACAGCAACATAAAGGGACAAATTAAAGTTCGACAACTCCCTAAGACACTTGTTCTCCAGCTGTCTGCTCTTCTATTGTCTTCCCTGTTAGTTTGCCAGATCTGTGTCCTGGATACTTTTCTCTCTGTTTTCTTATATATGTCGATGGTCATTCCCCACCCATCCTTCCAGAGTATGTGGAGACAGTTTGCCACAGTTCCAAATGTACTCCAGCCTCCACTGATACCAAGAATGAATCTTAAATATGCAGGACAGATACGTGATGAGTGTTTAATTATATGCTGTCAAGATTACATGAAAGATAATAATTAAATGAACTATTAGATCTGAGTTATTTGTTTTTAGGAGACAATTATCTTTTGAACTCCTGTTGTGTATACTTCTTAAAGATAGACAGTAAAGAAAGAGCATTTTAGGTTTTATATTCCCTAGGAGGCACTCTTCTTGTTAAAAAATATCTGTATCTTGATATACGAATAGTTTGTAAGGTTGAAGACCCTGCTCCCCTTCTCACCTGACTCCTTCTGCTCCCGCCAGAGGAGGTGGAGCTCTTGTCTACACACCCTGGATCCCTTAGCAGTTCCTTAGGACGCCCTCTGTCCTCTTCTGGTTTTCAGCCATGTTCTTTCAGCAGCAATGAAAACACTTCCTCTCCTCCTGCTTCTCTCCCTCTTTCTTCTTTGGTCTTCCCAGTGAACTGACTGGTGCTGTCAAAGAAGTCCTTGTTCTGAGTTGAAGCCGAAAAGTTTAAAAGAGAAGAGGTTTTTTTATTTGGGCCATGTAACATGTATTTTGGGAATTGGTTATTGGAATTCAGAACAGATTTTACAGGGAGATTTAATGGTACAAAATGAGGGTTCTGAGATTCTTTTTAGAATGGGTAAGCTATTATGTTAACACATACTCAAGTGTGCTGTATTAATAACCATCTGAGGATGGCCTCTTAATTGGACTTTCTGCCTTTATATTTATAATCCCTTTGGGTTCAGCTGTTCTGCTGCTTTAGAAAAATGATTGTGAAATAAGGAACTGATTATATTAATTCTCTTCAAGCTTTCTGTGTATCTTACTGCTTGAGGCTAGGTCTCATATTCTTCATCATATGACTTAGCCCTTTAACTCCAGCCATTACTTCTAGCATTTTGTGCTTCAGTATTATCTGTTTCAGAAATGAGAGTTGAAAAGTTCTAGGAAAGTGTGATTGTGTATATGCCTTCTCTGCCTGGTGCCTGATATTTGTTAGGCTTTAACCTGGGTTTGCTTCATTATGGGGAATAGATGCATATATTATTAGTAGAGATAGACACTTATACAAGTTGAAAGGCAGTTTAGCAGCACTTTAGAAAGATTGTAAAATGGACCATTGATCTACTGTGTTAATGGATAGACTCAAAAACATGGTCACTGTTTGTACTAGTAAAAATTAGAAACATCCTAATAATATATAATTAAAGGGGTTGGTAAAAAATAAACTGTAGCATAGCCACACAATGGAAAAAACAAAAACCAATATATATTCTGTGGAATGATATCTGTGAAAGTTAGTTTAATCATAAAGTTCAGAGTAGTGTATATAACTGATTTTTTCAGTATATATATTTATAGTAAGCTTATACACACACACACACACACACACACACACACACACACACACACACACAAGTCCATAGATAAATTTAAAAGAAATTCAGTACTGATAGACTATTGAGGAAGGAACCTGGTCAAGTATTTGCAGGGAAAATATGAAAGTACTCAGTATTTAACTGTTATACCTTTTGAATGTTCATGCCGTTTGTAAGTTTACCTCCTCGAAAGGGCAGAAATACTGCTCTGTGTTGTGCACTGCCCATCCTCCCTCGTCGCAGAAGGCCTCTCCACTGACTAGTTTTCCCAGCATTTCTTACCCTCACCCACCATCCCATTTCTCCACTTTGTGCTGCGGCAGAGTTGTTTAACTTGTAAAGAGGACAAAAGAAAGAGAAATCCTTACCTCACCAAGACCATGCTGATATTCTGCCTCTGTCTTGTCTGACCTCCCCCATCTTCCAGCCTCAGTTTTTTCTTTACCCTAACCCTTCCTCAAAGCCCCATGATGACTTCTCACATGCTCAGAAATCTTAACAGGTACTTACTTGTTTGTTTGCCTCCACACCTGCCTCCAGCATCATCCTTCCTCTTCCTCTGCTGATGCCATACTCCATATCCACGTTCTCTCTCTTTGTTTTGGAGTGCTTATCCCTGTCTCCCATGTTCTTTGTTTTTATCCTGTCTTATACCACATTTCTTACCCAAAGAGGCTACTAGACCACCACTGGGAAGCTTAGAACTAGGAGAATTTCTTGTTTTAGAAGGGAAGCATTGCTCAGGAGGCAGAGGCAGGTGGATCTCTGAGTTTGACACCATCTTAGTTTACATGATGGGTTCTAGTACAGCCAGGGCCATGTAAAGACCCTATCTCATAAAAACAAACCAAAAATGGGCCAGGGGGATACATAGGGAAGGAAGACTCTCCATTTCATTTCTGCAACTACAGGGACAGATGTTATGGGTATATCAACTCGGAACTCTAGATGTGTTGTCCTATTTTTTTTTTCGAGACAGGGTTTCTCTGTGGTTTTGGAGCCTGTCCTGGAACTAGCTCTTGTAGACCAGGCTGGTCTCGAACTCACAGAGATCTGCCTGCCTCTGCCTCCCAAGTGCTGGGATTAAAGGCGTGTGCCACCACCGCCCAGCTTAGATGTGTTGTCCTAGAAATATGTTACGGGCCAGGAAGGACATGGCTCAGCAGGCAAAAGTGCTCTAATTTTGATCTCTGAAACCCACATGGTAGAAGAACACAGACAACTCCTGTAAGTTGTCCACTTGCTGCCACTACATGTCATGGTGCTCATGTACACACACACACACAAACACACACACACACACACACAGTAAAATGTAATTAAAAAAAAAAAACGTTATTGGGACTGGAGAGACAGACAACTTAGCAGTTAAGAGCACTGGCTGATTTTCCAGGACCCAGGTTTGATTCTCAGAACCCACATTGCAGCCCACAAATGTCTTCAGTTCTAGTTCCAAGGGATCTGATGCCCTTTCCTGGTGTCCATGCATACTACACACACATGTGGTGCACAGACATACATGCAGGAAAAACACTTTTACACATAAAAAAAATCAAATTAAAACATTTTAAGAAATAAGAATGTTATACCTGGGTATAGTTGCACACACCTATAATTCCATTGCTTGAGAGGTTGAGGCAGGAGGAGTGAAATTCTAGGGTAGATTAGACTACTTAGTGGGACCCTGTCAAAAAAGAAATGGAGGGAGGGAGCTAGCAACATAGCTCACTTAGTAGAGCACCTGACCAGCATGCACATAGTTCTGAGTTTGATCTCCAGTGCTACATAAGCCAGGCATGTTAATGGATGCCGGTAGTTCAAGGCCAGCCTAGGGTATGTGAGACCCTGTCTCAAAATGAGAGAAAGACACTGAGGAATCATATTTTATTTCCATTATGGATTAAATAGACTTCTGTGAGCAAGCTTACAAGAAAAAACATTTCATGCTCTGGCAGTGCATACAGTCAGGAGAGGATTCCATGATTTGTCTAAGACTTTCATCAATGTACAAAATAACCTAGGAAATTATTTTCATTTTATTCTTTGTTTCATGGTGAATGGTGCTTTGAAAGTAGAGGGGGATACAAGATCAATTCTGTATGGAGTTAGAATTGGGCAACAACCACACCAAATGATTTTCACCATAGTATAATGACAGTTAACACCAGTTAATAATGAGTATGCTGTTGCTGTTGTTAATGTGCATTGCTTAGAAGGATTGATCTCCCCACCTTTCCTGTTTTTTTTTTAATCCTTTTCTAACAGAGGCGGACATCCAGCCATGGTCATGCCAGGAAAAGAGCCAAGGTGAGAGCTCTTCTTCCACCTCTTACTTTCTAACTTCGTTTGTTACACATTTTGTAAGCGTGTGTTTTGGTGGTATCTGGGTTCTCAGATTACATATAGGCAGAGCGTTCTTGCCTGCCTTTTATATCTCAGTCATGAGCATCCATCACACACTGTGTGAACATAGTTGCATGTACTTTTTTGTTTGTTTTTCTAGACAAGGTTTCTCTGTATGTAGCCCTGGCTGTCCTGGAACTTGCTCTGTAGACCAGGCTGTCCTGGAACTCAGCACGGATCTGCCTGCCTCTGCCTCCCTTAAGGCACGCACCATCACCACTTTAATGTTGCATGCATATTTACATACATTTCCTACTGAAAAGTCTGTCTCTTTTCGCTCCTATTCAGGTCTAGTCTATATCTGAACCTGAAACAATGCCTGAAAAGACTCCATGGAGCCTGAGGGTTTATACTGATTTCTCTGCTCACTCCTGGCTTCCCTAGGAGAATGGTTGTCTGTATGAGTTTTAATATTTACGAAATTCTCCCCCAGGACAGCTAGAGGTACATAGTTAGAACCTTTAAAAAAGAACAACAGTACTACTTATTAGGAACTGCAAGTAATGGAATCTAAGAAGGTATTTTCTAAATATTCACCAAAGGAATATATATGAACTGTATTTTTGGTGTTTGTTATGTTTTTCAGTCTAATTCCAAGCTCAAGTTGGTACGCAGTCTCGCAGTGTGTGAGGAATCCTCCACTCCATTTGCTGATGGGCCATTAGATGCCCAGGTAGGTCTTTTCCAACCTGAGTATGGCAGTTGTCGGGTAAAACATAAGAGCAATTACAGCGTAGACATCGGACCTTGAAATCAAGGAAGAAAGTTATGTTGTTTTGAGACAGGGTCTTACATATCTCAAGTAGCCTCAAACTCTTTATGTAGCCAGAGATGACTTTGATACTCCAGCCCCTACCACTGCCTCCTGCGTGTTAGAATTACAGACCTGCACCACCAAGACTTGCGTGAAAGGATACTTTAAAGAAAAGCTCTTTGGGACTGAAGAGATACGTCAGTGAATAAAAGCACTGGCTGCTTTCTAGAGGATCCTGTTTAGATTCCCAGCATCCACATGACAACTCACACCTGTCTGTAGCTCCAGTTCCTGAGATTATGACACCCTCACACAGACATACAGGCAAAACACCAATGTACATAAAATAGAAATAAAATCATAAAAGGAAAGAAAAGCTCTTGTGGTATTACATGGTGACAGTGGGCAGTGTGAGTCTTGGTATCTTGCTCATGTGGCAGATGACCCAGGGCTGAAAGGTTTTCTGCCACACCCTTCCACTTCAGTGATCTACCTATTACCATCCAGTTCTTCTTCTTTTTTTTTTCTTTTGGTTTTTTTTAGACAGGGTACCTCTGTGTAGTCCTGGCTATCTTGGAACTCCCTCTGTAGACCAGGCTGGCCTTGAACTCACAGAGATCCACCTGCCTCTGCCTCCCAAGTGCTGAGATGAAAGGCACACACCATCATTGCTTGGCTTGCCTTCCAGTTCTTACAAGTATAGCCAGTGCAGCTTCATCTGTAATGTCCGACAGGAAAAGGTTGCCCTCTGTACACTTGGTGGAACAAAAATCCAATGTAATTAACAACATATACTCTTCTATAAGATTAAGTTTGGCATAACAGGGTATTAACATGTAGAAGAATGAAAATAGACCCATATCTATCACCATGCACAAAACTCAAGTCCAAATGGATCAAAGACCTCAACATAAAGCCAGCCACACTGAACCTTATAGAAGAGAAAGTGTGAAGTACACTTGAATGCACTGACACAGGGTACCACTTCCTAAATATAACCCCAGCAGCACAGACACTGAGAGAAACAATTAATAAATGGGATCTCCTGGAACTGAAAAGCTTCTGTAAAGCAAAGGGCATGGTCAACAAGACAAAACAACAGCCAACAGAATGGGAAAAGATCTTCACTAACCCCACATCAGACAGAAGTCTCATCTCCAAAATATACAAAGAACTCAAGAAATTGGACACCAAAAGATCACATAA
>NC_022024.1:8902866-8919003 GCF_000317375.1 Microtus ochrogaster
CTGAGTAAATTGGGAGCATGGGGACCTTGGGGGAGGGTTAAAGAGGGGGGGTCGAGAGGCAGGGAGGGGAGCAGAGAAAAATGTAGAGCTCAATAAATATCAATAAAAAAAGAAAAAGATTAAGTTTGGGCTGGGAAGATGACTCAGTGGGTCTTTCAGGCTCTCTACTGCTGTGAAGAGACCATGACCACAGCTAAGGAAAGCATTTAATTGCAGCTTGCGTACAGTTTCAGAGGTTTAATTCCTTGTCATCATGGCAGGGAGCATGGCATAGCTGAGAGTTCTACATCCAAATCCAAAGGCAGCAAGAAGAGAGAGCCACTGGGCCTGTCGTGGGCTTTTGAAACCTCAGTGCCCACTCCCAGATACTTCTTTCAACAAGGCCACACCTCCTAATCTTCAAATAGTGCTTCTCCCTGGCCACTAAACATTCAAATATATAAGCCTATGGTGTTCATTTTTATTCAAACCACCATAGTGGCTAAAGCCTTGGCATGCAAGGACTTCATATGCCCAGTATGAATTTTCCTATGGTGAGATAAGAGGCAATGACTGAAAAATTGCCGGAAGCTAAACACTAGATAGTTAGCATGGACACATCACTACGCACAAGAAAGCATGTCTCAAGCAAGGGTCTCTGACCTCTAGAAATAAGACTTTTATTTTAGGTCACCAGCTTATAAAATATGACACAGTGACATATTAATTATGAAAACTTGACCAATAGTTTAGACTTGTTTCTGACTAGCTCTTAAAACTTAAAGTAACCTGTTTCTATTAATTTATATGCTGTGACCTAACTCATGGCTTTTGAACTCATCTCTGCATCTGAGTGGTGACTCCTGGCATCTCCATCCTTCTTCCCAGTGTCCTCTATACCTGGATATGCTGCCTAGCTGTTGGCCATTTACCCTTTTACTAAACCAATAACAGTAACACATCTTCACAGTGGACAAAAAGATTATTCTGCCGGGCGGTGGTGGCGCACGCCTTTAATCCCAGCACTCAGGAGGCAGAGGCAGGTGGATCTCTGTGAGTTCGAGGCCAGCCTGGTCTACAAGAGCTAGTTCCAGGACAGGAACCAAAAAGCTACAGAGAAACCCTGTCTCGAAAAATCCAAAAGCAACAAAAAGATTATTCTGCCGGGCGGTGGTGGCGCACGCCTTTAATCCCAGCACTCGGGAGGCAGAGGCAGGCGGATCTCTGTGAGTTCGAGGCCAGCCTGGTCTACAAGAGCTAGTTCCAGGACAGGAACCAAAAAGCTACAGAGAAACCCTGTCTCGAAAAATCCAAAAGCAGAAAAAAGAAAAAAAACAAAAAGATTATTCCACAAGAGACCTACACAAGTATATTGTGGCACACACATGCCCATACTGAAACACAAACACTCCTTTGTGTGCACATACACACATAAAGGTTTTAAAAAAAAAAAGGAAGGAAAGGAAAGATAAAGCTGCCGTCCTGAGATTTGCTTCTATTGTTATTTTGAGGGATTTAAAAAAGAGTTTTTTTAAAAAAATATTTATTAGCTGGGCGGTGGTGGCTCACACCTTTAATCTTAATCCCAGCACTCAGGAGCAGAGGCACTTGCATCTCTGTGAGTTTGAGGCCCCTGGTCTACAGAGCAAGTTCCAGGACAGCTATAGCTACACAGAGAAACCCTGTCTCTAAAAACAAAAAAACAAAGCAAAATAAAAAACCAAACTTATTTTATGTGTGTGAATGTTTTGCCTGAATATATGTCTGTGCATCATGTCCACAGAGGTCAAAAGAGGACATCAGATCTGGAGTTGTAGATAGTTGTGAGCCACCATATGTGTGCTGGGAATGAACCCAGGTTCTTGCCAGACCAACAAGTGCTCTTAATTAAGCTGAACCATTTTTAGCACACCCAGCAAAGGGTTTACATCTTTTCCCTTCTTTGATTATGTGTCACTTTCTTTTATTTAAGGACATTATTCATTTGCACATCAGCTGTCCATCTGACAAGGAGGAAGAAAAGTCCACAAAAGATGTCTCTGAAAAGGAAGACAAGGACAAAAGCAAAGAAAAGGTCCCAAGGAAGATGCTGTCCAGAGGTGAGGACTGTACCTCTCACCCAGCTTAGCACCTGAGCCACAGTGTGCTCTGTCTCTCTACATCTCAGTTTTTCAGGGGAAAGGTATTTTATTTTGTTTTTGTTTTGGGAGACTATAGTTCTTCCTTATTGCTGCCCAGGGGCTAGCCTCCAGCAGCACAGGGCTCAAAGGGAAATCCACAACACCTGCATGTACTAGGATTTTTTTTTATCTGAGAAGGGTTAAGGGAAAAAGACATTCACACTCTCTTAATGGTTTCCTTCTTTATTCTCTATTCTTCTATATTCTTTCTACTGTATACTTTTTTCTGTAGCGTACATACCTAACTTTTTCAAGCAATATAGGAATTACAATGTATTACCTTCTATTTTTCAAGTGAATGATTACAACAAATACAAGTTTAAAACTGCATGTTTTCCATATCCCTTAATATAATTAAACATTTTACCTAGTACAGGTGAAAAAGAAATTATCACAAGAACCCCTGCACCTTCATACCCAAGCAGCTTGTTATAGATTAACCTTGTAGGCAGACAAGATAGTCTTCTCAGTCAGGTCTTTTACTGGCAGACTGTGTTTTGCAGTTACATAGAAAGGGCCAATTACTTTATTACTTATCTTATAAGGAATCCTAAAGGAATCACAAATCTAAACTTTTATATATGAAAAAAAATTAGTCAGCTCTATTTTAAACCTTTAGGGTACATACCCACTCATCAGTAGGAGATTAAGAGCGGAAATGGGGATAAGGAATTAATCATCGCCTATGGTCATCAACAAATCTTTGCAAGAAAAGTACATCAGCTAGTAATAATTGGGCTGCTTTTTTCTTGTTCCCTGACTTTAACGAGTTCCTCACTCAACTATGTGCCTCTCTAAAACTTAGATTGTCTTCTTGGGTTTTTTTTTTTTAACCTCAAAACTATTTGACAAAAACATTTTAGTCTAATATTTCCTTTTCTTTTCTTTTTGAAATCCAGCTTCTTTTCTTAAAGATTAATTTATTATATATACAATATTCTGCCTGCATGTATGCCTGCAGGCCAGAAGAGGGCACCATATCTTATTACAAATGGTTGTGAGCCACCATGTGGTTGCTGGGAATTGAACTCAGGACCTCTGGAAGAGCAGCCAGCGCTCTTATCCTCTGAGCCATCTCTCCAGCCCTTAGTCTAATATTTTCAAGGCTTTGTTTCAGCTATCAATGCACTCCAAAAACTGTGAACACATCTCCCAACATTAAGGTTAAAAGAATTTAAGCTAGCTGGGCTACCAAGACTTAATTGTTTTTCTTTTCTTTTTTGGTTTTTCGAGACAGAGTTTTTCTGTAACTTTGGAGCCTATCCTGGAACTTGCTCTGTAGACCAGGCTGACCTCAAACTCATAGAGATCCTCTTGTTTCTGCCTCCCAAGATCTGAGATTAAAGACGTCTACCAACACCCGCACCCCCAGGCTTAGCTGTTTTTCTTAATCATTAACCTAAGCCACAGACTATACAGCTCCTCAACAGAAACTCGTGTGTTCTAGCTGTGTGGCACTTCCTTGTTTTATTTTTTATCATCAAAACTATTTAAACTAACATTATTATTATCAATTAAACAGTACAGTTTAAGAAGGAACCGTCTTCATAATAACCCACAGGTAAAAATGCCCAGTAGATCAGGATGTTTCCATGAGAAATACACTACACTGTAGGCAGTGGGTATCCCCCCACACCCATTCACACCATGCAGATACCAGAGAAAGACGGCAAACATGTAAAGGCACAGTAGAAGCAAAAGACATTCTGGAGTCTGTGGTCTCAGGGCCCTGCCTATCAGGGATTCACCACTTGGTGGGCTGACACCCTGAAGTCAGTTGCCACCTACCACTCCCCCTACTCGGCCACTGGCATTGGATTCACTGTGTAGACCAGGCTGGTCTTGAACTCATAGAGATCGGCCTGCCTCTGCCTCCCAGTGCTGAGTTAAAGATTCCTGACATCTTCAGTTTTTTTATTCAAAAATTACATTTATTTTGTGTGCATGGATGTTTTCTCTGAGTGTATATCTGTGCACCATGTGCACACTTGGTACCCAAGTAGGCTAGAAGAGGGTTCCAGTTCTTTAGGGTTAGATACAGAGAGTAATGAGCCACCATGTAGCACTGGAAATTAAACCCAGGTCATCTGGATGGGCATGCAGTGCTCTTAACTGTTGAGCTGTCTCTCCAGTTCCTTCTCTCTTAAATTTGAGCCAGGGTCTCATGTAGCTTAGCCTGGCCTATAACTTGCTCTGTGGATGAAGATGACCTTTAATTTATGATCTCTCTGCCTTTACTTCCTGGATCCTGGGATTATGGTATGTGCCACTATGCCTGGCTGTAATGTGGTGCTAGAGACAGAATTCATGGCTCTGCGTGCTGGGCAAGCACTCCACCACTGTACTAAACTCCAGTTATCTTTTACTTTTTATTTTGAGACAGAATCTCACCAAGTTTCCTTTGAACTTGGTGTGTAGTAGAGGCAGGCCTTGGGTTTTCCTGCCTCAGCCTCCTGAGCATCTACGATTACAAATCCACAATTTTTTCTTTTCATCGTGACACCTTGGCACCGACTAGTTTTACTGGCCCAGCAGTTCCTGCTAACTTGGTTGCTTGAGGGAGCAATTAACTAGGTTAATTAACCTCTATGCTCCTTTAATGAACTTGCCTCAGTTCTTACACAGAACAGAGATATACTCTGCTAGCATTGACACTACCCAGGATAAGGCAGCATTGTCAGTTGTGGTTTTGGTTATGCTCTGAGATAGATGACGGTACGGATAATCATGATAGCGGTCTTCCAGATAACCTTTACATGTTGGTTTGGGGGTGGCTGCAGTGTTTTGTTTGTTTAGATGCAGGGTCTCATGTAATTTGGGCTGGCCTGAACATCTAATCCTTCTGTCTTCATCTCCTGAGTACTGGGATTACCATACTCTATGTTAAGTTGTGCTCAGGATCAAATCCAGGGCTTTATATGTGTTAAAATGAGCCCTTTACCAACTACACCTCCAGCCCTGATAAATGTTTTATAATATAGATAAACTTCTACTTATTATTAGACTCTGGCTTTAAACTTTGGGGTGGTAGCAAAAAGACAGAGTCTATAAAAACTATCACATTTGTGATGCAGCAAATGGCTATGTGGGTAACAGTGTTTACAGTGCAGGTCAGTGTAGCATGAGGGGTCCTGTTTGCTTGTTTGTTGTTGGGGTTTTTGTCCTCCCACCAGGTACCCCCAGCTGTTTAGCCCCAAAGAAAATCACACAGGTCTCCGTAAATTATAAGCTGATTGGCCCATTAGCTGTAGCCTCACACTGGCTAACTCTCACATCTTGATTAACCCATTTTTCTGATCTATGTTAGCCATGTGGCTCTGTACCTTTTTTAGTGGGACAGATCATATCCTGCTGCTTCGGTGGTCTGGGCAGGAGTGGGAGGAATCAACTTCCTCCTTCCCGAAATTCTCCTGTTCTCATTACATCATTTCTACTTCCTGTCTGGTTTTCCTGCCTATATTTCCTGCCTGGCCAATCACCGTTTATTTATAACATGATTGACAGAATACAGACAATTCTCTCACACCAGGTCAGCCCTGGAATCCACCTAGAGTGTAAAGGAGAAGGCGCTAGAGTTGCGCTCTGATCCCTGTGCCGTGGTGTGTCTACTTGCGGGCACACACTGTTCAAGGTTTTGAAGAATTATATTTAACAAGTAAATCAAGCAACCTTGGGCTTAAAAAATCACCTATATTGGACAAAGTCCCTGAGAGTTTGGAAAATTCAACTATGACTGCTCTTACCTGTAATTTGTTTGTAGTAGGTAGAATAAAACCTATTTTATTTTGGTCAGGACATTTGACAAATATTTATTAATGTTAATGTAATATTGATGTAATACTCTAACCCAAATTTTTCCATTCTTCATTTTGTTGTAATAGGAGCTTTTTTTTGGGGGGGGTATATTTATGTGTACATGTTCGCATATGTAGAAGCCAGTGGTTGAACTCAGGTGTTTTCTTCTATTGCCCTCTACCTTATTTTACTTTTTTTTACACATTTCTGTGTTTATTAATTGTGTGTGTGATGTATGTGTAGAAGTCAGGGACACCTTTCAGGAGTTAGTTCTCTCTTTCCACTGTTTACCTTCTGGCAATCAAGTCCAGATTACCAGCTATGGCAGTAAGCGCCTTTACCACTGAGCCATAACTAGTCGCTCCACCTTATAGTTTGAAACAGTCTCTACACTGAACCTAGAACTGATTTAGGCAAATTGGCTAGCCAGTGAGTTCCACAGGCTCACCTATCTTCATTGTCTGTCCCAGCGCCGCTCTTATGTGGGTGTTGGGATCTGCAGTATATCCACTGAGCTGTTTCCCTAGCCCATGATTTCTCCCCTTTTTTGCAATACTTGGAATTGAACCTAGGACCCTACACATTCTAGATAAGTGCTTTATCACAGCCCAAAACATGATAGGAACTGTCACAGAGCTAGTAGTAAACATTATTCAAGATTTAATGCTGTGAGCTTGAAGTTTGATTTTGGTTTCCTGTTCTTGGAATTTCTGTTTAGACATTGGCTTTTATTTGAAATTAGATACCATGCAAGCAGTTTCATTTCTTTTACATTTCTCTTGTTGTGGTGACTCTAGACTCCAGCCAAGAATATACGGACTCCACTGGAATAGATCTACATGAATTTCTTGTGAATACACTGAAAAAGAACCCAAGGTAATAACATGATTGATGTGAGGGGGAAAGGGATAGGGTAGGAATTGCAGAGCCCTTTCAAGTCAAGCAGCTTTTCAGCACTTCTCTATTACTAGAATATAGAATGTTCATCTTTTCTTAATTCTTCTAAAATATAGTTTTATATTTTGAAGGATTCAGAATACTCACATTGAGATTTCTGTGTTTTGAAGAGTTGAAAAAAATTTTAAGAAGAGTACAATGACTAAGAAATTTGAAGACTTGAGTGTTTACTAGTTAAAAATCCCAAAGGAAGCCGGGCAGTGGTGGCGCACGCCTTTAATCCCAGCACTTGGGAGGCAGAGGCAGGCAGATCTCTGTGAGTTCGAGACCAGCCTGGTCTACAGAGCTAGTTCCAGGACAGGCTCCAAAACCACAGAGAAACCCTGTCTCGAAAAAACAAAAAAAGAAAAAAAATCCCAAAGGAGTGAGCTAGTTGATTTGTACATAAACAAAACCATAACTGTTTTAAACCCTAAATAACTGGGTGGGGTATAGAATAATGCCTATATTTGCGAGCACAAATTATGTGTTTATATGAGTATGCTGCTAATAATTAGATTACTGATGTGAGTGACAGAGTACTTGGATAGGAAAGACCTAGAAAGTGTGTATTTGAGCTGTGTTCTCTACAGAACATTGGGCAGTTGAGGGAGGCTCTTCAGCCTCCGTGCTATGGCCATTGTTAGAGTTTGGATAGACCCCTCGGTTTTTGTGATGAACAAGTTGATTTTCAGTCCCTCCTTTAAATATCTATGGGAGAGCTCTTTGTTTGTTGTTTGTTTGTTTTAATCTTGTTTAAACAGGGACAGAATGATGCTGCTAAAATTAGAACAGGAGATTCTGGAGTTTATCAGTGACAACAAGTAAGTCGCCTTTATGGAATATACATTATAGGTGGGAGGGGACATTGGAAAAGAAGCTATGTACTGCTTTAGTAGAAGCAGTCTGAATGGGTTAAACAGCATGTGTATAAAAGCAGGTGAGGTTTTTATCATTTATATAAATTTGAGTCAAAAAACATTCCTGTTGTTTTTAGCAGCTAGGAATGGTCACAGCTCTCACTCCACTTCTCCCATTCCCTTTGACTAACAGCATCAGGTGGTGGCAGTCAGGCCATAGGAGGGGTCAGCCCAGGGTGGGAAGGGGTAGGATTACTAGAGACTGGGGCAGAATAATACTGAGAGAGACTTTTTGTTCTCACAAACTAAATATCTGTTTTTTGTATGTCTGGTTCTCCTTTAAAAAATTCTGTACTCCAAACAAAACAAAACAAAACAAAAAAAGGCCAGGCAGTGGTGGCACACGACTTTAATCCCAGCACTTGGGAGGCAGAGGCAGGCAGATCTCTGTGAGTTTGAGGCTAGCCTGGTCTACAAAGTGAGTTCCAGGGCAGCTAGGACTGTTAAACAGAGAAACCCTGTCTCGGGAAAAAAAAATCTACTCTAGACACTGTTGAGGAAAATTAGTTGCCTTCTCCTGTTATCTTTTATTTTTTATCCCCGGTACCCCTTCAGTAACCAGTTCAAGAAGTTCCCTCAGATGACCTCCTATCACCGGATGCTATTACACCGGGTGGCTGCCTATTTTGGGATGGACCATAATGTTGATCAAACTGGGAAAGCTGTCATCATCAACAAAACCAGCAACATGAGAATGTAAGGGAGAAACTGTGGACTGGGAAGATTTCCATGGGACAGCTGCTATGATAGAAGTGGAAGATAGAACCCAGGTGTCTCCTCCAGGGAGGGAAGGGTGTTTCATTGATTCCTGCTTTCTGTGAGGTCTTAAAGACAGGTTCTGATTAGACAGGACAGACACAGCTGTGAATGAAGCGTTGTTATACACAGAGAGTGGGCATCATGTAGTGGTGCCCACCTGCCATCCTGGTACTCAGGAAAGGTGGGGGGCAGACAGATCAGCACTCCAGGAGCAGATTACAGGAGATGCTGTCTCTGAAAAAGGTGATGGGGGAGAGAAGAGATTACACACAAAGATTCTTTTAAACCTTCATGTGACTTTTTGGATTCCTGACACCAAAAATCCTCTGAGTAGAGGATATGGAATTTAGAGAGCTGTGCCTAGGGGCTCTCCTCCTAATGTAAAGGTCTTTTTCTCCTTTCTTCCCCACTTCAGCCCTGAACAGAGGTTCTCAGAACACATAAAAGACGAGAAGAACACAGAATTTCAACAGAGGTTCATTCTCAAGAGAGATGACGCCAGTGTGGACCGAGATGATAACCAGGTGAAGAATGGAAAGGGTGGGCCTAAAGAGACTGCAGTAAGAGAAACTGGGAAGGGAGGAGGGTGGGGGAGTGGAGAAAATTGAGAATGTCTTAGAATGGAAACATATGTAGAGCTGTTATCTGGAGTTGGTTTTGGCTCTCCCCTGAAGATCTGACTACAGTTGTTGAGCGCACGCCACCCTTGTAGCCCCAGAGAGACATGGTGCTTAGGTTTGCTGAGTGATCTCATTTGGCCTACAATTCTTTAGGTCTGCCACTAACTTCTAACTACATTTCATTTTGTACAAAATAAGGCCCCTCTCCATGTCAGCCTTGATCTAGCTGATTTCAGTGTCGTCTCCCCCGACCCCCAGCACCTCCACTTGACCCCTAGACTTTACATAGAGAGCTACCAAAAGCTACTTTATCCCATTTTCATTCTTATTCTAGCTGAGGACTAGCCTTGAACTGGCAAAGTTATGATCTAATTTAATCAGTTATAAAGGTATATCTGATTCCTTTGGCAAACTCCTTAATCTTTTTCCCACCTCGTACCAAGGTGAGTTAACTTGACTTTCCGTGCTGGGAACTCAGGTCCCTTTGTGGTACACTCCTGTGGAACTAAGAAATTAACAAACTGTCCTATCCCTTCATTTGTGGGAGGTCTGGCTGCTGCTCTGACCTCTACCCCCGGAGATAGCAAATGATCAAGGATTAGTTTTCCTAGCTAAATGGGAAGTTCAGAGTTATCCTGCATCTGCTTGGACTCCAAAGGGGAATTGATTTGAAGAGTATGGTTGGGTAGAGCCAATATGCTCTAAGGGTTAGCAACTCTATAACAATGTCTTACTTCTAGAGTCAAAATTCATTTTCTTGAAATATTACATGGTCTTGAAACCAGTACCTTTCTTGCTTGCTTGACTATGAAAGGGAGGCCTTTTAATAAAGGTGTCATTATCTAATGGGGACAAACATGCTGGGTCTGATTGAAAGCAAAGAAAACTACAAAAAGACAAATTTTTGTAAAACAAGAAAGAGCCTTTCCATCCTGATGCCCTTCTCTACATTTTCCCAAACCCTTTCCCTGGATCAGGAAGTGTTCAGGCCTAGAGGCACATTGGAATGGAAGGTGATCTGTTCTGTTGTGAACTTTTCATTTCACAGCTTCAAGCTTTGTCTGTAGTAGAGTAGATTCTGTGTGCTTTCTGATTGTGGTATTAGTAAAAACGTAATATTGCTATTTTCCCCTGAGCTGGGCTTTGCTTTAAACATATATATGTTATCTCTTTTGATCCTTTCCACAACCCAGTGTAAGTGGGGTTATTAACCCCACTTTACACATAAAAATACTGAGTCTGAGATTCTAAGTTCCTTGCCTGAAGTCACTTTACTGGGAGTCAGCAGAGCTGGGGTTTACCTTGACGCCCCATTATGTTTTCTACTCCACCACTGGCTTATCAGTGCTAGAGGCTCAGCACTGTTGAGGGTCTCTGTCTTCCTGTAATTGAGCTGATGAAAGATGGTTAGTGGGCTGTAGGTCTAAAGAGTGATGAGGACTGTATCTAATCAGAGGCAAGACTTCGGAAGTCTTGGATTGCCTTTGGAAACTGGGAATGACAGTATCAGCCTGGAGCAGTGGGTCTTAGATCTGACTGCAGGTCAGAGCTATCTGCAGTGTGCTGACAGTGGCTCTGTGAGTTCCCTCTCAGAACGCCTTGCTTTTGCAGTCACTGTAGCGAAGGGTTCTCCATACATCCCCCCGCCCCCCAGTGTTCACAGTAGCAGTTGAAGAGGAGAAGCAGTGCTGGGAAGCAAGGTGATGGCTAGCTGGAAGTAGTCATCTGCCCATGAGACATTCCTGTTGCTCACCTCACTGTCTGTCAGAGAACATGAAGTCTGTGTGCTCCATTTCCTTCCGTACCCTGTCTGACTCCTCCTCTCTTTTCACTGTACTCATTAATCTCTTTCTCTGCTCGTTTCTTTCCGTTTTGTTCTCCTTCTCCTGTGTTGCTCTGTTCTCTTTGTTCTTTTGTTTCTGTAATTTCTGTCTCTTCAACTCCCTTCAATAGCTATAATTAAGGTGACAAAAATATGTAGTCTTTTAGATTAGCTCCACCCCTGATATTTAATGTCTAAGACCCTCTTTGCTAAGTCATGTTTGACTTGGGTTGCTAGGACATGGCATTAGGGACAAAAGACGGGGTCCTATTGAGTGTTAGTTCTGTGAACCTCCTCTACATTCAGCTTTGGTAAACACTTATTTCTTTGCCCTCTTCAGCTTCCTTCTTTCCCTTACTTGCCCTCTAAAGAACGGTTGTTTTTTTTCCCAGGGCTGTTGTCTTCATCTTTACTGACTGAACAGTACTTGATTACTCCAGGGAAGCAACCCAACCCTTATAAATAGTTGTTGTTCTTGGTATGTGGGGTGGGCGGGGTGTGGCAAGTCCTCTACCATCCAGAAAAGCTGATCTCCCAAACTGCATGGTCAGATGTACCCAGTGAAACCTGTTCAGGACTGGAAATTTCATTTCTTTATTTTCCATTTTTTTGATGGCAACTATAAACTTTCCCGGTTTCTCTTCCTTGCTGGTGTGCAGTGAGCTTGCAGTACGAGGAGAACTTAACTAGCTTAATTCTGCTCATCGATCTAGATCAGAGTTCCATTGCAGGATGGAAGGAGGAGCAAGTCAATAGAAGAGAGAGAGGAGGAATATCAAAGGGTCCGAGAGAGAATATTTGCCCGAGAGGTAAGTGTAGCTTCTGAGAGTTGTCAGATCCTAGCTCTTAGCTCTAACCTTGGAACTGTGAATGGGATGAACCCACCATAAATGTTATTGGCTCTTTGTATTTCTTTTCCTTTTTCTTTTTTTTTTTCTTTTTTTTTTTAAACCAACATCAGTCAGTCCCAGATTTGACCTCTAACCCTGAATGTGGCTTATTGGGAAGCTACAGGTTTTTATTTGTATTTTGGAATACATTTTGCTGTATGGTATCCAAAGAGAACCGAAACTTGGAGTGGCTGAATTTGGTAAATATAACTAGACCAGAAAGAGAAATGCCTTCGGCAGAGCTGATGATGAAAGGACCTAAGTCTTGGCTAGCATGGCCTTCTCCAGCTTGCCTTGTAGATTCCCATTGTCTGTTCTGCACATCTTTGTTTCTCAGTAGAAGACTCAGCATCCATACAGGCTCGACACCCATCTTGTTTAGCCAGCTTGTTTCTAGGCTGTGTTGATGCTTTAGTAAAGTGCTCTTCTGGCATCATCCTCTACAGACCCCATATCCCCATGCACAGGGTACTCTTGCTCCCTCTGGTACTGCTTGAATGGGGAGTCTCCTTCTTCCGTTATTTCTTACCTTGTTCCTAGAAAACGAAGGGTTCCATAGTCCAAAGGGCAGCATCACCGAGTCTAGATAGCTTTGTTTTTAAGAACGTGGGCCATTTCAGATGCACTTGTTACCCCTGTATCTGGTTACCTTTGCCTGTTAGTCTAAGAGATGTATAGCTTGTTTCAGGAAAGGGTTTAGATGAGCAGCAGGTAAACAGATCTCCAGAACATGTGGATCCAGATAGGAAAACATCTTACTGTCAGAGTAGCAACAAAGGAAGTCAAATCATGTGGATGAACACTGTTCCCTCCCACTCCTCTGTCTTCTTCTCTCATCAAAACACCCCTCCCATTTTTATATCACACACAAACACACACAAAACAACGTGTGTGTGTCTTTTCATCATCACCTCACTCAGAAAAATATCGTCTCCAACTAAACTCCTGAACTCCCGTGTGTTTGATCCATTATCTAGAGAGAGCCAAGTACTTTTACGAATCCTTCCTAGAAAGTGACACACAACAAGCTTTCTGGCCTAGAATTCAAGAAGCAACTTCTTACCTTCTATTATGTAGACTTCCATTCTGAGTAGGAAAGGCTGCCCTCCAAATTAACCCTACTCAGAGAGTTCATATATCACCTGCAAACCATGTGGGTGGAATGAGAGATGTCATGGTTATGACCAGGATGACCCTAAACTGTGAATAGAAATACTTACGTAGTAAGCATTAGCTTTTAGGCACTATTCTTAGCATTTTATGTAGGTGAATTCACATCTTTACAGTAGGTCTATTATTTTAAATATTTTTCTTATTTTATAAATAAAACACAGAGAGGTTTGGTAACAACCTCTTAAACATTGCTAGGTAGACAGTCTGGCTCCAGAGTCCGTGTTCATAACCTAATAGGAGCTACCTCTTGCTAGCTCGCTCTACTCTGGGGTCTTCAGAAGTGCCAGCAACGACAGCCTAGCTATCTGCATCCTCACTGACACATGGGAAATGGCTGCCTCACTGTGTCAAGCCCTTTGCAAAACCCTATGATTTGAAAGCACAGACAACTTTTTTAGGGCATTGGGGCTACTTATCAACCACAGTGGAACACATCTACCTACAGCCATTAGGAAGGCAGAGTTAGCTCTTCTCTCCTTTTCCCTCCTGATTTCTAGTTGCTCAAGCCTCTGCTAACACATGTATTCTTTGTTAAATCCTCGTGGGTTTATCACTTTCGTTTCAGTACTTCCTAGCTCTTGTAGTAGAGGCCTCGAATCTCAGAAGATCTAGAGGAGGAGAAATGGCCAAAGCCCACCATCCTCCAAAGATTCCATGTGGAGAGGAACCCTCCTGGGCAGAGGGAGTGATTGAGGGTAGAGTGAGGACAAGGAGGCAGGCCCAGAACGGGAAGTGCCAAGAAGGGTGTTCGGATGGAAATGCTGCTGCTGCAGCCTTCTCTAGAGCCTGATCTGTGTCTTGGGAAAGCTGCCCAATGGAGGAGTCTCTGCTCTGTGCAGAGCCCACACGCTCAACCGCTGGATGCTCTTGGTGCCTTCTTCGAAGGTTTGGAAGTCCACCACAGTGCTCACCTCACTCAGCTCAGTGGCTTTATCAGAAAAAGTGATTCCGGTGGGATGGCTTCAGACTTCTAATGTCCTCATTTTTTCTAGGCTCTAAACAGTATCTGCTGCCCCAGTATCTCACCCATAATGGGGCTCAAGTCAGAGAGCCTTTTATTTTGGGCAAATCAAAAGGGCAGAAAGACAACAGCCACTGAGATTAATTTCCAAAAAAACGAAGTTTCCTTCTTGTGTCTCCCTTCCTTTGAACATTCTTAAAATACAGTATGTTGATTATTATAGTCAGTTCACTAATGTAGAGGTTTAAAAAAAAAAGAAATAATTAGGTTTGTAACTTTCCCCTTCCTCCTCTCCATGCTCCCTTTATCAACCCTCATTTTAAACATTGTGGAAAGGCTAAAAATGCCAAGTGTTTTCACAGGAAAGGTGAGGAGTCAGGCTCGGGTAAGGCGGTCGGTTACCCTAGCCTTGCTCCCTCTCTCCCTGTTGGGGTGAGAGCTTTGGTTTGAAGATTGTGGGTATTGATAGCATCATGGACATCCTTTTCTGTTATGCCTTATTATTTTCTTATGAGTTATTTTCCATTTTCTCCCTCACCTAGACTGGCCAGAATGGATATCTAAGTGATATCAGGTTAGTACCATTCACATGTTCTCTCTTATCGCTCAGCTTTATCAGTGGGGTTCAGAGAATCCTATAATGATGCTGTTTTTGTTTTGTTTGTTTTGTTTTGGTGTTAACCAGCAGACTCTGCAAAGAAGCCTTTTCTTCTAGCTCTCACAAGAGAAGGCAGATTTTTAGGTACCTGTGTGTGATCTATATCTCTCCTTTTTAATTTTAACTTGTTTTGCTGTAATCTTTTCAGTGTAGTGAGTGGTTTTGCTCCGTGCATGGCTGCTTGTAGAATAATTAAATTTGTGGATTTTGCTTTACTGGATTTCTTTTTCCCTTGGGGGAAAGGCTTCTTCTCAGTGACCTTACTGTTGTCAGTTTCATTGAGTCCTGAGAGGTGGTGTTAGGGACAGCTAGTTGTGTCTGAGACAGGTAGGTACCATATCCTCCCTCAGATTGGCTGGAATTGGACATTTTTAAAAAGATTCTGACATACACCTATTGTAAGGTAATAGAATAAGTGTCTGCTGACCACCTTTGCTCTTCTAGGGAAGATGTGGACAGCTGCTATCTGAACCTACACTAGGGAATAGTTTTATCTCCGGAAAGATAATATGTACACATAAACAAATACATATGTGAATGTCTCTTTATGTAGTTTTCTCTTTGAGACAATAATAAGCAGAAGATGACCGCAGAAAAGATAGGTATCTGACTCTGTAACTCAGTACTCTTTCTAAAGGGTTTCTCCATATATAAATCCTAAGTATCAAAGGAAACCAAAATATGTCTCATTTCTAAGGCTTTAGTTGTGCTGTCCTTACTGACATTTCTAAAGCTAGTTAAACTGAGATGCTCAGTGGTCGCCTGTGTAACAGAAGACCTGAAGTCGTTTCCCAGCACTCACGTCTCCAAGGGACCGGATGCCCTCTGGTCTCCACAGGTACTTTCATTCATGTGCACCTACACACACACAAAGACACACACATACACATAAGTAAAATAATCTTAAAAAGAAGAGGAGGAAAAAGAGATTGGGACAATGAAATTTCCCACCCTTGAGATAAAGAATTTCCATATTTTTGAACTTTTTTTTTTAAAGATTTATTTTATGTGTATGGGTATTTTGCATGCATGTGTGTCTATGTGCCACGTACATGCAGTGCCTACAGAGGCCAGAAGAGGGCATCAGATTCCCCTGAAAAAAGTCACAGACAGTTGTGAGACCGCCATTTGAGTCCTGGGAATCAAACCCAGGTCCTTTGTGAGAGCAACCAGTGCTCTTAACCACTGAGCATCTCTCCAGCCCCTCTGATCTTTTTTATTTCTGGATAGTACCACCCTGAGGTCCATCTGACAACCAGAGGCAGAGTGAGCTTTGCATTATTAATGGGACCAAAGATAAGTAGAGTTCTCAAATTTAAAAAAATGAAAATTCTGCTTGATAGTATACACTTTGTGGTCGTAATCATCCCAGAGTGCCTATAATAGTCTTTTTTTTTTTTTTTTTTTTTTCAGTTTTACTTATAAGAAAAGAGTAGTTGGGTAT
>NC_022024.1:8919155-8920940 GCF_000317375.1 Microtus ochrogaster
AAAAAAAAAAAAAAAAAAAAAAAAATGTGTCAAAACTGAGGCTGATTTTTGTCCAGTATCCTTTTTCTTGTCCCACCCCAGCTCTTTACTAACATCTCTTCTTCCTCTCAGCCTGTCTTCTATTATAGCCCTAATTCACACTCACCCTAAGAGTGGTGCTCTCCTGTGAGCACAGGCTGTACCCAGGTGCACAGATGCATAGCTTGAGAGGCTGCTGAACAGCTGCAGCCTCGCCTCTCCAGAGCTTTGCTGCAGGCTGAGAAATGAAACTGAGTTTTGATTAAAGACCAGTGAGATAACTTAGCACGTAAACGCAGTTGTTGACAACCCTGATGACGTGAGTTCAACCCCCATGATTCACATGGCAGAAGGAAAAATCAATTCCTGTGTGTGGGTTGTCTTCTGACATTTACATACACATACAAATAAACAAATGTAAAGAAAATCAACAGTTAAATAAAGTAGGGGCTAAGGAAATGGCTCAGCAGTTAAGAGCACATACTGATCTTGGAGGGCCTGAGTTCAGTTCCCAGCACTCCCATCAGGCAGCTCACAACTGCCTGTAATTCTAGGGGAATATGGGGCTCTGGTACCTTCTTCTGCCTCCATGGGCACCTGCATTGCCTGCACACACCTCCCACTGACACCCATATATCCACCTAATCAAAAAAAAAAACTTTTTAAAAATAAACAACTGAAGGGGCTGGAGGGATGGCTCAGAGGTTAAGAGCACTGACTGCTCTTCCAAAGGTCCTGAGTTCAATTCCCAGCAACCACATCATGGCTCACAGCCATCTATAATGAGATCTGGTGCCCTCTTCTGACATGCAAACATACATGGAAGGAATGTTGTATAATATATAATAAATAATTTAAAAAAAATAAACAACTGAATATAGTAACACACACTTTGGATCCTAGTACTTGGGAGGAGGTGGAGTCAGGAGGATCATTATGAGTTCCAGGGCCAACAGGGTCTACATAGCAAGTTCTAGAACAGCCAGAGCTACAGTGAGACCCTGCCTCATAAAAATGAAAAAGTTAGAAGACGATGTAAAGGTTTAAGGACAGTTTTTTGTTTTTTTTTTTAACCTAGGTTAGGGCTGGTCAGGTACCTGATAGAGAACTTACCTAGTGTACAGAGGACCTGGGTTCAGTCACCAGCACCACCAGCTGGTGGTGAGAGTGGGAACAGCGGTGCACACCTCTAATCCCAGCATGAAAAAGTGGAAACAAGAGGATAAAAAGTGAAAGGTCACCCTTGGCTACACACCAGGTTTGAGGCCTGCTTGGCAGTGTATACCCCATCTTACGGTGACGGCAGTTAGGCTGAGCTAGCCTGCGTTCACTCTGCTTTATTAAGAGCATTTTTATTCCCCACCACATCCTGTAACTTGCAGACAACCCAATCCACTCCCAGAATTCAATTTAAGTTACTCTCCCAAATTGCCATACTTTTAGTGAAATGATTATTTGTACAGACTGCTTTGCTTTCTTTTCTCTCTAGCTTCTCTCTCAAGGGACACTGTATAAAATTAACAGACAGTCCACATGTTGGGCATTTGACCCTCTCTGCCGTGGGGAACCTGGTTAGGTGGAGAAGCACTACAGCTTCGACCATAACTCTCCAAGTTACTTAGTTTAAGGTTGCCTCATTTGCTGTCTACCTCAGGTATCAAGAATGAGAACGTAAGCCGGGCGGTGGTGGCGCACGCCTTTAATCCCAGCACTCGGGAGGCAGAGGCAGGCGGATCTCTGTGAGTTCGAGACCAGCCTGGTCTACAG
>NC_022024.1:8921040-8929120 GCF_000317375.1 Microtus ochrogaster
AAAAGAATGAGAACGTAAAAGACAGGGTTATCCTAATACATAATACAATGTTTTAATTGAAGAAAGCCAACAGAATTCATGCTCCAGTGTCTAAGGAGCAGCCTCACCCACAGACACATGTCGTTACCTTGGGTATCCTGGCTGAGACATAGCTACTGGCTCTTGCTTCACATCTGTTTTTGAACAATCTCTGATTTATGTTCCCTTTTTGCTCTTAGCATCTGAAGAAAAAAGGTCATATTTTGGAGAAAACAGGAATATGTTACGGTCCCTTATTCTGACTATATAGAGAGAAGCATGAGATTAAATATATTTCGAGTAGGAAATAAGAATTGTCATATTCCTGATCTATTGTGCCAGTATGTTCTTAGCTCTCCATGGGCAGCACGGCTAATAGAAACTAGGAAAGGACCATAAGCCTCTCATGGCACATACCTGCAGTAAGACAGCACTTGTGAGGCAGAGCAGTAGAATTTCAAGTTTCAAGTCAGCTAGTTCTCAGAATAACTGAGGCAAAGGGCATTTGAAACTAAGGTGATTTGAGTAATATTTTCTGTTTGGTTTTGGTGGGATAATGGTAAAAAGGAGGGAACCCACACTACCATGATTTTGCCCAGTTATTCACCAATGTATATACCAAAATCTTTATTTATTATTGTTGTCATCCGGGCACCTTAGATAGTAGTTGTTGAGTGAAAGTAAAATGAAGGGACTTGTGGACTCTGAGTGCACAGCAGAAGGACTGAGGAAATGGCTCGGTCTGTAAAGCTGCACAGTCATGAAGATCTGAATTCAGATCCCCAACATCCATGAAGAACTGGATGGCGTGGTAGAACATCTGTAACCCCTCTCCTAGGAATGGGGGTGGAGGCAAAGACAAGAGCATCCATGGAGCTCAATTAGGCCAGCAGCCTAATTGATTCAGTAAAACCACTGTCTCAAAAAAGAAAAAAAAGTGGAAAGCTGGTGAGATGACCTAGCAAGAAAAGATGCCCCAAGCCCCACAGCTGGAGTGTGGTTGTCCTCTGACATACATCCGTACGTGTACACAAAACAAATGGAGACCATGTACACAACACTTTAGAAAGATGCCTGATGTCTACTTCTGGCCTCCATACACGTGGGGGGCCTGCATACACACACACAAACACACCTTATAGCACACAAGAGCACCAGATTCCAGTCCTCAGCGGCTGTGGAATCTATTGTCCTGATAGACCAGCACGGAACTTAAGGAAACAACAGTCAGACTGTTCACTGTCATCTTCCAACCCCAGGAAAGATATTCATACCCAGTACCTCTCCTGGCTCAGGTGCATGCTGTCTGGGAGACCTTTTGTGGGATTTACCCATGTCCCTGGCTACTCCTACCTTCTGCCAACAGTAACTTCTAGGAGTCCCACAAGTCGCAACTACCCCTTCGCTGCATGTGTAAGATCCTGCAGGTGTGGGAAAGAAAGAGACCACAGTCAGTCTCAGTCCTGCGTATGTGGTTCCCCTCTGCCTTGAATTGGTGTTGGTGCACTCACTGTCCTCCAGATTTGTTACTGTACGGACTTTGTTTGTCTGCCCTCATCTAATCTTAGTTGGCCACCCAGCTAACAAGATGTCCCCCTTCTTGGTTAGCGAAAGAATAAAAAAAAAAGAACTCTCTCGGCTCTTTTGCTGAAGGGGGGGTGGGGGGTACTCTAACTACTGTGGTTTCTGCAGGGGGAACCGTGAAGGGCTGAGTCGCACCTCAAGCAGCCGACAGAGTAGCACAGACAGCGAACTCAAATCCCTGGAGCCACGACCTTGGAGCAGCACAGACTCAGATGGCTCTGTCCGGAGTATGCGACCCCCTGTCACCAAAGCCAGCAGCTTCAGTGGAATCTCCATCCTCACCCGAGGTGACAGCAGTAAAGGTGGCAGTGCAGGAAGGATCTCTAGGCCAGGTAACGCAGCTTCTCCCTTTGTCACACCTGCCCTTCTTGCTGGGCTTTTGCAAAGCATCCTTAATAACTCACTTTTGATGACACATCTAGTTCAGTATAGTTTCCTAGAAATTTAAGGTGGTTTGCAGGAGAGGAGGAGAAATCTGATTTCTTAGATCTGTTATCCATTCTTAAATCTAGTTGCCTCTTTGATTTTCTTTCAGACTCTGTTCATTTTTAGGAAGGAGGGAAGAAAGACTAGTTGGAGTTCGATTATTTTATGTTATCCAACTGATATAGATCATTAGCTCAGGGCAAAGTTCCATAGTACCTGGGTTTGATTCCCATCACCCTGGTGCTTACGAATATCTATGATCCCAGTCCTGAGTATCAGATGCCCTCTTTCAGCCTCTCTGAGCACCAGGCATGAATGTACTACACATACATACCTACATACATACATACATTCATGGCAGGCAAAATAGTCATACACATAAAATAAAATTATTTTTTAAAAAAATCAAGCACACTGTGTGGTGGTGCCCGCCTTCAATTTTAGGCCTCAGGTGGCAGAGGCAAGCACATCTCTGTGAGTTCAAGGCCAACCTGGTCTACAGAGTTAGTTCCAGGGCATTACACAGAGAAACCCTGTCTCAAAAAAAAAAAAAAAATCCTAACAAACAAAAAAGGCTAAGCATGAAGGTATATACTTACAATCTCAGCACTGGGAAGGTAAAGACTAGAGGATTTTCTAGGCTCACTGACCAACCAGCCTAACTCAATAAACAAATCCATGAAACAGGGTGAGTGGTTCTGAAAGTAGCACCTTCTGTTGACCATGGACACAAACACACATAAAGCTCATGTTTCTACATTGTCTACACCATTGCCTACAAGGCATGGTGGCAACCTGGGTGGCTGAGGCAGGGGAGTCTCTATGAGTTCAAGGCCAGCCTGGTTTATACAGTGATTGCAGGCCAGCCAGAAGTACATAGTGAGATATTGTTTCAAAAAGAAAACAATAGGACTAGAGACATGACATGGAGGTTAAGAACACTGGCTGCTCTTCCAGTGGTCCTGAGCTCAATTCCCAGCAACCACATGGTGACTCGTAACTATCTATAATGAGATCTGGCGCCCTCTTCTGGTATGCAGGTATACATGTAGACAGAACACTGTAGATGTACGAAATAAATTGTTTAAAAACATAATAACAAATTTCAAGCAACTTAAGAAAGCATAACTTGTTAGTTTGCCATTGTAGCTTCAAATGTCTATCTTTCTCCATCCATTTCTTGAGTGTGATATTAGCTTTGTCCTGTCTGATTCTGATAGACTTTAGTCATCCCCCAAATGCACCTCTTCTCTCACCTTCTCTTCCTTGACCCTCTGAGGAATTCCTCATTCCTTGCTTTGCTGTCACTCAACTTTAGGGACAGTACCACCAATTCTTTTTTCTTACCAGATTTTGTTTGTGTGTTTTCTGAGACGGTTTTTTTGTGTAACAGCCCTAGCTGTCCTGGAACTCACTCTGAAGACCAGGCTGGCCTCAAACTCACAGAGATCCACCTGCTTCTGCCTTCCAGGTGCTGGATTAATGGTGTGCACCACCACTGCCCAGCTCTTACCAAATTTTAATAGTTGGATATGTATCCCATCAGGAAATCCTATGCCTTTCAAAAGGCCAAGGTTTATATCCTAAGTTTATTACATAATTCCTCACATGTAATATGTATTTAGTAAAAGTGTTGTATGTTGAGCCAGAGCAAACATTTATTTCTTTTTATTTAAGAAGATGTATTGGGGGCTGGAGAGGTGGCTCAGTGGCTAAGACTTGCTCTTCCAGAGGGTTCGAGTCCACATGGCTGCTCACACCTGTCTGTAGCTCCAGTTCCAGGGAATCCAACGTTAGTGCACATAAAATAAAAATAAATAAAACATCAAAAACAGTGGCACCTTAAAATAAATAGCTAAATAAATAAATGTGTGAATATGCAAAAGCCTTAGCCTAGAAAAGGGAAAATTTGTTGGGTAAAGGTTGTATATATGTGTGACTATGGATGCTTGAAGAAACAAGTTGCTCTCTCATCAGCTTTTATAAGAATAGTATTATACAAGTTGAGGAGAAAGTGAGAAGAACACAGTCCCATAAGGGACCAGGAATCTCTGAAGCTTTCTATTTTCAGCTACATTGTGACACACAGATTGATTTTAGACACATGAGGGAGATGCCTCAACAGTGTCTCATTTGAGGGGAGTTTTGTTGTTTGTTTGTTTGTTTGTTTTGAGACAGGTCTTTCTATGTACCCTGACTATCCTGGAACTTACCATGTAGACTAGACAGTCCTCAAATTCACAGAGATCTACCTGCCTCTCCCTGTAAAACATTTTGTTTAATTCCTAAACCAGACATTGACGTTCAAGGTGGTTCCTGACTTTAGGAAGCAGAAACCTGCTAAGAGGTGGATGCCTGTCAGCAGAGAAACTGCAATACATCTGTACCTTTGCATCGACCTTTGGATAAATGTGGGGCATGGGTAGAAGGAAGTGACAGAAAAGGGCAAGGAAAAACTAAAATCCTGAAGCTGGGCCCTTCAGGAGTAGTTATATTTGTGGTTTGTACTTTTACAACTTTGGGTGGGTTTCTTCTTTGCCTTAGGTATGGCACTAGGTGCCCCAGAAGTGTGCAACCAGGCCACCTCACCCCAGTCTGTCCGGGGCCTTCTCCCTTGTCCTGCCCAGCAGCAACAGCAGCAGCAACAGCAGCAGCAACTTCCTGCTCTCCCACCCACTCCTCAGCAGCAGCCTCCCCTGAATAATCACATGATTTCACAGGTGAGTCACAGGCCTCCTTTGCTCTGACTCAAGGAAGCTCTAGAAATGAGGTCATCATGTCTCTTGTCAGAAGTGTTCTACTCCTGCCTTCATTTATTATTTGTTAGGTGCTGGAAGAAAAGAATAAGGTCACATGTTTGGCCAAAGTTTTGTTGCTTTGTTCTGTTGAGACAGCCTCATCTCTCCTTCCTGCCTCCACTTTCCAGGTGTAGGGATTACAGACTGCACCGTGCACTGGGCTAGCCTGACAGCTCTGTTTCTTTTTCCTCCTCTCTCTTAGACACTGGGTCTCTGTGTAGCCCTGCCTGGCCTGGAACTTGTTATGTAAATGAGAAGTTCATCAGCCTCTGCCTCCTGAATATGGAGATTCCAAAGGTGTATGCCTGACAGTTTTTCCCAGTTTTTACTGAGGATTGTTAGCTCTTACACTCCACACCATGTTTCTGCTGTAATCTTTAAAGTCCTGTGTAGTTAACAAGGTGATTTTGTTCACTATGCCTACATATGGAACTTGAAAAGTGCTCTACCCCCCTTTCACCCCATAGGTTGACTGATCCATATGTCGATCCATAAACACATACTTATTTATTGGTTCAGGGGCAAGAATAACACTCAAGATCCACAGCATATTATCATAAGACATAAAATACCAGACAGGTGACATGCCACATGTGGGAAGCCGAGGTAGGAGGATCAAGGCTTGAAGATAGCCAGGCTACATAGTGAGCTTGAGGCTAGCATGAGCTGCAGAGTAAGACCTTCCTTAAAGACATAAAGACCCCAAAACTTGTCTATTTGACTTGCCATTAAAAGAGCCACATCTTCTTTATGGTGGAGGGGCAGCTCACACCTTTAATCCCAGAGCTCAGGAGGTAGAGGCAGTTGAATCTCAATGCATTCAAGGCTGGCCTGGTAGTGAGTTCTAGGGCAGACAACGCTACATAGTAAAGCCCTGGTTGATGTTGGTGTTAACCAGGGTTTGAGAAACATGTGCTTCTGTGCAGACATGAAAGCCATCCGCATAAGAGCCAGGTCTTCTCTCAGCTCGTCATGGAACTGTCCTGCCTATAAAGAATAAGAAATATTCTGAGTAGCCACTTGCTGTCTTATAAACAGTTGTTCATGTGTTCTTGTACCTGCCAGCATCCTTCATCTCCCTGTGCAGTCCAGCGTGGCCTTAGATAGAGCTCCTCTCTAGATGTAAAAGTCAGTTCCAGCCTGGTAGCCATGCCCTGGAAAGTCAGTTGGGAAGATCCCAGGATGACCCACCATCTGCCCCATGACATCGTCTTGTTAGCTTGGGTCCCCACTAAGGCATGGCATGTGTGTAGGTCCTCTGCTCTACTGAGAATGGGTAAACTTACTCCCTCCAGCCACCTCCTATTGTTGTTTTATTTCACTTGCTAAGGTCCCAGCTTGTTTTAGGTTTTTTTTTCCTGAAATGTATTTTAATACAGTTTTGCTCCCTTTCTCTTAGTCTTTTGTTTTTTCCTTCTACCTGCTATCCACACTAAAAACACAGCGAGAATGGAGACGGGATAGGAGAGGGAAGGAAATAGTGAGTGGTAGGCTCTAACTCCAAACTTGGACTCCAGTCCTCCCCTGCTCTGGATTCTGCAATTCAGTGGATGAGTTATTGGTGTGCAGTGCTGTAGGTTGGGGATTAGGTCTGTATTCTCTCAGAATGATACTCTTGAGATTAACCCTAGTCACACAGTCCCAAGAGAATCTCCCCTGGTAGGTTGCAGTGTCCTAGAAGTGTGTATGGTAGCTACTGTCTTACACTGCCTCTAACATTTGTTTTCACACACACACCTTTTACCTTCTATCTATCCTTCCGTCTTACTGGTTCTCTCCCTCTTTCTTCTGTGGTACCAGACTTCACAACTGAGGCCTTTCCTTCCTTGTTTCTTTTCTCCCTTCCTTCCTGTTTCCTTTTTTTGTGTTGTCCTAATGACTGTCAGCACTATAGGGCTGAGAAATTGCAAATTGGTTCCTCGGATTCAGAAATGAAGGAAGTGGAACGCTTGCCACTGTGTTCTAAACCTTTTGGAGAACTCTAAAAAAGGGATCGTTACCTTCAGTGCCTAGAAGAGGCGTTTGCTGAGGCCCGGGGCTGTCCTGGCAGAGCAATACTCTGCCCCTCTTGGGAGGTTTCCTCTGTGTGAGCAGACATGCATCTCATGTGGTCATGTTTCATTCTGTTGATTTAGGCTGAAGTGAGTGTTGCACAGAGTCCCTTTAGCCCTGTGACTAGAGTCTTAAGACACTGTAGAGCTGTTCACTTTTCCCAGATTCGCCAGTAGGTGGCAACGGATGTCCTTGTGCTTTCTTAGACACTCCTGGATCTGGAATTTGAGACTGTCCAAGAAGATAATAGTAGATTAACAACAAAAAATAAAAGCCAAACCAACCAAACAAAACATTGCAGTACCTGGAGAGGTGGTTCAGCAGCAAACAGCACTGGTCACTGGCTGTTCTTACAGGTTCATTTCTACATGGTGGCTCCCAACCATCTGCAGTTCTGGTTCCAGGGGAACAAGTACCCTCTTCAGTCTCAGTGGGTGTTAGGGACGCAAGTGGTACATGGTACGCATGCAGGGGAAACATCCATTACTCACTTTAAGCTTCCTAGCAAGGGGAACCAGAGGAGCTCCATCCTCCCCACCCCCCTTCTCTCTTCTCCCCCTTCACTCCAGAATCTATTATGTACTCCTGACTGTCCTGGAACTCCCTGTGTAAGCCTGACTGGCCTCCAACTCTCAGAGATCCGCCTGTCTGCCTGAGTGCTGGGATTAAGGTGTGGACCACCATTCCCAGTTCAGTCTCTTAAAACTCACAAGGGTGTGAAAAACAAGAGTTCATAAGGCCTGAGCCAAGGTAAACTTCTCCCAGGAAGGGGAGGACAATAGCAAATGGAGATTAAAAACCCCTAGCATTTGTAGCTGATACTTGGCAGCTTGGCCAGCAGTTACATTTAGAATGCCGTTGGCTGATAGAAAACAGGACTGTCAGGAGTCCAGGCTGGGGCAACATTCCTTTCCAGGGTATTTGGAACTCTCAGTAACTTTTTAAAAATCCCGATGCCAAATCCTCTAAGGATTCCAGTTTCCTTTGGGGAGTCTTATAATTCCCTTCCCTTCATCCCTCTCCACACTCTTAGTATAGATTGGTGTGAGCACATGTCCTAAAGAACTGGATTTCAGGAGTGTGGTTGTGGCACACTTCTTTGATTCCAGCACTTGGGAGGCAGAGGCAAGTGGATCTCTGTGAGTTCCAATACAGCCAGGGCTACACAGAAAAACCCTGTCACACACACGAAAGAAAGAAAG
>NC_022024.1:8929305-8931258 GCF_000317375.1 Microtus ochrogaster
AGACAGGGGATTTCAAGCCTTATTCTGTCATTTAGCTGTATGATCCCAGGTGAGATACTCATATTCTCTGAGCCTTATTTTTAGGGGATGGGGACTGTTGCTTAGGGTTGAATCAAGAACTTTGCACTTCCAGCAAACATTACTTAGCTACATCCCCAGGTTGACCTTTATTTTTATTATCGGAATTACAAGCTATCATATCTAGATATTTTTGTAAGGCTGTCATGAAACAGTGTAAATGTTATGTCCCTCTTTTTCCTTACCTCTCTTCTTCTCTCCTCCCTCCTCTATGGGAGACTGGAGAATCGATGAGATAATTCAAATGAGTAAAATAGAATTAGTTGTTCTCAGTAAACAGATTCTCCTGCCTGAAGCTAGTGAAGGGATGGGGATAAAAACATAGCTAATCTGGTTTTATTTGACCCTGAGTTTACCCCATTTGTTCATGAGGGCATTTTTTCCTCACAACCTGCAGGAACTGGCTAGGCTCCAGAATCTGCTGGGTGTCTGTTGTTTTTCTTCCCTCTAGAGGGCGACGTCTCTGTGGGTGAGCCCTTCTTCCAGGAGACCTGCCCTTGGATGACCCTTCCTACAAAAGCAGTGCAGCCGTGCACACAGGAATCCCTCAAGTGGGCATTTAGGTCACAGACCTTGGCCTTGAGAGTCCTGAGATTACTCACACTCACAAGAGCCGCACAGTTTGAGTGGCTAATGGGCAGAGAGTACACTGGGTTTCTTCTGATAGAGATGTGAAAGCTACCAGCTACCCCAGGCTTGGTGGCCAAACTGCTCGGTGGCCTTGTGGTCCATGTGAAATGTCTCCTATGATTAACATGCTGTTCTTCCCCTTCCCCCCATTTCTGCCCCTCTGCCTCTCCTTTTGTCCTTTCTCTTCCTCTCCACATGCCTCTCTGCTGGTCCACAGCCAGTCCCGGCCCTGCAGCCCTCTCCGCAGCCTGTTCAGTTCTCTCCAAGCTCCTGTCCCCAAGTCCTTCTGCCAGTTTCTCCGCCCCAGCAGTACAACATGGTATAAACTCCACACTCCCTTTTGTCTTGTCCCTGTGTGGCCTGCATCTGTGGGGGTGTCTGGGTCAGTCTGGTGGTCTTGCAAGCATGTTGTGCTTCTGGAAGAGATGTTGAAAGCTATTTCTTGAGGGACCAGCACAGGCTGAACCTAATCCCAAATAATGGTCTCATCATGGCAACCAAAAGATAGGTAAATACATGACAGGGGAGTGTCAGGAGGTGATGGGACGAGCCCGGCCCTGATCTCTGCTGTGTGTATCCGTCAGTTCGTTGTTCCCAGCTTCTTCCTCTCTTACCCATCTCACTGTGTCAGATGCACAGTACATGCCATCTATGCTGTTTGTAAGTGAGTGTAGTGTACAGACCTTCAATCTCAGCACTTACGAGGGTAAGGCAGAAGGATTGCCCTTAGTGCAAGGCCAGCCTAGGCTACATAATGAATTCCAGTCCAGCCTGGGCTAGAGGAATATCCTGTCTCAAAAATACCAAAAATAAATAAATTTTAAAAAGTAATAAATTGTTTGCATCCTAAATACAAATGCTTTGCAAATCTGATTTGCCTCATAGTTGATAACTTGATGGTGGTGCTGAGCCCTTTTTCTACTTACATTGGTCACACACACCTCTTTGCTGTTTTACTAGAACCCTCCCCCCTTTTCCTCCTACCCCTATCCCCATTCTGAAAGTGCTGGATATGGACCTAAAAATCCATCTGCAGTCTAGTCCGCTTCTCATCTATTCCTGACAAGAAAGAGCAACAGTTCTCTGAAATTGAATGAATCAAGAGGCCAACGTTTCCTTTTGATTTCTAGTATTTTCTTTTGCAAAAGAACTACTCTGATGTATGTGCATGTGTGTTTGGATGTGAATTACTGTTCAGAGATGTGTGTGCATGTGTGTTTGGATGTGAATTACTGTTCAGAGATG
>NC_022024.1:8931358-8934904 GCF_000317375.1 Microtus ochrogaster
TGTGCATGTGTGTTTGGATGTGAATTACTGTTCAGAGATGGATGTGCATGTGTGTTTGGATGTGAATTACTGTTCAGAGAGTAGAACAGACCAGGGAGCTAAGAAACTAACCTGTCCCCCACGCAAGTGCGAGATGGCACACCATCACCTGTGCGTAGGGAAGACAGCTGGGAGAAAGGTAATTACAGTCCCGCCAGTCAGTCTCCTCCTCTGAATCAGCCTCTCTCCCTGGCCTCCTTTCGGAGGTGAGAATTGGAAGTGGGTTTTGAAGGGCAGGAGAACTCCAGGCTAGTGTCGGAGAACAAAGGTGGAAATGACCTCGGAAGGGAGCACGGCGACAAGCAGCAGGCGTGAGCCCAGCAGTCAGTTCTTGGCTGTGGAGGCGCAGGAACCTTGCTGGCCATATTCTACACAGGTGTTTCCAGATGGTTGATAAAAACAGGATTTATAGCAAGGCAGGAGCCCTTTTTATAGCTAGGAGCACGAGGAATGCAGGAAACAGAAGAATTCTTGTTTGTCCTGTTTTCCTTAGGTCGGTAGAAGTTGTACCCTTTGCCTCCATTGCCTAAGAAACAGCCTTAATAATAGTTGTCATTAGGGAAGCCCTTGTCACCATTCTGTAGAGATGCTGTTTCTGAACTTGGGCTTTACACAGCTTTTCTCAGGGCACAGAAGCACGACTGCCTCAAATGGTCTAGGGAATGCTGTAGAATAGCAGCTCTCCACCTGTGGGTCGTGACCCCTTCCCTGAAGACCATCAGAAAACACGGATATTTACATTAGCAAATTGCAGTTATGAAGTAGCAACAAAATAATTTTATGGTTGGAGGTCACTGCAGCATGAGGAACTGTGTTAAAGGGCCCCAGCATTAGGAAGTTTGAGAACCACTGCTTTAGAACATTGCTATTTCTTTTGTTCTGGTCTTGGTTTTAGTTACTAATATATTTGAAACAAGGCCTGTGTAGCCGAGACTAGCCCAGAACTTAGTGTGTAGCTGAAGCTCATCCTGAACTGATGATCCTCCAGCCTCCACCTCCCAGGTGTGTGCCAGCACACCAGCTCTGTCTCTTTCTGTATTGAAGCCAAATGCATAAGGCTTGGCACAGCCTCAGTCCTTGAGTCTCCTACTCTCCCAACAGGCAGATGACCTCAGCAACCCCTTTGGACAAATGAGCCTTAGCCGCCAAGGTTCTACTGAAGCAGCTGACCCGTCCTCAGCTCTGTTCCAGCCCCCGCTTATTTCCCAACATCCTCAGCAAGCTAGCTTCATCATGGCTTCTGCAGGGCAGCCCCTCCCTACTTCTAACTACTCCGCCTCTAACCATGCACCACCTACTCAGCAAGTCCTGCCACCCCAAGGCTACATGCAACCCCCACAGCAGGTAAGCAGCCCTTTCCTCGGCTCCTAGTCAGTGCTCCAGTTTGTCAAGTATTTCAGCTCTTTCTTCCTCTGGTTTAGACAGACCAGAAAGACTTCTATCCCCATTGTTCACTTTGGACAGTCCCTGTTGTACCAGAGACCTCCTTTCAAGAGACACAAGTCTTGATTTATTTCAAACTTGTTTAGTCACCTGATAATTGTGAACCCAAAATGTCTCTATTTGCAAATTTCTGGTTATCAGCCCTGAGGCATTTAGTAATTTGCAGATGTTATGGCCGGATTAAAGAGACCTCTTACATCTATTTCCTCTGACCAAAGATCCAGGTTTCTTACTACCCCCCTGGACAGTATCCTAATTCCAACCAGCAATATCGACCTCTCTCTCACCCGGTGGCCTATAGCCCCCAGCGTGGTCAACAGCTGCCTCAGCCATCCCAGCAGCCTGGTGAGTGGAAGTGCTGGTGTGAGATGGTGTCCAGGGGAGGACAGAGCCCCGGAGAGAAGGACCTTCCCGGGAGTCAGGCAGGGGAGGGAGTTTGGGGGGAGGGAGTAGGAAGTCCTAGATTTCTAAGGAAGGAGTCAGGTAAGAATATAGAAAGAAAGGCAGTTAGAGCTGTGGGGGTGACCTCCTAAACACTCATACTGACTTCTGTGCCTTATCCATCCTTAGGTTTACAGCCCATGATGCCTAACCAGCAGCAGACGGCTTACCAAGGCATGCTTGGGGTCCAGCAGCCTCAGAACCAGGGCCTACTCAGCAACCAGAGAAGCAGCATGGGAGGCCAGATGCAAGGCCTTGTGGTTCAGTACACTCCACTGCCTTCCTACCAAGTGGGTGTATTCTGTGTTAGAAATGGTCACCCCGTCCTTGTGAAGCAGAAAGGACAGCCTCCCGGGGTCATGCAGACTTAAGTTTCCAACACTGAGATAGCATCTTTCCCTAGCACTTTTAGGGTTGTTCTATTTTCAAAGCAAGCCCAAAGAGTTGAGAAGAGTCTTTAGACTGTGGTTTCCATACAGTCACATAAGAGTTGTGTGCCCAGGAAACAGTCCAGAGGAGAACCAAGCTCCCTCCTTGTGTCTGTTATCTGAGGACGATGTATGAAAGAAGGAGAGCTTGTAATAGCTCTGTGGGTGTTTGCTTTGGGCAGAGGAGGAGCACTGGAGGAGACTCCTAAAATGAGAAGTTGTGCTGGGCTCCTGATGAGCTGACCCCTAGTCATGTTCTTCTTTACCCAGGTCCCAGTGGGCAGTGACTCACAAAATGTGGTCCAGCCACCTTTCCAGCAGCCCATGCTGGTCCCTGCCAGCCAGTCTGTGCAAGGAGGCCTCCCAGCAGGGGGTGTGCCCGTATACTACAGCATGATCCCAGCAGCTCAGCAGAATGGCACCAGGTGAGGCCTGCTGGAGAGGCAGGACACAGCTCCCATTGACTGTCTAAGAGACCTAAGATTAAAGACCCCATCAGTGTCCTGGCACAGTGCACACATGCAGTCCAGTACTTGGGAGCCTAATCCATTAGGGTCACCACTTGAAAGTCAACAGCCTGAAAAGTATGTGTGGGAGGGTCGTTCTCCTCTCCTCCTCATTGATTTGGTATGTATATAAAGCTTAGCAGCAAGAACAGCCTGCTTCTTAGACACAGATTGGAATGATTGTTATTCAGTCAGCTGGACCCAGAACTATGAGATAGGGACCAATCATCATTAAAAGAACCAATTTTACAATATACTTATATAATTTTTTTCTTTCTATAGAGAGGATAGATATATCATAGCTGTAGAGGAGATATTTTTAGAAATAATCTAGTCTGCTACCATTGTTTGTTTG
Source organism: Microtus ochrogaster (assembly GCF_000317375.1). Lineage (NCBI taxonomy): Eukaryota > Metazoa > Chordata > Mammalia > Rodentia > Cricetidae > Microtus > Microtus ochrogaster. The sequence continues at coordinate 8,934,571 of NC_022024.1, forward strand.
TTTTTCTGTGTTTCTTTTTTGATTGTTTGGGTTTTTTTATTTTTATTTTTTCCAGACAAGGTCTCACTTTGTATCCCTAGCTGTCCTGGAGCTCACTCTGTAGTCTAGGGCGGCCTCAGACTCAAAGATCCACCTGCCTTTGCCTCCTCTCTCTGGCTGATCACAGGCAGATCTCTGTGCGCTTGAGGCCAGGCTGTTCTACAGAGCAAGTCCATGACAGTCAGGTCTAAACAATGAAACCCAGGCTGGAAAAAAACAAGATAGATAGATAGATAGATAGATAGATAGATAGATAGATAGATAGATAGATAGATAGATAGATAGATAGATAGAT
>NC_022024.1:8935004-8937430 GCF_000317375.1 Microtus ochrogaster
CAAGATAGATAGATAGATAGATAGATAGATAGATAGATAGATAGATAGATAGATAGATAGATAGATAGATAGATAGATGATAGACAGATGATAGATAGATAGACAGATGATAGATAGACAGATGATAGATAGACAGATGATAGATAGATAGATGGATGGATGGATGGATGGATGGATGGATGGATGGATGGATGGATGGATGGATGGATGGATGATAGGGCAGATAAGTAAATGAATGACTGTATAGATAAATGAATGGATGTATGGATGGGTAAGGAGATTCAAATAGGAATCCTAACAAACTACTTGAAGTCACACAGCTGGACAGATGTGCAGCTGAACTAGAATTAATGTGTGTTCACCTCCAATGTGTGTTTGTTTCTCAAACACACATCTGTTTATATCTCCATGTTGTTTTGAATTTCGCAGCTTTTTTTTCTCCTGTTTGTCTTTAAGTGACAGCCAGTGTTTCCCACTGTGTATGCACCCTTAGTTCTTTTACCCGTTTCTTCCTAGCACTGTGGGTCTGACCCTGGCTCTGTGTATGTACACACGTGTGTGTTTGGTGTTCCCCACAGTTGAGAAGAGCATGTGCTGCTCTCATCCCGTATTTAGCACTGATTAGCAGCTTCCTAATTGAAAGATGATCAAGTACAAATATATATAATTAAGTTTGAACTGATGAATGATTTTAGAAATTGCATGGCAAATTGATCTGGGAATGGCTTGTAGCTGCCTCTGCTTCCCACAGGGGAGGCCTAGGGAGCAGCAGCTGTTTGCCAGGAACCATGTTTCTCTCCCGTCCTTACCAGTCCTCTCTTCTCACCTCCCAGCCCTTCTGTGGGGTTTCTGCAGCCTCCTGGCTCTGAGCAGTACCAGATGCCTCAGTCACCCTCTCCCTGCAGCCCACCACAGATGCCACAGCAGTACTCAGGTAAGGGGGTAAAGAATCTGGGGAGAGCTTGGGCCTGCTGAAGGCTTACATTGTAAAGCAGTGGAGGGTTCAGAGGTGAGCTGTGACCTCATCACAAAGACCTAAGTCTTGGTGAGTGTGGAGTGCAACGCCTTAGTGCTAACTACACTCAGAAGGTAGATACAGAAGGACGATGGGTCTGAGCTACATCTCTGGGTCCTGCATGTGTATGTGCGCATGTGTCCGCGTTTTTTCCTTACCTCTGTGGCCTGCACTCATTTGTCCTTTAGACAGCTTTTCTCTTTCTCTTGGAATATGAAAAAAAAGTTGAAAATGTTTTGTTTTGTTTTGTTTTTTTTGAGACAGGGTTTCTCTGTGGTTTTGGAGCCTATCCTGGAACTAGCTCTTGTAGACCAGGCTGGTCTCGAACTCACAGAGATCCGCCTACCTCTGCCTCCCAAGTGCTGGGATTAAAGGCGTGCGCCACCACCGCCCAGCTTGTAAATGTTTTTTAAACCCACCATAGATCTATTTTGCAGATTTTGGTGTGTACTCATATACATTGTGATTTTGGTTTGGTTTGGTTGGTTTTTCATGACAGGTTTAGCTCTGGCTGTCCTAGAAATCACTCTGTAGACCAGTGTTGGGATTAAAGGCGTGTACCACCACTGCCAGGCCACTGTGATGTTTTTATTCTGACCATAGTCTATAAGGAAATCTAAGACTCCAGTGAATGTCTTACCAAAGGTCATCATAGTCCTAGGACCAAAACTTAGATCTTCTGACTGTGTGCCCTGTAAGCTGCATCTTCAACAACAGATTTTCAGGAGGCTTTGTGCTCTTTCTTTCTATCCAGAAACTAAATGGGCTTTATGGTAAACAGCTGTGGGCCTCCATCTGCCCTCCAGCATACCCAGGCTGATTGCCCTCGCTGGTTTCCCCTCCAGTCCTCCCAACACTTGCTGCGCTACAGCTAAAGAAGCTTCAGGGCTTTGGGAAAGGAATCTTTATTCTTTTCTTTCTTCTTGTTTTTGAGACAGAATTTCTGAACTGTAATTCACCCTCGGGCCATCCCCATTCCACTTTGTTTGGGGATATCTGCGCGCCCTCTTCTGGTGAAAGGGAGCCATTTGGTTTTTCCAATTGGAATGAAGGACTTTCTTCTAAGATTTTTTTGCACTCTCACTGTTAGATGCTTTGGGGGAAGTTACAGAATTACTGGTGCTCATAAGACATGATCTATTAAGGTGAAATAACCTCTGGCTTCATCCAGACCAAACACAGATCTCTTGAAAGCTAAGGCTTTAAATTCATCCACTCTTTTATTACATGAGTGGACGCTCCAACCCCTTCTTACTGTCTGCCAAGGGCACTTGGCCTTGAAATTCTCAGTGGAATATGGAAATTGTAGAAACCACTCTCCAAAAATTACTGTGTACCATGTACTGTGTTGGTGCTCAGTACTGCAGGGAATTTTCTCCCTGTTTGTTAAGACCCATGTGTACATGTGCAT
>NC_022024.1:8937631-8945439 GCF_000317375.1 Microtus ochrogaster
TTTTTTGTGGTATGTTAGTATATCTCTTTGGTTTCTGGTATCTGTTGTTCAAATCTAAAGGATCTTTGAATCAAAAACAAAGAAAAAGAAAATAATTTTGTGTTACTCACTTGACCTAGTGCCAAGCCAACTAAAACATCTTTTGTTCTGGAGACTAGCAGCACCCGAGGTCTAGGCCCAGGGTGGAGAAGGAAAAAGTTCGAACTTCCCAACCCTCTCCATCATCTGTTTTCCTTACTGCTTTGGAATTTCCGCAGTTATAACTCCTTTCTTCCCTAGACTGGTTCTAAGCTTCTGACAGCCCTGTATCCTTCCCAGACAGTGGGACCCAGACCCTCTGTCCTACCCATGTTAACTAAGAGATGATGTTCCCTCGACAATTAATATTTAAAATTGTTAATACCTGCTCAGGGAAGTTAAGGAAATTTTTAAAAAGAAACAAGTGTTTTTTCCTCTTTCTTTTCTAGTTCCTGTTAACTTGGCAGGCAGAGTCACAAAAGGCACTCTCTCACCTTCAGAGGACGGTCGCCCCACCCTCCTCTCATGTAGCAACTTGGTCACTTTTCCAAAAATAAAGGCAGGGATTAGGATTGGCTGTTCCCAGAACAACTGTTGAGGTTTATTAATACCAGTTCACCTCTAGGCCTGAACGTTAATTCTGCCACTATAATGCTAGATAAAACCATAACTCCAGGAAACTCTTTGTCTCCCACTGAAACGATGGCTTTCGGGTCCCCTGAGGTTTACCGGGTTCTGTTTGGGAAGATGCACACAAGCATGAGGGAACAGTGAGGCTTGTCAATAGGCTCCCTCACGGTGACACAGCAGCACGGACAGTGTGGAGTGCACATGGGAACAGCCTCTCAGCCTCTACTGCCTCATTTCTAAGGGTTTCAAAGCTGAGAATATTCTCTTCCGCTTCAGAAAGATCTTCCTCTCCCTTGACAAAAAGAAGGTGGGGTGAGGAGCCAAGATACTGATTTCTGTCCTATGATTTTGACTTCATTTCTTTTTCATAGATTTGGTCCCTGATGGTAAGGAAGAAGCCCTATCAGTTTTCAGTTTTCTCTCTCGGTGATCTAAAAAAAAAAAATCTAAACAAAAAGCGAAAACCAATTCTGCCAGACATAAATGTCATCTGCTTGTATTTATGTGGTTTGCTCTGCCCAATCGACCTTTCTGCCCAGGTTTAATGATGCCACTTAAAAAGCCATTCACATGTCCCCTCTCCTTTCTTAGCTCTCAAGCTGAAATTGATTTCCTTATTCAGCCCCCTTTTCCCTCTTCCGCCCGCTCTCAGCCCAGGCTCCTTCCCCAGCCCGATGACAGGGAAGTGCTATCACTGGGCAGTAGAATTTTTTTTTTTTTTGCCATGTCCATTAAGAAGTAGGGACGGTTCAGCAGTTAACAGATGCCACCTGCTTTTGGCTCGAGGAGAAGCATAAAATCAGCTCATCAGTTGAGGGCTGTGTCCTCGGTTGAGTGAAGGAACAGTGCTCCAGGCCAGCGGGGGAGGACTGAGTATGGAGAGTTGAGAGCAGAGGCTGCAGCTAAGACTCCTGGCTGTATTTTATTGTTGTTGCTGGCATCAGAGAAGATAATATAAGGATCTCCCGATAGCTCCTTACATCTGTGTTGGTATTAGGAGATGCGTCCTCTGTCCCGCCTGTGCCCACCTTCCCTAGCCCAGGGCGTTAGGCTCTGATTATGAGCTGCCTCTAGAAAAGCTGTAGATTTGATTATTTTTGTGGTGGCCCCTTGGATACATTGAGGAGTTTGAATAAAGTCAGTTGCAGTGTTGTTGGTAGAGGGTGGTAGAGTGCATAGGGCTGATAGGATGGGGAGCCAGGGAGCCCGAGCAGCTGTAGTAAAGGAGAGTTGTTAGGGATGCACAGGACACCACACTGTGATGTCCCATGGCCCTCTGCCAGCCACACTGATGAATGTGTTGCTCGCTTTGGAGCGGGGCATAGGAAGATGGCAGCCTATTGCACTAACTATTTGTGCTCTCTGACTTAATAAACCCTAGATAGTGGGATACACAAACTGGCCAGAGAAACGGATCAGATTGCTCTCTGAGACCTCCTGTCTTTTTTCTTTTACTGAACTATGACCAATACTACCTGAGCAAGCACTCTCCTTCCAGCATGGCTAGTACCCAGAGACTGTAGCATTTCCCATCGTAGAGGCAATGGCAGCCCCGAAGTACCAGACCATGAAAAGCACAGCATTGCAGCTTCTGAGCTGGTAATCCCGGTAATCCCATTTTTTTCACCACTATCCACTCCAGCTCAGCCCCAGCCAGAATACGGCCTGAAAGGTCAGAAGAAAACTATCACGCTGTGTAATCCCCTGTGTAGAACCAGAGCCCTCCCTGTTCCTCCCAATGGGGACTGTCCATCAAACTGCTTCTCCCTGACTCAACCTTCTTTTTCCACAAGGAAGATTGGACCTTTCCCTCCTCCACCTTGTCAGTAGAAAAAACTATCTGTAGCTACAGTACCAGAACCTCACAGTGGTATCCAGCTGTGCTATATTGGAATCTGCCAGTATAGCCTTCAGAAGGTTCTGGCCCTACCATCATCCTTCTGGCTACCCTCCTGTCTCAGTTTTCCTACCCTAGTCCCCTCCCTTTATCACCCTGTTATCCAGTGTAAGTATAAGGTAAACTCTACAAAGTACCAGTCCTATCTCAGCATCTCCAGGATAGAGTCCAAATATCCTTCCAGAATGCACCTCAGACTCTGCTCTCAACTCTTTGCTTAACGTCCGAGTTGTTAATAAACTGTCCTTTCTAGGGGGACAGTGACCAGGCTTGTTTGTTGTACACTCAGTGTGCAGTGGAAGGAGGAAGGACTGGTGCATAGCAATAAATGCTTGTTAAAGATGCTTCTTATTTCTTAGTGTTTTTCCGGCAATGTGGTTATATCTTAGCACCTCATGTCTACAAACTGTGCCCTCTACTGGAATGGTTCCTCCCTTCACCAGCTGGTGACCACAGAGTACTTTGTGGATCCACTTAGTGAAGCTGTGAGCATTCATCTTCTCCAGAGCAATTCAACTTTGCTGGCTTACCCTCAGTCCTTTCCAGAAAAACTTGCTTATATCAGCAGCCCTGGACCACACCCCAGACTAGAGCTCATGCTGTGTGCAGACATTTCAGCAGTCTGACCTGGGTATTTGGGAATACTCAGTTTTGACCAGTGGAGTGGTTTTTCTGCCTATCATAACAAACTGCCCCACCAGGTGAAGGGCAGGAGAATATTAGCATCTGGTCTCATCTCTCTTCCACTCAAACTTCCACTGGTTGGGGAGAGAGACTCTGAGGCCAGATCAGAAGCCGTCTCGATGCCTGGCAAGACACAGTTGGAGTGGCCCTGAAGCAAGTGGGTGGGTTTGCTGCTGGCTTTCCACTCAGAGTTAACTGTGCTCCCAGAATAGTTTGAATTCCCAACAACTGCTTTCTTTGTGCCACTCAGGAGTGTCACCTTCTGGACCAGGTGTGGTGGTCATGCAACTGAATGTCCCTAATGGACCTCAGACCCCCCAGAATCCATCTATGGTCCAGTGGAGTCACTGCAAATATTACAATGTGGACCAGCGAGGTCAGAAGCCTGGGGACCTGTATAGTCCTGAAGGTAATCCCCAGGTAAGTCCTTCACCCTTGTCTTAGGAAGAAACCTTATATCATTGCACACCTCATTTATAATTTCTCTGGATCTTCAGATGGAGAAACATGAGAATATCAAAGTGTATCCTCTTTCCAGGACATCAGACCATGCTTAGAGCATATTTAAAATGGAGAATCCTGGGATGAGTGTTGCTCAGTTATTGATCACAAGCCTTGTGCATATGCGATTCTGGGCTGGGGTAGATGGCATCTACAGGACAGTACCCAAGCTGGGCGGTAGTGGCGCACACCTTTAACACCAGTACTCAGGAGGTAGAGACAAGCGGATCTCTGTGTGTTTGAGGCCAGCCTGGTCTACAGAGTGAGTTTCAGGACAGCCAGAGCTACACAGAGAAACCTTGCCCCCCCCCAAAAAAAAAGCAAAACAAAAAGAATAATACCCAAAATTGACCTCTAGCCTTCACAGACATACATATATACATGTACATACACAAACATGTACATATATGTCAGGGACCCCACAAGCTTCACAGCCTGCAGGAAACGATCTGAGCAAGGTGAGGAATGAAACTCTAGTCAAAACCACTTTTTCAAGCGCTGGGTCAGAACGTCCAGAGTTTGACCTCAGGGTTTATTTTTCTTACAAAATTAAACACAGTAAAACTTAGGGAAGAGGTTTCTGCATGGCAGTTACCACAACAGAGATTTAGGTATAGCCGTGTGTAAACTCCCAGGCTGGGTAGCAAGCACCTGTGACCTTTACAATAAATAAGAGTGAGTTCTGTTGACTGATGAACAGTGCTCAGGGCAAGGACCTTAGGAGAAAGAGTCTGTAATGAGCATAAGGACAGGTTCTGCCGATGGGGGAGGCACATGGAGCCTTTTTAAAGGATGGTTAGAGTCACTGAGAGACAAGGTCCGGGGTGAGGGCCTAAACAGTGCTCAAGATATTGGGGATCTAGGAAGGCTGGCTCTGTAGAATAGCACAAGATCACCAGGGGGTCATACAGAACCCACTCCAGCCTTCCAGGTGATCAGACGTCAGTCATTTTCTTCTTTTGAAGAGTCTGGTTTCTCTAATGTTTTCTTTAAGCTGTGCCTCCTACACAGACAAAACAAGGGAGTGGTTTATCGAAAGTGGATACTAAGAATACAAACTTGGGCTGTCAGGCAGGTGAGTGCTTTGGTGCTTGCCCAGCACAGCTGAAGCCCTGGGTTTGATCTCTCATGCTAGAAATAAGGATAGTTATAGCATCACAAACTAGGGAACAGGAGGGTGCTTTGCACAGCAATCTGGCTTTGGGCAGTTGATACAAGACTCCTTGTTTCTTGAGAGTAGTAAATTGTGTGTTGGGACACACCAAGGTGAGTGTCCGTGTGAAAGAGAGAGGGAGGGAGTGACATGTGCTCTTCTCTTTCACAGGCCAACGCACAATTGGGCAACAGCCCCGTCACATCTCCTACCCAGTCTCCAGCACCCTCTCCTGTCACCAGCCTCAGCAACGTCTGCACTGGACTTGGTCCCCTGCCTGTCCTCACCCCATTCCCCCGGCCTGGGGGTCCTGCACAGGGTAGGGAGTTAGGTGGAGGTGGGCTGCTGTGGACCTTAGCACTCACTGTCCATCCCAGGGTAGCAGTGGGTGGGCAGCAGAGCTGCCACCACAGCAGAGGACACCTACCCCCCTGTAGCTCTCACAGGCGTTGCTCCAGCCTCCTGCACACACTGGCTGTTTGCTCCCAAGTGGAGAAAAGAGAGGAAAGAAATTCCCTTTCTACTGGAAAAGAATGCAGCCCAGCATCAGTGTTGGACCAGAGAGCTGGGGATGTGAGCTGCATCAGAACAGTGTGGGGCTGTCTGCTTCAGAGTTTCTAGGTGGGTGGTGTGCCTCAGGAGGCAGAGGCAGGAGGATCCCCAAATTTGAGTCCAGCTCGATCTACAAAGCAAGTTCCAGAATAGCTAGAACTGTTACACAGAGGAACCCTGTCTCAGGAAAGAAAGAAAAGAAGATATTTAAAAAAATTTTATTTTTTAGTTGGGCGATGGTGGTGCACGCCTTTAATCCCAGCACTCAGGAGGCAAAGGCAGGCGGATCTCTGTGAGTTCGAGGCCAGCCTGGTCTATAAGAGCTAGTTCCAGGACAGGCTCCAAAGCTGCAGAGAAATCCTGTCTTGAAAAACAAAACACAAATGAACAAAAAAAGTATTATTTATGTGTGTGCCTATGTGAGTTTATGTGTATCTTGAGCTAGAGTTACGGACAGTTGTGAGATACTGATGTGGGTGCTGGGAGCCCACCCATGTGCTCCACAGGAGCAGTACGTGTTCTTAGCTGGTGAACCATCTCTCCAGCTCCAAGATGAGTGATTCTTTAGAGGCAACACTGATTTTCAGTTAAAGCTCTGGGTTCCAGTTCCAGGACAAACTAGATTTGTGATGTTGAACAAGTTACTAAAACTTAGAAGTAGACCTTAATTTTCTCATCCATAAAATGGGGATAAACATGCATAAGATGGAAATAGTCTTGTTGCTTTTTGCTTTGTCTGTCACAAGTAATCTAAAAATAAGATGTTTAAAACTGAAATATTCCTAAATGAATCATTCTGTGAGTAGTAAGCTTCACGACACTCGGTTTGTCCCAGGCCTTGTGCAAGTGCTCTACACACCGTGTTCATTTAGCTGTTCAACAGCACCGAAGAGAGGAACCCAGCACCGCCATTTCCCGTTAGAGTCCGTGTGTTGGGCTGGCATCAGTTCTCACTCTGCACCGCCTCTCCCGTGGGCAGAAGCTTGAGTGCCTGGAGATGAGGGCAACTGTAGAGGAGATGAAGGCATTAGTAAGGCTCAAAGTTCTTCCTCAGCCATTTTTCTTTTCTTGAGACTCTCACTGTGCCGGGCTAGCCTCAGTCTCCCAAGTGCTAGAATAGCAGGCATGTACCATTACACCTGACTCCCTTGACCATTTCCCTAGGGTCTCTGATGGACAGAACTCCAGGTGAAGTGATCTAAAGCCCTACTAAGAGTTTTGGAAGAGACATAGCTCTTCGTTTTGTTTTGTTTTTTCTGAGACAGGGTCTTACTATGTAGCTATGGCTGTCCTGGAACTCTCCATGTAGACCAAGCAGATCTGCCTGCCTCTGCCGAGTGCTGGGATTAAAGGTGTGTGCTACCACATAGGGGTACAACTCTTAAATTAGTTACAGGTACTCCCATCATAGCAAAGGTAGGTAGAAACAATATGTATTGTTGCTATTTCTCACCAAAGCCCCTTGAAGTCTCATAATAGACATACCGTGAAACTCAAACTCCTAAAGCACCTGTTCTTACCCCTAGGTGATGGGCGCTATTCCCTATTGGGTCAGCCATTACAATACAATCTGTCCATCTGCCCTCCCTTGCTCCATGGCCAGTCAACTTACACCGTGCACCAGGTGAGCATATCCATCATCTTGGGGGCTTCAGACTCCCCTTCTCATCTGGGCCCCCATCTATGAGCCATCGGCTTCAACCAGTTGGGTGGACACAGGAGAAAACACAGTATGGACAAAGCAAAAGGAGTTTTCCCTGACTCCTGTGCTCATGGCTCCCACCTCAGGGCCAAGAGGGAGAGGCTTTATGTCTCCGTTGCCACTCCCTGGGGAGGTAGGGTCCTCAGGGGCAGACATTGGGACCCAAAGCGATGTGTTGTTCCCTTGGGATGAGAGTTGTGTTTGATGTTGAAGGGACAGAGCGGACTGAAGCACGGAAACCGAGGCAAGAGGCAAGCACTCAAGTCTGCCTCCACTGACCTGGGCACAGCAGATGTTGGTGAGTAGCCGGTCTTATTGCCACCCCAGTATAGTGGGAAAGCTGGCGTGGAGTGAGGGGAACTATGAGGGAATAGAGTCATCTTTGCCCACAAACTGTGTGAAGTGTGTCTTGAGGCTGAGCATCCTAGACACTGTCAGAGCGGTGATGGAGCAGCTGTGTCCTGATCTAGGACACCTCCCTTTGCTCACCCTAGACCGCAGGCCTTCCATGCCAGGCATACAAAGTCTTTGCAAAAGAGTCCACGTTCTGCAGCTGTTGCCTAAAGGAGGAGAGAAAGGGACGGGAAGTCTCTGTTGAGACCATGCTATGGAAGGGAGGGAACTGTTGTTGAGGCCATGCTATGGAAGGGAGGGGACTGTTGTTGAGACCA
>NC_022024.1:8945744-8947772 GCF_000317375.1 Microtus ochrogaster
ACTGTTGTTGAGACCAGCCTATTTAGGGGAGGGGACTGTTGTTGAGGCCAGCCTATGGAGGGGAGGAGACTGTTGTTGAGGCCAGCCTATGGAGGGGAGGGGACTGTGGATCTTACTCCGAGCTGACCCACCAAGCATCTCTCCAACAGAACTGCATTTCACAGCACTGACACCCTGGGAGGCAGTGGAGTTGTAGGTGCCCAGATCAGAAACCCAAAGTTTTGATTCTCAGTCCCTCTGAATATCTCTGGGTTAGAGAGAGGAAGGTTTTTTTTCTTTGTGGCTGCCCCGACCCCCACCCAGAGTCTCCATGGGGTTAAGTTGGGTTGATTTGGGGAGGCTAAATGGAGAAGGTAGAAGTTTGAGGGCTTTTGTACACAGGCTTGGTCAGTTGCTCTGCCAGGCCACTGTGTAGTCCTTGCTCCATGTCTCACAACCTTCATCTCTCCTCCCTTTCAGTGCTGGGAAGAGTGCTGGAGGTGACGGACCTCCCTGAAGGAATCACCCGGACGGAGGCAGACAAACTCTTCACCCAGCTTGCCATGTCTGGCGCCAAGATCCAGTGGCTTAAGGATGCTCAGGGGCTGCCTGGTGCAGCAGGGGGGGACAACAATGGGACTGCAGAGAATGGCCGCCACTCGGACCTCGCTGCCTTGTACACCATAGTGGCTGTATTTCCCAGCCCGCTGGCCGCCCAGAATGCCTCCCTTCGCCTCAACAACTCTGTGAGTCGCTTCAAACTTCGAGTGGCCAAAAAGAACTACGACCTGAGGATCCTGGAGCGAGCTAGCTCCCAATAAATGGAAGACGGGAGGGACTGGCGCGGTAGGAGTGGGGGCCAAGCAGAGGGAGCCCAGGCAGACCGCCTGGGCCAGAGCCTGCCACCTTACGGCTGAAGAGAGAAGCAGACATTCTCACACCGGCATGGGACTCCTTTCCACTTCCTTGTCATGGGTCCCTCTTTTCCCTGTTGGTCCCTTCTGTTTTCCTCTTCTTCCCATCCTCTGCTACCATTTTTATCTCTTCTCCCACCATGGAATTGATTTCTTCCATATTTTTTGGTCAAGTAGTTGAGAGGGTCCCGCACTCCCATCATCTCCCATTTCCTCACCGTCCCAGTCCCCTTTCCTCTCTGGTCTTCATGAATATGTTTATATGGACAGAATTAAGAAAAGTACATTGATTTCCCCATGCTCTCACTTCCCCCATCTTGTCTCCCCAAAACCCACAGAGTTAAAACTTGGGACCCCCACCCCCAGAACACTGTACATTGTTTGTCTGAGGTTTGTGCCACCGTAACAGACACAGTATTCAATTGCACACACAGGTGTTTGCTGGGGGTGTCCACTGCACATTTTATTTAATCTGGTTTCTGTTTGTTCAGGGAGTTGCTGGGGAGGGAGGTTGGTTTTGTTTATAAATATAAAAAAAGCAAAAACCTGTCACTGGGCATCAATCACTGTTTCTCTATTGACAATTGGTATGGGTTGGGTTAGAGGCTCTGAGCAGGTCCAGTTCCACAACTGCTGGAAGGGTTTTTCGTAGTTTAGGATGATTTCCCTGGTGTGTGCACAGAGATTTTCCCATCCTCTTCCTGCACACAGTTCTCAGAGAGACTGCAGGCTACCTTCATCAGGCTCACTCCTCCTCGCCTGTGGGCCTTTGTGTCCATATCCGAGGGGCCTCTTGCCCATTATGGCCTTGCTGTGGAGCCGGGCGAGTCAGGTCGAGACGCTGGCCTCATTTCTGTTCACCTGGTCTGCTGACACACCCTTCAGGGATGGGGAAATGGCACCTTTAATCCTAAAAGCAGAGCATTGGGTTCTTGGCAGAAACACATGTGGATGTTGCTTACAATAAAACCAACTGAACTTGCAGTGCCAAGCTGTATCAAGGTAGCACACTTACCTTCCTTGCAGCTGACAGAACTGAAAACAGAAACCACCACTTGCAGGTGGAGTTGACTGGAGAGTCTTCAAGCCATCTCAGTGCTACAGCCCGACAGCAGGGACGTTAGAGAGCTGAGAG
>NC_022024.1:8949003-8956400 GCF_000317375.1 Microtus ochrogaster
CACACCTTTAATCCCAGCACTCGGGAGGCAGAGGCAGGCGGATCTACAAGAGCTAGTTCCAGGACAGGTTCCAAAGCTACAGAGAAACCCTGTCTCAGAAAACCAAAATATATGTATATAATTCTATATATTTACAGCCAAACAGCAGGGACATTGGAGCTCTCAGAGCCATCCAGCACTCTTTTCTCTCTCTGTGTGTAAATGTATGCTTGAATTAACCCTCACTGTAGAAGGCAACTGGGTTGGTGAGGTTGGCTAATAGCAGAAGAGGTGCTGTATGCAAGTCTCATCTGCTTCAGTTCCTGCATCCCACGATGTGGCAGGAAAGAACTGACTGAAGAGTTCTCAGACCACACCCCTGCGCTCCTGCGTGCATTCAGAAAGAGAAGACCACAGACAGCGGCCACTGCCCAGGGTCAACTGTCATCTGCTCCTTTGACTATTTTTATGATATAAGTGGTTTGCCCACATGTGTATATATGTGCACTCTGTGTGTGCTTGATGCCTACAGAGGCCAGAAGAAGGTGTGGAGCCTTCAGAACTAGAGTTACAGACAGCTGATGTGTGGGTGCCCAGAACAACCCAGGTCCTCTGGGCGAGAAGCTGTGTCATTTCTCCAGGTCCATAGCTTTTGGGTTTTGCCATCTTTTTTAGTAGCCTTTACAGTCTCCTCTCCTTGAGGACAGAATTTTAGGGGAAAGAGATGCCCTGTGCACATGAGAAAGAAGCACAGTAGTTCACCATACTCTGCTTGGCTGTGGAGTATGATGCAGTCTCGCGTGCTTGACTGAGTTCTGATTCACACCCTCTTCTCAGCTCCCAGCACCCGGGAGGCAGGGGCAGGCGGATCTCTGTGAATTTGAGGCCAGCCTGCTCTACAAAGCAAGTTCCAGGACAGGCTCCAAAGCGACACAGAGAAACCCTGTCTCACAAACAAACAAAAAAGGAAACAAAACATAAGCAAATAACGGAAATGGGCTTAGAATTGAAAGGTTCTTGGAACATTAGGGGAAAGGGTATGGAGAAGTCACCGTCAGACATGGGAACTCACATGAGCGCATGTGGAGAGCAGAAGCCCCTTTCCTGCTGCAGTTATAGCACATGGTTAGCACGGCAAAACCCTGGGTTCTCTGGTACTTGGAGTGGGGTAAGGTGCTGCAGTGTTGGGTAGAAAATACGCCTTCCGGATTAGCCAGTGCCAGTGGCGACCTGCTCAGTGTAAACACTCAGAGGAGCAGCTATGGGGGATGGGAGGAGGCAGGGTCCAGCCCTGCCCAGACCTCCTGGTTCCAATTTCTGCCTGTCAGCTGTGCTCTCAGCTGTCCACTGTCCTCCAGCCCTGTCATTTCAGCTCGGCCACCACGGTGAGAGGCTAGGAGGCCTACCAATATTGGCTGTGAGTCCAGAAGGTGCTGGGGGCTTAGCCCTGGCGGAAGAGGACTAGCGCTCCCCCAGCACCACCATCAAGATCTTAGGGACCCTCTTTCCACACTGACCTGACTTAGGGAGTGTAAAGTAAGTCGTCTCTTCATCTTTTTGTTCCCTGAGTCTGTTCGGCTTCCCCCTTGCTCTTGTAACCTGTGAGTAGTTTGAATTTTCAAAGTGTAATTGTTCTACTTCAAGATGAGTCAAGATTGGAGAAGGGGTAGGGTGTGGTGGGGTCCAGAGGATGGAGCAGTAAGGGAAGGAAAGGCTCATATTACTCTGAAAACCAAAATAGCAGAGACCCGAGGCAGCCAGGACAGAACTAGGCACCAGGCCCCCAAGGCTCCGAGAGGCAGGGAGAGCATATCTCCGGACACACCTTCAGACGTATTGGAGCAAGGATGCAGCTCAAACCTCCTGAAGCCAGGAGAAGGTGTGTATTGCATCAACCACAAGTGTGTGTAGGACAGTGGTTCTCAACATATAAGCGGTCACATGCCCGATCTCCTGCATCTCAGGCATTACGATTTATAACTAGCAAGATTACAGTTATGAAGTGCAGTGAAATGATTCTATGGTTGGGGTATTAAAGTGTCGCAGCACTGGGAAGATTGAGAACCACTGCTGTAGGGGAGCTCCGAAGCCAACAGCCTTGAGCGGCGTATTGGATTTGTGGACTGGGGCTGCTCCTTGCCATGGGAAGGTAGGTGTCAGTCTAAGGACCTGGAACTACGTGGGAAGTCTTCTGCCTCTGGACATTTTTTTCAGGACCTCCATAGGATCTGTTCACAAGTTCTACCAAAAGCTCCCCTTGGGTCTGCCCCACTGTGCACAGCAGGAATACAGGAATAGAACAGGCAGGGTTAGATCTCATAGTGGGCTCCAACCTCTTGCAGGATGACAGAAAAGGAGGTACTGGAGTCCCCTAAGCCCCCCTTCCCAGCAGAAACTCCACAAAGTGGGGTGAGTCTGGACCGCTGATCCCTGGGGACAGGGGTGTTGGAGGGGCCGGGAAGCCTTGGCAGGTAAAGAAAACTGCTTGAGTAGAACCCGCTTGCGTTTGGCTCCTTTGTTGTTGGGCTAGCCAACACTGCAGCCCCAATCCACTAATCCAGGGACACTGCTGAGAAAGTGACCGTCATTTAACATTGAGTTTCCTTCACCCCCTCCCTCAGCTACAACGACTGAAGCAGATATTCAAGAAGGGCTCTCCAGAGACAACTGAGATGGAGCCTCCCCCAGAGCCCCAGGCCAATGGAGAGGCAGTGGGAGCTGGGGGCGGGCCCATCTACTATATCTATGAGGAAGAAGAGGAAGAGGAGGAGGAGGAGGAACCACCCCCAGAACCTCCTAAGCTTGTCAATGACAAGCCCCACAAATTCAAAGATCACTTCTTCAAGAAACCCAAGTTCTGTGATGTCTGCGCCCGGATGATTGTGCGTGAGTCTTGAAGGGAAACAGAGACAGTAAGAAAGAAGGCTTAGGGGTGGGAGAGGACTTACAGAAGCTGTGTGTGTAACGGACACACTGTGGCAGGATTCACGCCAGGAAAATAGTGAGATTGATAGTGTAGGGTGTCAGAAGAGGGCAGGCTGTGCAACGGTGAAGTAGCTGAGTAGCCACAGGGTTCCACAGGAAAAGGGGAATCCAGAACCTTACTCAAATGTTCTCCCCCCACCCAAGTCAATAACAAATTTGGGCTCCGCTGTAAGAACTGCAAAACCAACATCCATGAACATTGCCAGTCCTACGTGGAGATGCAGAGATGCTTCGGCAAGATCGTGAGTAACAAGGTGCTGGGGAGCAAGAAACGTAGAAGAGGCACAGACCACCAACTACTTGGTGACCCCTAAAGCCATCCCACACATTTCCCTGCTTCCCCTTCTCTGCCCAGCTCTGAGCACTAGCGAGGGAGGGGATTCTGGACCCTACCTTGCTACTCCTAATGCTTTCCCCATCCCATCCTACAGCCACCTGGTTTCCATCGCGCCTATAGCTCCCCACTCTACAGCAACCAACAGTACGCTTGTGTCAAAGATCTCTGTAAGTGCGCATATACGACCTGAGGGAGTGGGCAAGTCAGACTGTTTCACACCTCCTCGGAAAGTAAATTCTGAAATAGAATCATTCTGTTTCCATAGTTCTCCCTCAGTCTAGGTTTGGTTTTGGTTTTGGTTTGGTTTGGTTTTGGTTTTTTGAGACAGGGTTTCTCTGGGTAGCTTTGGAGCCTGTCCTGGAACTAGCTCTTGTAGACTAGGCTGGCCTCGAACTCACAGAGATCCACCTACCTCTGCCTCCTAAGTGCTGGGATTAAAGGCGTGCGCCACCACTGCCCAGCCCAGTCTAGTATTTTTACAGCCATTTTTGGATGTACCGACTGGTCTTGATGCATAGTTGAGTGAGCAAGGACCTGAGTGAGCAAGGACTGCAAATGGCCAGAGGTAGAGAGAAGAAACCGTGGTCTGTTCCCTTCAAACCGTTCCTAAGCAAGAACAAGGATGCTAGCCTGTTTGCACCCTGCTACAGAGCGATGCCATACTCGGGGCCAGCCCATGAGCTATGGATACCCCCGGACAAGTTTCTAGTTTGGCAACCCTTAAAAGTATGTCTGCCAGGCGGTGGTGGTGCACGCCTTTAATCCCAGCACTTGGGAGGCAGAGGCAGGTAGATCTCTGTGAGTTCGAGGCCAGCCTGGTCTACAGAGCTAGTTCCAGGACAGGCTCCAAAGCTACAGAGAAACCCTGTCTCAAAAAAAAAAAGTATAAAGTATATTCCATATGTAGCCAGGGCTGCATAGTGAGACCCTCTTGAAAAAGAGAACATATGTATTCGCTGAAAAAAACTGCTGAGATGTATTTGCTGGAGAAACTAAACTCCATAAAAGATATGGGTTCAAAAAGAATGTGCTGGTGGCAACACGCAGGCCTGAACAAAAGCCAGCAGTATAATAATACTCTCCTGGAAGGAGGCCCATCACAAGGCGTTCCCAGAGTGTTTTAGAACCCTTTATAGATTGGTGACCCAGGCATTACGCAGCTGGCCCTTCCCTGTTCTCTCCATCTCCAACCCCCAACAAGTCCCTGTGAGTACCCACCGACTCCCAGATGCCCCTTTGAGAGATCTCTCCCCAGCCCTCCTCTGCCTTTCCAATGATGCATTCTCTCTCCTCCCACTCCACCAGCTGCTGCCAATCGCAATGACCCCGTGTTTGAAACCCTGCGCATCGGGGTGATCATGGCAAACAAGGAACGGAAGAAGGGACAGGCAGATAAGAAAAATGTGAGCACCCCATGTCCTCACAGAAGCCCGTTGTGGAAGCTCCACGGGACAGATCCTTTCCCCCTTGGGAAAACTGATAGAAGTTATGGGTCCTCTGCCCCAAATGATGCAGAATAACCAAACAGAAACATTCCTGTGTGAAATTGTAGATTTTTTTTTTTTGGTGCTTTATATACCTCACCAGGAAAAAAAAATCATGCCACAGGGCTGAGAATATAGTTCTGTGGTAGAGCGCTTGCCTAGTATGTATGCCTAGTAGTAGGCACCCTGGTTCAATACCCAATATTGAAAAGCAAACTCCTCCAGACATAGAGCATGCTTCCCCAATTCCCTTCTAAAACTGATGACTAAGTACCACAGAAGGCTAAGTCCCTGGCCTGGCACTGCGGGTAACAGAGGCAAGATCTGTGCATTTTGCATCTGAAAAAGAGAATTTGTCATCCCAAGTACCTAAGGAATTCTAGAGCCAGCAGGTGTCTGTGAAGATCATCTGCTGTGACCTGTTCATCTTGTGGATGAGACAGGCATGAAAGTTACACTGGGCAAGGGCAGCCTCCTTGTCTTTCACAACAGAGTTGGTAATGCCAGAAATGTGCTTGCCTGAGCAAGCGATGAGTTTCTCTCTGGACAATTACAAACTAATATAGATAATATAGGTGTTAGTTAAAGCAATCCCAGTTCTGGGGTCTCTGTGGGTACCAGACGCGCACATGGCACACAGACATATATGCAGCCGGAGTACTCATACACATAAAAAAACAATAAATAAAATCTTAGAGAGCATCGAGTGCTCTTTACCTCCCCGTATTTACCCAGACCCCGTCTCCAGGAGCCTAGACCAGCATCAGAGTCTCCTTGTAGCTAAGGATGATCTCGAACATTGATCCTCCTGCCTTCACTTCCCAGGTACTGGCATTACAGATAGAGACCATCAAACCTGCTCTGTGTGATGGTAGGAGCACAACCAGGGCTTCCTGCCTGCTAGGCAAGCAGTCCACCAGGGAAACTATCTCTAACACATGTTCTGTCCCATTCTGCTTTAGGTGTCTTGCTATGTGCATAGCACAGGCTTCCTGTAACTTGCATTATAGCCCAGCCTGTCCTTGAAGTCACAATCCTCCTACTTTAGCATCCTGGTGCTGGAACTGGAGGCATGCACAGCCTTGTCTGGCTTTCACAATGTGAAAGTCCAGCCTGGTGGTGGTGGTATATACCTTAAATCCCAGCACTCAAAGGAAGGCAGAGGCCTTTGTGAGTCTGAGGCTAGCCTGGTCTACAAAGTGAGTTCCAGGACAGCCAGGGCTGTTACACATAGAAACTCTGTCTTGAAAATGTTAATATTAATAATAATAATTTGAAAGTTTCTAAGAGAAAATTTACTTTTCTTGTGGTAATAAATAAATAAATAAATCTTATAGGAAACAAAACTAGAGATCTGATTTCAAAGTGGTTGATATAAAACTTGAGTACAGATAACAAATTTCAGTCAATTGAACTATGAGTTACGAAGCTGTTTCAGAAAAAAAAAAAATCCATATTCTTAGGTTCTGTTCTCAAAGGGGAACTATGAAAACTGTTGCCAGACAGGTAAAGTGGTGCATGTCTGTAATCCTAGTGTGTGGGAGTTGGAGGCCAAGAGATCAGGAATTCAAGGTCACCGGCTACACAGGGAGCGTGAGGACAGCTGGACTGCAGGGACTCTGCCTCACAACAAAACAACAGGGAAACAGGAGACTGCTGTGCCCCGGACTCCATGTCTTACACACTGCAGTGTTTTAATCAGACAGTATAACCAAGGGCCTGAAATCTGGATCACGGTGATTGGCTAAGAATCAGTGGGGAGGAAAAGCCAGGAAGATATGTCTGCTGTCCTTAGATAGTTAAAGGGAATCTGTTTCACATTTAAAGCCCAAGAAGGCAACTTGAGACAAATAACTAAAAGATAACAGCGAAGCTGATATGAGCTTAATAAAAGGGGTTGAAAAAGAAAATCAACAGGGTTGTGCTGTAAGGGGGTGAACTGCCTGGCATTAGCTGTGTTCAGGCATAGTGCAGGGGACAGACCTGCCAGCATGCTTCAGAAGGAATTCCTGCATCAGGCAGGTTCTTAGACTACTGTTTTCTCCAAGTATTCTCCCAGCGCTTAGATACTGTTGTTCTGTAACTCTCTGGCCTGCCTAGAGAGGTTCCCAAGACAGTACCTCTCTAATGCTGGTGTCCCCTACAGCCTCTAGCAGCCATGATGGAGGAGGAGCCAGAGTCAGCCAGGCCAGAGGAAGGCAAGTCCCAGGATGGTGAGTACCAGCCCTATCCACTCCCAGAGACGGCATGGAGTCAGTGTAGGCAGGGCTTTATGTGCTGTATAGCAGGTGGAGAGGGAAAGACTGGGCCCAGGGTGGACAAGTCCTCCAGCAAACAGGGAGGGGGTGATGGATGCCCTCACGGAGGCAGAAGCCATTTCTCCCTATTTCCCACCCAAGGAAACAATGCAGAAAGGGACAAGAAGGCTGAGAAGAAAACACCGGATGACAAAGTGAGTCCCGTCTACCTGTAGAATCCGGGTCCTCCTCCCAGACATCACTCCCAGATGTTCCCGCCACCCTCCACCCACTCTCCACGCTGAGACAGACACCCAAAGACCAATAAAGTGAAGGAGGTGTCGAGCTCATGGCCCATCTTCCGCCCCCCCCCCC
>NC_022024.1:8956500-8982894 GCF_000317375.1 Microtus ochrogaster
CGTGATGATTTATATTAAGCTGCTGGCTCCACGCACAAGACACAGGTCACAAGCCCCCCCCCCCCCCCCAGCACAAGCAGCCCGGCTTCCAGCAGTCTCATTACTTTGTGGCTCTCTATCGGTTCAAAGCCTTGGAGAAAGATGATCTGGATTTCCCGTGAGAAGCATTCAAGGGAGGCGGGAGTGTGGGGAGCACGGAGGAGGAAGAGGTCGCTCTGGGAATGGCAAAGGGCGGGTGCCTTGGGCCGCAGTTTTGGAGCTGCGCCTGCAGCACAGCCAGGAACTGGTGTGTAATGTCAATCACAGAGAACTCTCTTTCCTGTCCCAGGCCAGGGGAGAAGATCACAGTTATTGACGACTCTAACGAGGAGTGGTGGCGGGTAAGACGAATGGCTAGAGCTGAGGTGGGCTAAGGGTAGGCTCCTGAACCTGAGATCCTTAGCCTACCGACTCCCTTCTCTAGGGGAAAATCGGAGAGAAGGTCGGATTCTTCCCGCCAAACTTCATCATTCGGGTCCGGGCTGGAGAACGCGTGCACCGCGTAACCAGATCCTTTGTGGGGAACCGCGAGATTGGGCAGATCACTCTGAAGAAAGACCAGGTAGCTCGGGTACCCTAACCTAATCCCAGGCCTGATCCCACCGCCGCCATCCACACACCTGGGAGGTGCTAACCCTTTCGGGTAAACGCCCCGCTCTCGTCCTCTGTCCTAAATTTAGCTCCTGCTCCCCAACCCTCTCACTCCCTAGATTGTAGTGCAGAAAGGAGACGAAGTTGGCGGCTACGTCAAGGTCTACACCGGCCGCAAGGTGGGGCTGTTCCCCGCTGACTTTCTGGAGGAGATTTAGGTGAACTGGTGCCTGCTGGCGGGAGACACCTAGGCCTGGCTCTGGGCGGGGCCCAGTGCGGGCTGGGAGGGGAGAGGCAACTGGACTACTGAATGAGGAGGGGTGGAAAGGCACACGAGCATGACGACGTTTCTGGGGAGGGTCTGTCTCCCACTTCTCCCCCTGCCTAGGGCTTCGGATACCCGGTGCACTGGATAGCCGGCACCAATAAGACCCACACTTCAGCCCACCCAACCTTCAAGAGCTGGGGGGCGGGGTGCGTATCCATAAAGAGGCGCCAAGGGGCTGAACTGCCAATGTTGTGAATTTATTAAAGTTTTGACAGAAGTTAGAGAAGTTTGTCTTTTTTTCTTTTTCTTTCTTTTCTTTTTTCTTTTGGTTTTTCGAGACAGGATTTACTTGGTAGCTTTGGAGCCTTTCTTGGGAACTAGCTCTTATAGACCAGGCTGACCTCTAACTCAGAGATCCGTCTGCCTCTGCCTCCCCAGTGCTGGGATTAAAGGAGTGTCTTTTTAACTGCGGATGAAGAGAAGGCGTGTGGAGGGAGGAAGAATGTTCCCCGGCTGCCCCACTTCATATTGTCAGGTTATAGAAACCCATGGCCGGTGGGAGTCAGAAAACTTACACTCGCTAGTCTAAGCTTCTGCTGGAAGAAAAGAGCCGGTCTGGAAAGCCACCCCAGGGCCCCTGTGGCCGGGAGAATTGCCTGGTGCGGCTAGATATCTCCGCTAGGTCTTGGCCATTTAGCCCTTGCATTTCAGAACCTGGCTCAGAGCCCAGCTTGGCCGCCAGGGGGCGATGTAAGCTCTCAGTTGGAGAGAGGGATGGGGAGGGGCGTGGGGGGTGGCTAAGGGGAAAGAACCAGAGACACCAAGCCTGAGACCCTGGGCCTGGGAGGGGGTGGGGTGCGTGCCGTCTCCATGGCAACACTTCCTCTAGTCCTCCGGGAACGGAGCTAGCGAGGCCGGGGGGCCTCACCCCTCCTGCGCGGTCCCTGCCCCAGCCCTTTTCCGACAGGTACGGAGTGAGAGGAGGCCTGGCAGACAGCTAACGGGTTCTAGCGGAGACCCCCCCTGTGGTGCGCCGTATGCAAATGTTATTATTTGCATATGCAAATATGCAAATGTGCCGGCCCTGGTCAGGGCGGCAGGTGGCGAGGAGTGGGAAGGTGTGCAGAAGGGAGCAGAAGGAGATGAGGAGTTTGGGGACCTAGGAGCCGACCATTGAGAAGCAGCTTGGGGTGGTCGCTGGAGTCGGGCAGGCAGAGGGTCTTGGGTTTGAGAGCGGGTGGGGGAGGGTCGGCCTGGCCAGCCAGAAGCTCCTCTTCTAGTCTATGGGTTGTCTGCCAGGACTAAGGTTGGCACCGCCTAGCAAGGTTGGCAGCGGGAGCCCGGGCACCATCTGCTGCTGGAGGAGGGGGGAGGGCAGAGGCTCAGCTGGGTTGGGAAGAGGAGGGCCACGGGACGGGCACCCCCTCCCCTTCCGTACAGAAAGATGAGGTGTACTAGGGGTAAGGAAGCACACAAAACTTGCTGCAAAACCGGATTCAGTTTCTTGTTCCCTGTGCCCTTGACTGTCACTTCCAAAAGCCGGGTGGTGTGAAGGCCAGGGCTTTAGAGGGACACTGGACAGTCCCTTTATACAAGGAAGGGGAAGAAGGACGAGGATGCCGATTGCCTGTATTCATCAAACGGTCTGAGGGACTCAAAAACTGAGCCCCTCGGGCTTTCAAGAGCCCCCCAAAAATACTGAAGCAAAACCAATTTACTGGCTCATTGGGCGGCAGTGTTGGTGTAGGGGTGTCGAGGAGCAGGAAGAGCGGCTGTTCTCTCTCCCTATACTCACAGGGTGCCCCCCTTCTCCCTCGCCTTACCGAGCCAGCAGCTGTCCCTAATTAGAGCGGCGGTTTAATTGGATTTATCAGCAGTTAATAGGAAATTAAGCAAAGGGCCCGAGAGAAGGGGGGGCGGGAGGAGCAGGGAGACAGGCTGTGCCTATCTGGAAGGAGGGGTGCTGGGGTCCCAGGGGTGGAGAATCGTGTCTTGATTGAACCGGGTGATCATACCCTTCTGCTCAGTACTCAGCCAGTTGAATTGAGTCCTGGCCAGTCCCAGAAGAGGGCAGGAGGTATGACAGGGACACTGTTTGGCCCCCAGTGCCTCCCACTCCCACCAGCCAGCTGCCTGGGTGATGGATGGTTCTGCCACACACTGCAAAGGTCATAAGTCTGGGCCAAGGAGCAGACTGCATTGAAAACAGAGGAGAGGAAAGGCCAGGGTATTTCAGGGTCCAGGACACAATGCACACCCACCCCTCTCCAGGTTCTAACTGGAGATTTAAAAAAAAAATTAAAAGTTAATTGGGCAGCGTGCCTGGAGGTGAGATACCGAACCCTCACCTCAGCTCAGTTGGGGCTCCTAGGGATCTTCTAGGGCTGTCCTTTCTGTCCCACCAGCCATCGCTCTGCCTCTCGCATGCTTAAGTTGGGGCTGTCAGGGCTTTCCAGAGTAGTTACAGCAGGGACAGCCGGAGGTCTGTACCTGAGGGCCTGGGAAGGAAGCTTGCGGGGCGACGGCTGGAGGCTGGGGTGGAGGTGGGGGCGATCGGCCTCTGAGTCCACAGCCCCAGGCGCTCCTGTCACCACTTCCTCATTACATCGCTAGGCTAATGTGGGCTAACAAGCCTGCCCCAGCGACCCCTCTCACACACTCAGCCCAGCAGGGCACAAACAGCAGCCCCTGCCTTTGCTTAGGTGCAGCCCCGTTGAAGGCACGTGGAGGGGTCTCTTTCTCAGTGCTTCCTAGTGTATGGCATACGCACGTCTGGGGATGTGATGTGTGTCTATATTCCAGCCCCAGATACGTGTGCTCCTGTATATGTTCCAATTTTGTCAGTGCCTGTGTGTCTATACTGCCCGGGTTGTCTACCCCCGCCTCCTCGTTTCTATGATTTCTGTCTGTAAGTCCCAGGGTGGCTAGGTGTGTTGAGCATTCTTTTCAAACGTGCTTTGACATGTCGACGTGTCTGTGCGCTCTTTGAGTCTGGATGTGCCCTGGTGTGCAGGCGTCGGTGCCTCCAGGATCGTGTATGTGTGCTTGTGTGTGTGTGTGTGTGTGTGTGTGTGTGCGCGTGTGTGCGTGCCCGCGCGCGAGCTGCTCTGGCGTCTCTGCTTGCAGGTGTGTGTCTCGGTGACAGTGCGTGGGCGTGTGCCTGGGTGTGAGCTGCGCGGCAGCATGTACCCGAATGACAGTGTGCGCGCGTTCGCGTGCACGACAGCCTCTGATTGAGTCTCCCGCCCCCGCTTCTTTCTCTCTCCAATTCTATTCCTCTCTCCTTTCCCGGCCGGCTCGCCGTCCGCATCATCTCCATCCATTATTGAAGAAACAGCCGCGTCCTCTCCAATCACATCAACACCCCGCCCCCTCCCTGTTCTGCTCGCCCCTTGGCTCTCTGGCTGCCAGGGAGGAGGGGATGCCCAGGCATAGCGGGAGCCCTGGGCAGAAGTGGGTTCATGACCCTGTGCCCGGGTCTGAGCGAGGCACCGGGACACCAGGGTCCCTAGCGGTGAGCGCTTTGCATAAACAGATGGCGCGGGCGTCTTTGTCTCGCTTGCTAGCCTGCTTGCCGCTAGGCTCCTGGCTCCACTTCTGTCTGGCTGCCGCAGTCATGATCATCTCAGAGCCTCAGGACCCAGCGCCCTTAATAGTGGCAGCAGGGGTCAAGGACCCCCGGGGCTCCTGAGCATATGCAGGGCTTTGTGGCTTCCCTCTCGGGCGCCCTCTCCAGTACCTCAGCTGCAGCGGGAAGATAGAGGCTGCAGCGAGGTGACAGGAATGTGGAAGTGATGGGAGGGGATCCTGAGCAATGCCCCCAAAGTGTCCGCGAGCTGTTCCACTGGGTTGCTGCAACTCCCCAGGGACGGGTACTAAACCACAGAATAGAAATAAAGAATGGATGGGTGGGAGGGAAGAAGAGAGAAAGGAGGGAGGGAGGGAGGGAGGGAGGGAGGGAGGAGGGGCATTTGCAAAGAGACCACAGCAAGGTGTAAGGGGGAAGGAGAGACTCAGAGAAGCAGACACGAAAGGACAAAGCTAGGTGGATGGGTCTGGAGCAGAGTGTCAAGGAGAAGCAGACATACCGAAAGACATAGAGCTAGAGACAGTCTGAAGAGCAGCAGAAAGAAGTCAAACGGGGTCTTAGGGTAGGCCAAGTCAGAGGCAAGTCCCCACAGTACTAGAGCAGAGATGAAGCCCCAGGTGTGTGAGGTCAACCTGGAGAGAGAATTCAGCCTGAACCTGGATGCTGTCCACACCCGGCGAGATAGAGCCCTCGCCCCATCTGTGTCCTCTGACTAGCCAGAAGAGAGGAGGCTGAGAGGGTCCTACCTCGGTTGCACAAGCGAGTAAGTCACTGGGCACAGACCTGTGTGCACAGCACACTCCAGGCGCAGACTTGAGCAAATACTGGAAATGCAGAGCAGTCTCTGCCCGACAGGGGGAGCCCGAGACATCTTCTCTGAATTTGAGAGCAACTCGGCCTCCAGAGGGCACCCGCACCCACGGACCCCCGCAATCTGCTCGCTCTGGAGAGCCCAGCTGCATTTGACTTGCTGCGCCGCCAGCCTCACGGATTAGTAGCCCGGAGCGGTTTAGAGTTGAACAGTCTGGTCCTCTTGGGACCACGGGTTGTGCCTAATCCTCGGCTAACGACTCCTGTTGTCCCTCACCTGCTGGGCCAGCACGGTCTGAGTTACTGTACGGGGAAAATGTAGGGGAGGGTATGGGGTGAGACCTGGAACCCCAAAGACCACCATCCAGATAGGGGAACACAGAAGGGGAGGGGTTTCAGAGATAGGCCCACAGAGACCCGGATCAGGAGCAGACGAAGTGTCAAGAAACTGAGGAAAGGCAAGAGCAGAAGTGATAATATAATATCTGAGTTTAAGACCAGATAATATCTGAGTTTAAGAGCGAACTGGATTAAAAAAATTTTTTTTTTTTTTTAAATGGGGCTGGAGAGATGGTTCAGCGGTTAAGAGAAGTGGCTGCTCATGCAGAGGACTGGGGTTCAATTCCCAGCACCCACATGGCAGCTCATTCCTGCCTGTAATTCCAGTTTCAGAGTATCCCACACCCTCACACAGATAAAAAAGCAAGCAAAAAACCCAAAGCAAAAGAAAAAAAAAATTAAAAAAAATTAAACAAAAGAGCGGACTGGAGACCCAAGGGAGGAGAAACCTGCTACCTCCATGTACCAGGATAGGCTCTGGGTCTCTCTCCCCAGGCCTAGGTCACCAGAAAGAGGCAAGCGAGGGCCCAAGAGCAAAGGCCAGATGTCCCTCCCGGAGTCCGGACTCCCCAGCTGTACTACAGAGTACCACCAGATGTGCAGCCCAGCTGGGCAGCTGTTGGAGTTTAAGCTTCAAGATTGGTATTTAGCACCACCCCCACCCCAATCTCCAGCGGTTCCAGCTGGGGGGGGTGGATACTGGTGACTCGGACACATCCTCCCTGGCCCAACCCTAAAGTGCTGATGCTCCAGACTGTGACATCCCATCAGCCCCCCTCCACCACCCCATCCCCACCCCCACCCCCATCTCAGCGAGTCTCTGTCTCTTTGTTCTCGCCCTGTCTCTGACACTTTATCTCATTATCCGCCGGAGGGAGGCGGAGAGCCCGGACCCTGCAGCCTAATTACGGCGGAGCTTGTCAGCTCAAGGGGCGGGCGGGTGAGGTGTTGGTGCGTGAGGAGGGGAGGGGCCCCTCAGAAAGGGTCGTCCCCTTCCCTGTACCCCAGGGAAGCAGTGGCGGGTACACGGCTCATTCCTGCGGGTGCCCACCATAGGACGAGTTCTTTAGGGCAGAAATGGGGGAGCTTCGCATGATCCGGGAGCAGAAGCTAAGTGGGAGGGCGTGATGGAAATTAACATGAGAGAGGGAGATGAGGTTCACCCTGTGTCCCCAAAACCAGTCCTCCGAAGATGGAGGGTGGGGGGAACTTCCTGCCCTGGCAATACAGGTATACTTGAATTGACTGTTCTCTCTTCGCTGTTTCGACATCCCTTCCAGCCTTCTAAGTCGGCCCCCTTCGTTCAGAGCTCGCTCCCTGGAGAGAGTTCTGCCTTCTGTCTCAGGCCCCCAGACTGCCCCAGCCATTGTCTTACTTTTTGAACAGTGCAGAGATTCATGCACCCACAGCCTCCACCCCTAACCTAACTACTCCAGGCCAACCACAACTCAGCAGAACTGCCCTGGAACAAGAGGCGCTGGGGGCGCTAGCAATGCTCACTTGCCTCCCGCCTCCTCCAACTGCATGTGCTGAGGCAGAACCTGTATTCTCAAGGCCTGCTGGCTCCTGGGAGGCTCCAGGGGTGTTGGGAAAACGCTAGCGATGCCCTCGCTGTTCCTCGGTCCCTCCCGTGGACATTCCACATCCCTGTTTCGCTAGAGGGCTGTCTGCTTGCCTGTCCCGCATCTGAGCCCCCCTTCAGTCTCTGGATGCTAGAGGGCCTTCTCCCTCAGATACCCAAAGACTCAAGTATAATGTCTCTTGGGCCAGGATTCCCCCCATCTGTAGGAGAGAGTTGGGAAGGAGAAACTTCAAGGCTTCCCAACTCTCTCCAGTCTTGTTTGGACCTGGTATTACTGGGAGGAAACAAGCTGGGTGGGGCTGGCTGGGCTGGGCTGACCCCTCCCCGATGGGGGGCGGCACCCCAGGGAGAGGAATAGAACAGATCCAGCGGAGAACAGACACTGGAAAAAGATGGCAGGAACCAGTTCAGGGGCCCGCTTCTACCGGCAGATAAAAAGACACCCCGGGGTGAGTTCAGTCCCAGATCCTTACTTCCCTCTTACGACCCCACCTCTCAAGAACCCCAGACCCTGCCTCCGGTCTAGTTTCCTTAATGCTCCCAAATCTTCCCAGGGGCATCCCACATTCTGTCTCTGCAGTATTATATCCATATCCCTGGAATCTACCTTGGGCCAGCTCATGTAGGGCAAGAGAGCGTGGAAACTGTGGTTGGGGGTTTCAGGTCTCGCTCCCAGAAGGGAGGCGGGACCCGATCTTGGATGAATAAGAGGGGCAGAAAAGCGGGTCCAGGGTGAGTGGGTGGGCACTGGGCGGAGTTCGGGCCCCGACCACCTGGCTCTTTCTGCAGCTCATCCCAATGATCGGCTTCATCTGCCTGGGCATGGGCAGTGCTGGGCTCTATCTGCTTCGACTGGCGCTGCGTAGCCCGGATGTCTGGTAACTACAGGGCTTGGGAGGCAAGCAGGGGTCCTGGGCGGAGCAAAATGGGACCGCTTAGGATTAACGGTAACTAGTGGGTGACTCTAGAAGGGGTCCCTTGGTCCACGCCCTTACTTCCACTCTAACCACCCAGCATTTCAGAGGGCAGGAATGCCTGATCTGAGAGACCCCCCTCTCCCATCTGGACCACCTGGTGGCTCACTTGTCAGTGGCTAGCCACGTGGGGCGGCTGGAATCCCATCCCGCTCACCACAGGGTTGCCATGGTGACACAGCTCTATTGGCCACATCTGGCTTTTCGGTACCTCTGTGCCCGCCCAGAAGTGCTGGAGGTCTGCCAGTGTGGGGCTCTGGGGCTCTCTGGTGGCAGTGAGACTTCATGTCCTGCCAGAAGCATCAAGAGGACCTTTGACAAGGCTACTCTGACCCTAAAATTTGAGGCGTACCACCAAAGCCCTGCTTTTCAGGGTTTCTACTGGCTCCTAGGACTCTGAGTGGTTAACCTAGGAGGCAGAAAGCCTGGGGAATCCATGGACTAGACATCACCAGGTACCATGCCTTTCGCCAGCACCTGCTAACATGCCCCCTTCTGTCAATCTCAAGGAAATGTGCTCCTCTCCCCAGGGTAGGAAACCAGGGGTGGTGACACTAGGTCTTTAATGCCAGTGTCCTGGTCCCCAGAAAGGACCCTAACCTTCCTATCCCCCTTACAGCTGGGACAGAAAGAACCCAGAGCCCTGGAACCGAGTGAGTCCCAATGACCAGTACAAGGTGACTATGGACCTAAAGTGCCCCCCTCCACCTCCTTCCTGGCCCGAGACCTGTACCCCACACACAGCAAGTAAGGGAGGCAAGAGACACTCCTTCAATCTCCTTTCCCTCCCCACAGTTCCTCGCTGTTTCCACTGACTACAAGAAGCTGAAGAAGGACCGGCCAGACTTCTAAGGCAGGGCCCGAGGGTGCCATGGAAATCACGCGCTTCTTCCATTCACTGTCCCAGGCTCCAGCCATGTCAAGCTTCTGCTTACATGGGCTGGATTCCCACGCGGAGGGGGGGTGACTCCACCCCCCCCCTTGCTCCCAGTAGAGGAAGAACCTCTGACCCTCAGCTTGAGTCCCACGGTGGGGGTGGGTAGTCAAAGCTGCAGGCAGATGCTGGGGTTTACCCAAAAGGCCCAAGCTAGGCCCTCTCCACTCCTGCCCCCCACGGCTAACTGGGTGTGGCAAGGCTACGTGTTGAACGTGACAGATGTGTGCCAACAGCAAGCAGGGGCCTGAGTGCCAAGCGACGTGGCAGGCCCCACGTTAGAGCAAGTTTTGAGCAAGGTCTAGGGGGAGTGGCTGCCCAGGCTCGACCGGGCTCGTCCTACTACCCAGTTTGCCTAGGATGGAGAGCCTCTACCAGGCAGCTTGTTCCTTTCCTGCCCAAGCCGGTGCCTCCCATCAATGGCACCCCCTCCCACCTTGCACCTGGGCCTTCCTGTGCTTTCTCCCCAACCCTCCCTTCCCTTGCTCCTCAGTCCCTGGGGATCAAACAGAAGCAGCCGTGGGCAAAATACAATTTCATTTAACAAATTGAATTTGCTGCGCCTGCTAATCACGTCTGGTGTCGGCTCTGATCAGAGACAGAGCAGGGAGGCTACAGCCCCGGGGGTCCTTATGGTGGTGGGAGGAAGGAGAAATACATGTTGAGGGAGTCGAATCGCTGCCTGGCCCAGGGGACCCCTCCCACAGTAATAGGAACTCTGGGCAGGTTAGCTTTTTATTAGATAAAAACAGGAAGGAGGGTGTCTGCTTACCCCTTCCTCGGGCTCAGCCCGCAACTACCCCTCCCCAAGAAAGAGCAAGAGTCTAACACTGAGATATGGCAGAGGGCCGGGGCAGACAGCTGAGGGGGTGTTACGTGTGATGGTGTATACCTGCAACCTCAGCACTTGGGAAGTGGAGGTAGGAAGATCAGTTCAAGGCCAGCCTCAGCTAAGTGAGACCCTGTCTCAAAGACAAGAAGGGTGTGTGTTGGGGGCTTCTTCTAGAAATGGCTACAAAACAGAAATCTCAGCTTCAAATTCCAGGAGGGGGCTTATGCCTGGCTCTTGCCCTAAACAGAAGGCCTTCCTCCCTCTACCAAAACCAAGATCAGTGATGTCTCTTTTGTGGTCCAGGTAGGCAGAAAGAAAGGTAACTTCCAGTCTGCATGGTCCTCAGCGTTCATCAAATCCAGGCATCGGGAAGGCCCTGGCGAACTCTTCCACCTGTTGCCTGAGGCTGGCCAAACGTTGCCTTGTCTCTGGGTCTTTGAGCAGGAAAGATTTGAAATCCTGGAGCTTGGCTGAAAGAGTATGATGAGATGGTCAGAGCTCAAGACAAGGCGGGAGCCAGAACAGCAGGGGGGGGACAAGGGCGGAAACTCCTCGGCTGGGGCCTTCGCGGCACTCACCAGTCTTGCTCTTCACCTCCAAGCCAATGTTGACTCCTTCATCGATGAAATCAACGACCCTACGGAAGTCATCCTCGCGGAACTGCCGAGAAGTCAATGCTGGGGCGCCTGGGAGCACAGCAGACGGACAGTTAGCGTAGTCAGGATCATGAGTGTGGCCAGGAGCCTCCCCTCCTCAGACCCCAGGCCTCACCGAGCCGCAGGCCCCCTGGAGTGATGGCACTGCGGTCTCCAGGGCATGTGTTCTTGTTGGCAGTGATGGACACAAGCTCCAACACCCGCTCTGCTCGGGCTCCGTCCAGGCCCTTGGGTCGCAGGTCCACCAGCACCAGGTGGGTGTCAGTGCCACCTTAGGGGGACAGTAAATGGAGATTGGGGAGTTTGGGGCCTCTCTTGAGGGCACAAAGGCCTTCACCCACCGCTGGCTTACCCGACACCAGTGAATAGCCTCGCTTGAGCAGGGCATCAGCCATGGCCTGAGCGTTCCTCAGCACCTGTAAAGAGTACTCCCGGAACATGGGGGTGCGGGCCTGCAGATAAGACAGCACCCCGTCACCCAGGGCTGAGAACAGGCCCTGTTTAGGACTTGAACTAAGCAAGACTCCGACCCCAATCTTGCTGCCTCCCACCTTAGCCACTTCCCTTCCATCTGCCTCAGCCTCAGCTACAAGGTAAGGAAGCAAAGCCTCTGGACCAATGCACCCCGACACGAGGGAAGGCTCCCCGACCTGCTTGAGGGCCACAGCTACTGCAGCAATGGCATGGTTGTGGGGGCCCCCCTGTAAGGATGGGAACACAGCAAAGTTGATTCGGTCCTCAAAAGTGTAAGGGATCTCTTGGCCAGTCTTGGGGTCTACAGTCCGTACTCCCTTCCGGTAAAAGATGAGCCCTGACCTATGTGGAAGACAAGTAGTTGGGATCTAAGCCAGTGACAGGCGATGGGGACAGAGGAGACAGCTGCTCTGGACACTCAGAGGCTCTGAGGCCCCTCAACTGTGCTTGATGCACTGAATCCCAGTGGTTGAAGGGTCCAGCCTCATTCCACCCACCCCCAAGTTCCCTAGCAAGGTCTAACCCCAGGTAGTTCTGACCTGGCCCCTCGAAGAGTCTTGTGAGTGGTGGTGGTGACGACATCCGCATACTTGAAAGGTGAAGGGATGACCTTGGCAGCCACGAGGCCACTGATGTGGGCCATGTCTGCTAGCAGGTGTGCCTTGACCTCATCACAAACCTGGGCAGGTAGAGAGACGTGCCTCAGCCTGGGGAAGCCGTCCTTCCAGGCCCCACTCCCCACCCTTGCTCTCCAGCCCCTCACCAACCTCTCTCATGCGGGCATAGTCAATGAGGCGGGCGTAGGCACTGGTACCAGCAATGATGAGCCGTGGTCGGAAAAGCCGAGCAGTCAATGCCAGCTGGTCGTAGTCAATGAGGCCGGTTTGGGGCTGGATAAATAGATAAGTAGCTAAAGCCCTGAAATGGCAGCAGGTGCAGCTCATGCTCCCTGGGGCTGAAGGCTGGACCTCCAGGTCTTCCCACTGGCCAAGAACAAACCCTCAGGGCCAAGTGCTCAGGCCGTAGGACACTTACGTTGAGCTTATAGGGCATAGATTCGAAGAAGATGGATGTAGCAGAGATCCGTTTGACATCCGACATGTAGCCATGCGTGAGACTAGAAAGAAAAGAATCTCAAAGTGAAATAACTTCACTAAACCAGCCGCTTCCTGCCCACCTCCACACACCCGTCGCCCGAACACTGGTTCCAGCCCGCCCCCCGTCCCCACAATGCGCTCCCCTGGATGGTAGGATCTTGCTCTCCTCCTCTGTAGCATGGAACAGGTATGTTCCACCTTCACAGGACCTGATATGTATTCTCTTAATGACTCCCATCCCATGTCATTACTGCCCACTGAACCCATCCTCCATCCTAGCCATACTCACTGGCCCCCGTCGGGCAGGTCCAACCCCATGATTCGATCATGGGGCTGAAGAAGAGCTGTATAGGCAGCCAGATTGGCCGGGGACCCCGAGTATGGCTGGACATTGACTCCCCACTGTGCAGGATCCAGGTCAAAGGCTTCCAAGGCCCGTCGCTGGCAGAGCAGCTCGATCTCATCCACAACTTCTGCTCCTCCATAGTATCTACCACGGAGAGGGTACATAAGGGCATAGAGAAAGGACACTTGGCTAGAAGCCAAGGGCTGGGACGGTCACCTCCGTAAGCACTAATGGGCTCAAGAAGGCTCTGCCACTGGGAGTGCCATCCCTGATGCTGCCCTCCAGCCCGTCGGTCCAGCCCTCACCTCTTGCCAGGGTAACCCTCCGAGTACTTGTTGTTCAGACAGGACCCCAGGGCCTCCAGCGCAGCTCGGCTGCAGAAGTTCTGGGGTGGTGGTGGGGGGGCAGTGTCAGAAGGCAATGAGCCCCTTCCCCTGGACTCCCACCGTCCCACCCCTGCCAGAGCCCACAGGCTGGGGGGCTAGAGGGGGAGAGACAGGCTATAGAAAAAGCTCTAGGACTCTGGGTTCCTTGCCAGGCACGAGGCAGGACCAGAAGCAGTGTTCTCAACTGCCATGATGGATGGCCCCAGTAAGGCCAACTGTCCACTCAACCTGTGTTTCCTCTTTCTTCTGACAAGAGGGGGAAGACAGGGAAGAAATGAAACTCTAGGGGCTCCAGAAGCTCCATCAACTGGATGCTTCAGAGGGCAGTCCAGAGAGCGGGAGAAGACCCCGGAGAAACGACAGGAAGATGGCGTGTTACTTCCTGCACTCACGGTAGCTGGGTCCTTGGCCCACACCCTCACACCCTACCTCTGAGGCGATGAGTTCCAGGCCGCGGCACTGCCTGTCTTTCTCCCTCTGCAGTAGCTCCCACACCTCAGGGTCACTGTCTGCCAAAGTCTCCTGGCCTGTCCAGCCTCCAGCTGCTTCCCCAGCCTGTGTCTGGGCCACCTTGCTGTGCTGAGCCCGAGCAGCCATCCAGACCAGCTGACCACATCGCTGCAGAGGCTTAGGGCAAGAAAGCCAGGATTAATTAAAAATTGTCCAGACCTCTCCCGATTGCCCTCGGCCATGGGTACAGAGAGAGCACTCTAGCCAAGCTGGCAGCCTGGTCCAGCCAGTAAACTCGGTTCTCACCACCCCCACCTTCACCTTGAAAAGCAAGTTCTAGCATCAAGGTTCAGATGACTATCCAAAGGGCAGTTTTGATCAGCTCTACTCAACCCCCTCCAAAGCTCCCTCCACCCAACCCCGGGAGTCGCTCTGTCAAGTCACAGAGCAAAGTGAAGTCCATATCCCCCAAATTCAGAAGAGAGATACTGAGAATTCAGGGTCCCCCCCCCCCCGGAACAAAAGGGCCTTCCTGGCCCTGGAGCAGTGGCTCAGAGGTTAAGGACACTTGTTGCTTGTGTACAAGGCAAAGGGCAGAGGTTCAGCTCCTAGCACCCACATGGCAGCTCACAACCATCTGTAACTCCAGTTCCAGGAGACCTGCAGGAACTCTGTGGGTACCCAAGCATGCCATGTGATGGACATACATACATGAAGGCAGAATACGGACATAAAGGGGGAGGACCTCCTGCACAGCCTCCCTAAGAGACTACCCAATGAGAGAAAACACCAAGTTAAGAGGGCTTAACGCCACAGGCTGTAAGAATAGTTTCCAGAGCAACGAAAGTAGAATAGACTTTTAAGCAGTTCTTGGAAAGAGGTCTGTACTGGCGGGAGTGGGGGTAGAGTGACGGTGTTTGCCCAGAAGGAAGCCAAAATCTTAATTTTATCTCTCTCTCTCGCTCTCTCTCACACACACACCACCCCCCTACTTCCTTCCGCCCACGCTGCAGCGGGACCCCTGCCTGACGAAAGCACGGAGGCTCGGTTGCATCATCTCCATAACTCCGAGCGGCGGGAAAAATGAAACTAGCACATCGAAGTCGGGAACCCCACTTGTTCGCTAGGATACTGCTAACGCAGGGTCTGCGGACCTCTACCTGAAGCCGTGTGAACGGTGCGATCACAGACCCTGGGACGTCTGGTCGCCAGGACTAGGGGCCCAGGCACCGCACGTGCGCCCAGGACTCTCAGAGATTTCCTGGTTAAGCATCTGCTCCCCGAGGCCCCAGAACACGTGCGGTGAAGGAGCCAGGGAACCCCACTTTGTGAAGAGGAACTAAAATGGGGTGGGCCTTTCCACTGGCCCTCCAGTATCCAGAATCCAGTTCTTACCCGAGTGGTCCAAAGCCAAGAGAAGGGCACCATCGCTACCGGAGGTCACAGAATGACCAGCCACCAACTCCGGTCCAGAGTAGTAACAGGGGAGGGGTCGGAAGCCGACTGGCTTTAGAGCGCATGCGCGAGAAAAATACCCCCGTGAAGTTCGAGTTAAAGGGGAGTCTCCCGCGCATGCGTACTACTTAGAATTTGGCCTTCTGGGAATTGTAGTTTTTATTATTACTTTGCATCTGTACCTCCGGGTTGCCTGAAAGAGTCTTGAAGCTCAGAGTCGTTATTATTGTTGTTGCTGTTGTCGTTGTTTTTCCCGCCAGTTGTTCAAGCAAGCATTTTTTTGGTTTCTTTGGTTTGTTTGTTTGTTTGTTTGGTGCCTACCAAGTAACCAGGACTATAAAATCCTCTGGGAGATTCAGAGACACTTCTAGAAGGTAAAGAACTATGGCACAGTGGGAGCTGATATAATTTGAAAGGGTAGAAGACCCAAGCCCCTGCTTTAGGATTACAGCAAAAGAACCTCGCCGGTCCTCAGTTTTCTTCACTTGTAACACCATGATGAAATAATTGTGGTGGCCCACGCTTGTCATGCCAGCACTAACAGGATTAGGAGTTCAAGGCTAGCCTCAGCTACCTATAAAGTTAGAGGCCAGTGCACCAAATGTGAGCCTGGTCACACCCTGGCCCCCAAACGCAATAAAAGAGTTTATGGCAGGCCGGGTGATGGTGGCTCACGCCTTTAATCCCAGCACTCGGGAGGCAGAGGCAGGTGGATCTCTGTGAGTTCGAGACCAGCCTGGTCTATAGAGCTAGTTCCAGGACAGGCTCCAAAGCCACAGAGAAACCCTGTCTTGAAAAAGAAAAAAAAAAAAAAAAAAAAAGAGTTTATGGCAGGGATGAAATGAAGCTTTACTTGTGAACAAGCTCCTGTGGATCGTCCTCCTGACTTAAAACTGCTTCCTTCGTGGCCTGTCAGCCGAGGCAAAATAAGCCGCTCCTCCTCTTGGCCATCCCAGGGTGCCTTTCAGTACTTATTCACAGACTATCCCAGCAATCACCAAGTTCTTGAACCTGATCGGAGTAAATCTTTCAATGGGGCACTCATTAACCTCTCCAAGGGAAGATTCTGCATGAGCTGGGGATATCCTAAAACCTCTAGTTCAGCCAGTCGGTGATGGAGCATGCGTTTAATCCCAGCACTCGGGAGGCAGACAGGTAAGTCTCCGTGAGTTCAAGACCAGCCTGGTCTACAGAGTGAGTTCCAGGACAGGCTCCAAAGCTACAGAGAAACCCTGTCTCGAAAAACCAAAACAGACAAACAAAACAACAACAAAAACAAAACCCTTCTAGTTCAATGTCTCTCAAAGACAGCAATGAAGACACACAACCAAACCCCCTTGGGGATTCCAGCAAGCACTGTTTGTGAGGAGCATTACCCTATACAGCTATTTTATACATTTATTCATTCAACTGACATTGAGCCATGCTAGGTGTGCCTTAACCCTGGGGGGGTGGCATGAAGAGCTAAACAGGGGCAGAGAGTCCAACAGCTTACTTTTCTCACACACCGGATGCATAAGGAAGAGAGGGGAGTAGGTGGACAGAGCCTTGGAGGAGGAATGTTTGAGTCGCGAGAGAGGAGGATGATCCACGGAAGGTCGTGTGATCTTTTCCACAGTGTTACAGACGGAATGTAGAGTGTAGTCGCAAGCCTGCTGGTTCCAGTCACTGCCACCCTCAGCTGTCCCACCTGGGTCTCACATGAAGTTTCTGAGTATCTTTTAGGGCTGTCCCTCCAGAGCTTCAGTTCTCTCAGGCAACTCCGGCACCAGGCCCAGGAGAGGGAAACCAGTCCATCTTCCTTCTCTCATTCCGACCCGGCTACGTATCCGTATCCGTTTCCTCCTTCATTTATTTGTGTATTGAACCCAGGGCCTTGGGCATGCTAGGTAAGAGCTCCATCCCCATCTCTACATACTTATTTTCTCCCAGTGATTTTTTACTCTCAGACATGTCGGGGTCAGATCCCCCCTATACTCAGTATCAGACTGCGCTGTGGGCAATCCTGTGGAGGGTACTGTTCTCTTTTCCGTGGGCACCTTTACCCGGAACTCCAGAGAAGTCTGGCTGAAGAGGAAGCGAGACTCTCTGTTTCAGCTTGTCTGCACCACCACCCCCAAGGCCCAGCCAGGGGGGTCCCAAGGGGGGGGGCTGCTGAGCCGAGAACTGCTAATGAAGCTGCAGCCAATTAACGCCGGGCCAGGGTTGGGGGCGGATAAAATTAGCAGCCAAGGCTGCAGGAGGGAGCTGAAGGCGGAGGTGGAGAGGGTGGGCAGCTGGCTGAAGGGGGCTGTTTGCTAGCGGCTACCAGCCGCGACTCAGCCCCGCCCTCCAAACCTGCACTCGTCCCTTCCCCCATCACCTCCTCCCAATGTTCCCTCCCTCCCTCATCCGTCTGCAAACTCAGCGCCCACGAAATTAGGAAGGAAAAGGAAGATCGATGACTCCAGATGCCGCAAACACCGTTCCCCTTCCCTCCCAACCTTCTTTTTCCCTCCAGCCTCGTGGATGGAGCCTAGCCGGCTTTCAGCACTCTGTCTACACTATCCGTGCTTCTCCGTCCCGTTCAAGGTCTTTAACCTCCTTTTCTCCAAGTCTCCCAAATACACTGCGGGAAGTCCCACCTTAGGTCTAATCACCATTCTATCTGCCTTCACTAACATTCGCCCTCCTTAGAGAGAGATAATGCCCACCTGGGTGACGTTTACCCATTGGTCGATCACTCCTTGATCAGGTCTCAAATGGGCACAGGTGCTGGGTCTGTCAGTCTGCCTCAGTTTCCCCCAACAGACTCCAAAGAAGGAGGCCTTGGCTCAACCTCTACCAGACAAACCTCACACCTGCCCGCCCCCCTTTCCTACAAAGGTCTCACACAGGCGAGTATTGGATTTCGCTTTATTTTGTTTCCCTTTCCCGTCTGTTTTGGCATAGAAAAAAAAAATATCACCAAGAGGAAGCAGCCAGAGAGGGCAGGTGGAGCCCGACTGCAGGCGGGCGAGCGGATTAGGGAGGGGGGGGCAGAGCACAGGGGCCAGGCAGAGCCCCCTGCTCAGGACTTTTGCTTCAGTAAGGTTGGGAGAAAGGGGGGACCGACATAGGGCACGCAGAAAGGGAAGGGGGCTAGATGGGTTGGGGCTTGTAGACTGCTACAGTCTTGAGGGGTGGATAGGACCGGCGCTTAGGGTAAGAAAAAGGGTCAGGCCAGGCGTCATTAAAGCTGCAGGGTGGGCAAAAGGGGAACCAACACGTATTCGTAAGGAACCCTAAGAAAGCATCCAAGCCCCGCCCACTCTGGGGTTGTGCTCTTGGCTTCTCCAATTTACGGTTCGTTTGAGACTACCCCAGCCTCAGGGACACTCGGGGCCAAAAGGAAACGGAGAATCACACTGACTGATAGTCCAGGGAAGCCTGCTTTCCTCCACCCTACCCACAGTGGAAGACGTGGGGGGCAGTCACAGGAACATGGGGTAAAGGGAAGGGTCCCAACTAGTGAGGCTGCAACCTGGTGGGAAGCTCGGGGGCCCAGGACAGGGGCGCTATCCAAAATAGGGGTGCTCGCTCTGAAAGTTATAGTCTGGGCACACCTTCTGCACCAGTTTGTAGTCAAAACTGAGGAAGGAGACGAAGATACAGATGACTTTGAAGGGCTTGGCGCAGAGCCAGGCGGCCTGGCTCTGCGTGTGCTCAGTGAAGCACACCTGCGACGGGTCGTACAGGCACGGGCGGTGCTTGCGAGCGCGGTTTGTCTTCTCATATTCCACGTGGCAATTAAAAGCGCGCGACTCTTTGGCCCCCGGCACTCCCAGCGCGCCTCCGAGTGGGCTGGCCAGTGCGCCCCCAAGGTTGCCGCCCAGCCCCTGCCCCGCCATCCCCAGAGGGGGCCCCAGTCCAGGGAGCACCCCTTCTAGTGCCAGCGTAGATTGCAGAGGATGGGAGGCAGGCCCAGGCAGCCAGACGCCCCCGAACTCCACACGCTTGGAAGGCGGCACGATACTGACACTTAGGTTACCCAAGCTGGACGAGTTGTGACGGAAGTACACACTGAAGGTACCGTTCACATGGTCCACGATCTTGCCAGTCACCAGCAGCGAGAACTTGAGGGTATGAACACGAAAGTAAAAGTCCCCCCAGCCGAAGATCTTCTTGGCGCGGGCCGCTTTAATGGATGGCTTCCTCTTGGTGCGCGGCGCGGGCGGGCCGCCTGCAGCCCCGGGCTTGGCCAGCACCCCGGTGTGGTTAGAGGGCCAGGCCCAGCTCCAGGAGCGCGCCGTGCCCAGGCCGTCGGAAGACCCGGGCGCCGGGAGCTGTTGGCTGCGGGCGCCCCCTCCGGCCATGGCGGGTCGCAGTTCCAGATACTGCGGCCTTCCGGATTCTGCGATCTGGCCACTGACTGCCTGTGTGGGAAGAAATAAGAGAGACGCTGGACTGGGCAGACCACAACAGTGGCTCAGGAGTGTGTTTTGGGTTAGACCTTGTAGCCCTTGCAAGCTCTGTGATCTTGGTCAAGTCATTTCATGTGTCTGGACCCTAGCTTCTACACCTGTGAATGTGACCTGATGATCCCTGGGTTGTCACAGAGATCCAGTGTGGGCTCAAAGACAAAGCCAGCTTTGGTGTGGGTTGGAAAAGGGAGAGACCCTTTCTGGATAGTCTGGCTTTTCCCAGTGATGGCCCTGATTGTGACATCCTTACCATCCAGCATCAGGAAAGGGCTGGCTTCTGCAGAGACCAGCTCCTTCCTTCCCGGAGGGGCCTCTAAGAACCAGCTGAGCAGAGAAGGATCAACCACAGGTTGAAGCTTGGAGGATAATGGGGTATTCCTCCTGTCCCCATGCCTTGGCTTGGAAGAGCGGGAGGAGTCACCCTGCCTGCCCACCATGCTGGCCTGTCTCAGGTGGCAGGGATCTGGGAGACAGCACTGATGGATCTAGAGGCAGGAGCAGGCTGGCCAGGCCCAGGCCATCAATTATCTTGGGGTGTGTGTGTGGAGGGGGCGACCGGGAGTAAAGGAGCTGGGGGAGAGTGACGGGAGAGTGAGAAGAAATATGGAGATGCTGCTCTGGCACAGGGAGTGGGAGGGAGAGGAGCCGAGCGTGTCAGCGTGTGTCAGTCAGCCTGTGCTAGACACCACCGGTAGCTGGGCCCTGACTGCCTGCAAGTCCCTTGGGAGAGGCAGTTCTGTGTGTGCCTGGGGTGGTTGTTATCCTGAAATGGTTGTGTATGTGTGTCCATGCATTCGGTGTGGGTAGCTTCAGTCTGTGAAGGCTGTGTACATCAGCAGAGGAGGCTCTGTGTGTGTGTGTGTGTGTGTGTGTGTTCCCATTTATTTGTGGCTGCTGTCTGTCCATTGTGTATTTGTGCCTGATCACCTGGGGCCAGGAGGCTGTGCACATCTGTGTGTGTGAAGCTGCGTGTGTCAATTGGTAACAGTGGGTGTGTGTGCATAGCTGTGGTCGTTGTTGCTGTGTACAGGGTGGCTGTGTGATTATCTAGAGGTGTCATTTTTTTTCCTGTGTGATTCCGTTACCTGTCCATGTGTCAGGGTGTAAGGGAACGTCACACAGTGACGGTGGCCTGTGTCCACAGGAATGAGTGTGTTGCTCACACAAGCATGCCGTTATGGTATATGAATGCCAGGCATGCTGACTTGCAGGCTGAGAATAGAGGGGTAAAGGACCTGGAAGATGGGTGACCCCTCTGATTGCATTCAAGTCTACACATTGTGTCCACAGGGGACCAGAATGGCAGGGCTGGGCTAGACTCTCGACTGCCTGGTCCCCTGGTCCCCGTCCCTGCAGCACTGCGATCCCAGGTTATTAATGCTGCCGCCACCCGCTCGTCATACATATTTATCGTCCCCCTCACTCCTCCTCCCAATCCAGGTGAGGGGGGTGGAGGTGGCAAGAATGATTGACTCAGACAGACAAGCCTGAGCTGGCATCTGACACCCAGAGGGTACCCCTGAGTAGGGCTAGGGAAATGGGCTTAGGGTAGGGGTGGAGGTAAGGGTAAGGAAATAGCCCCAGGAGGTGGGGTTGAACCCCAGGCAGGGGGTTGAGGTAGGAGTAGGTGAGGCTTCAGGGAAAGCAAAGGGAATGTTGTTGAAGTCTTAACTCTAATCTCTCCCTTCTGGACCAAACCTCTCCTATTTCCAGCTAGCCCAGCACTCCCCCCCCCCCAAAGCTGCTCTATGCTAAGATGCCAAATGCCTCCAGCTATGACTTCCTAGCACATCCCAGCACTCTGTGTCCTGCACCCAGCCTGGGACTGCTCAGGGCTGGTAGGTTCAGCCTCTTCAGAGAAGAGATGGGGTGGAAATGAGGTTTGGCAGGGCAGAGAGAGGTGCCAGGATGTCCCCCACCTCTGATCTCAGACAAATTGCTGTCTGCTTCTATGATCCTAGCAAATCCCTGGGCTTTGGAGCCCCCACCCACTGCCAGAGACAGCTAAGATAAAAGGGAAGAGTTGGGGGAAGGCAGCTGAAGCGACCTTGGGGGTGGGGAGCTCGGACCAGGAGGGGCGAGCGTCTGAGAGGAAACGAGCCGGGAAATGGGAACATGGAATAAAATAAAATAAAATTCTCCCTCTGGCTTCCGTGATCGCTCAGGCTCTCTCTCCCTCTCTTCTCTCACTCTTTCCCTGTCTCCATCCCTCTCTCTCCCCCCCACCCTTTTCTCAATCTTGGTCTCAGTTTCTTCCTCCACTCTGTCTCCAATTTCCAGTTTGGGGAATGTCCCCACCCCGTGACATTTCTGTCTCTCTAACCATGGCTCTCTGCTCGGTCCTCCTGCTTGTCAGTCTCCAGCGTGGGTTGGGAGCCGAGGATGTGCAGGGTGACAAGGTGTGGTTAAGGGAGCCCCTTTTTGCCAGAGCCCACCCCACAAAGACTGAGGGCCTGAGCAGGGTGTTGTCTAAGGAGGAACCCCCCCAACTTGAAAGCTAGTTTAATTAAACTAATTGGGCGCAGTGACATTTGCAGAGGGGAGAGGCTAGCCGCCTGGCTGTCAGCTGCGGTGGGAGGTAGAGGTGTGTGCGGTGTCTGAGGGCCTAAAGCAGACTCCTTGAGGCCTGCTCCTGCTCTGGAGGAACTCAGCCAGGAACACTTGCCCCAAGGCAGCAGGCCCACGCACCTGAGGGGGAGTCGAGGCCATCTCCTGATGCTAAACAAACTCCACCAAGGCGGGGAGGGGAGGTGGGGGCTCTTTGGGGACAGGACTGCTGGGAATTGGGAGGATCAGGCTGACAGCCCCCCTTAGCCGCATTGCAGGGTGTGCCTCCCCTGGGCCTCCAGGCTACTTCATTGCTTCTCTCTTTCTTCCCTTTGGGTCAGAAGGAGCTTAGGATTCATCGAGGGGGGGGGGGATCAGCACCCTGGGTTTGGGGAAGGGACAGTCTAGGCCTGGGCTGGGGAAGCAAGCAAATAGCACTGAGTCCTTGTAAGTAGAGAACCAACGGTCACTGCAGTCGGGTCGGGGTGGGGTGAAGTCTGGCTGGGAGCTGTGCGGGAGGGGTTGGGGAGGACAGGCTGAGGTGAGCACCAGGACAGAGATGGACTGGGGAAGCCACAAGGGTAGTCGTGGGGGCAAGAACAGTGAGATAGGAAACAGTGACAGGCTCAGATGTTGAGGGGAGATGGGCCCAGAAGAATGGAGAGAGACAGGACAGGATGGGAGCTAAAATGGGGACAGGCATGATCAATGACAAATGGACGCTGGAGACTGGCTGGACCGAGAATGGGATGGGGTGACAGTGATGGGGCCGGGACAGGATGGGACAGAACAGAAAGGGAGGAGAAAACAAGGTTGCTGATAGATAGAGACCTAGGAGATGGTATGGGGGAAGCCACTGGGGACCCGAATGGAGAACAGGGGACAGGGAAAGTGATTGGCGATGTGGATAGAGACAGGAGCTTGAGGACAGGTATTCAGGTGAGAAAAAGGCAGAGTTCGGGAGGGGCCAGGCAAGTGGAGGCAAGGGGACCTCTTCAGACTCGTACAGGGCAGGGATGGGGGCCTGCTGCTGAGGTGGGCTCTGTCCTTGGGCCAATCGCCCTCTCCCCCACAGCCCCACCCGCTTGCCTGCCCGCGGCCTGCTGCGCAAGGCTCACCGTTATCTGAATTTTGATTTTATTTTATTTTATTTTATTTCCCTGCTTCCTAGAGCCGGCGCGGTCCCCCCGGGAACGGCTGCCCCCCGCCCCCCGCCCCGCGCCTCACTTTATTATTGCAATAAATGTGCCTATAAAGGCGCCGGCTCCAGGGCGCGGTGGGGGTGGGGGGAGCCGCGGAGCGGGGATGTAATTTCCCGAAGCCTGAGCCGGAGGGGGAGTGGGCGGGGTAGAGGTGGAGGAGGGGCAGGCTTGGGGAGAAGGGGGAGACGCCAATTTACAGAGCTCAAGGCCGCACTCTCAGCTCCCTATCTCGGTTCCTTTCCCCATCTACTATATATCCCGGGATCCCCCCCCCCTTTGAACTTGAACCAGAGGCCCACTCCACTGCGACCTGACCCCCTCTCTGTTAATCTTGTCCCCTGGTCCGCACCTACACTGAGTTACAGGGGTTCTCTCTATTCAAAGTTCCCTATCTCCTTGCCAATTATTCCATCACTGACCCCTTACCTGCTTCCTTTCAAAGATTACCCCACGCTCTCCAAGTGTGGGTCCCTGACCCCAGTGACTTCTCTTTGCCTTCCCTCGCCTCACCACCAAATCTCTTTACTGTTGTTACCTCACCCTAGATCTCTATCTGGCTCCTCACCGAGCCCCAACCATGACCCTCCTTTCCAAAGGCGCCCCTCCCATTCGGGATGTGAGGCTTGGCTGCAAGCTCTGACCCAAGGGAACTGTCGCTGTAGACACCCCCTCCTCCAGTGTCCCTGGCCCAGCTGCGGCCCCTGATTACCGCCCCCCAAATCCCAGCCAGCAGCTCTGGGCTCGAGCCCAGGCTGTGCGTGCCTAAGTGGCCTAGCCAGAGATTAGCTAGGGGGTCTGAGGAGGGCGAGGTGGTGGGTGGTGAGGTGGTGGTTGGCACAAGGGTTGTGGCTGACCCAGACTGAGAGACTCGCCCAGGTCTAATCCTTCCCTGAGGCAGGATAGAGCTGAAAGGTCCCCCAGGCTTCCCCACCCCTGCCCTCCCCCAGCTAATTAGTAATTAGTGATTAGTGATTAGTGACTATTGATCGCCTGCTGTTTCTCCCAGTAGGCAGCTGCTTTGGCAAGGGACGAGGAAGGCAGACTTTGGAGCTTGAAGACTGTATTGGGAAGACCTGAAGCAGTCAGGCCAGTCAAGAGGCCAGAGCCCCTGGGTCGGGCAATGGAAGCCAGGAGTACCAGACCCTGAGAGGAGTCTCAGGAGCCTAGAAGGAAAGGAAGAAAGCAGAGAACTCCTACTACGGGAAGGTAGGGTTGGTAGTATCGATGGTTAAGATTTCCAAATGCTGTCTGCGGAACTGGGCTGCCCAGCCTCTCATCTCTGTGTCCGGCTCACCTTTTGCCCCCTCCCAACACTGGCATCAAGAGATCCCTGAATGCAGTGCCCATGCTTACACTCGGGTATATGAACAAATCTGAGGCTCACAACCCATGCTTACACTCAACTGGACCCAAAGCCATGAGCACACTAATATACACTCCCAAACCCAGACTCACACGCAAACAACAGATGTGCCCCCGTATGCAAATACATCAGAGACCCTGGGGGTCGACATACGCGCACACATCCTACTTAGGGGTCCACATGAGAATTCCCTATGCAGAATTACACACATCCACACACCACGCATAGACGCAGCTTCTCACACATGCACAGGCTGGACCAAATGGCAGATAGGCAGTTCCCTGCTGCTTCCAACGCAGCCACCCCCCAGCTGCAGCCCTCTTTCAGACAGATAGATCCCATCTCTCATATCCTCATGCTCACTCTCCCTCAAGTCTCTGCCAGATGTTTAATTCCCCTTCAGGGGGCAAAGGAAATTAAACCAGATCTGTCCACAGGGAGTTAATTTGATGGGGAGAGAGTGGAGAAGGCAGTGTGTGTGTGGGGGGATCGGGGCAATGGTATTTCCCTCC
Organism: Microtus ochrogaster; assembly: GCF_000317375.1. NCBI lineage: Eukaryota > Metazoa > Chordata > Mammalia > Rodentia > Cricetidae > Microtus > Microtus ochrogaster. Next base: position 8,981,389 of record NC_022024.1, read on the forward strand.
TCTGTGACCCCAGGCCTTCACACACTGTGGTTTTGGACCTGACCCTCTCCTGCCATCTTCCTGGAGTAAAACCGGGCCTCAGGTTCAAAAGAAGCTCCCACCAGAGGCAGCAATGTTCACACAGTGGGCTTTCCCCCCAGCTTCCACCCCATCAAGGTCACTAGGCAGGCGGCCTTGGGAGAATTCGAGGACTCTCCCGGCTCACTGGGACAGTCTCTACCCTACTGTGGCTGTTGAGGAGACTGAGGGTTCAGGTGTTTTAGAAAATTATTTGCTTCTTCTGGATTCTCTTGGGAGCTGACAACTGAAGTCCAAGAGAAAAGGCTATGGAGTCACCTGCTTGCCCTTAACCTGGGTAGGGCATAGTTGGTAATGGGAGGAGTTGGGGCCAGGGTCTAGACCGCCCTTGTGGATCACAGACCAGGGCACTGTGAAGCAGGCACAGTCATTCATGCAAAGCCGGCTGGCTGGCCGGCGTCTCCATGGCCCACCAGCATAGACATTCACTCTGGGCCCCAGTGTTAAACACCAACCCTGGATTCCCTGGACACATGCTAGCACACGGGGGCTGGTGTTAAGCCACACGCCTCACAACGGCAGGCACGTCTGTGCACATCATGCATATGAACCGAGGATTTCAGGTAGAGTCCGGGAGGATGAGGTCTGGGCCCTTTTTAGCCTTTGGGTCTTCACCCAAAAACCCCAGGAAAAGAAGCAGTGAAGAAGGATGGGGGCAGGGTGGAAGTGGGAAGAGAGACTCCCCTTCCAGACAACCCCCAATACTGGGCGCGATAGGGGGGTGTGTCTGTGAGGTTGTGCAGGGGAGATGGTGTCTCCGCGGGAAATGTGATGGGAGGTTGTAGCCAAGTTCGGCCCTGCTGGTGTGGGTCCTTGGAAGCGCGTGTGCCTGGGCCATGTATGTTCGGATCGCAGAGCCTACCTGGCATTGTGACAAGTAAGGAGAAGAGAAATGGGTAGGTAGAGGGTGAGGGGTGGAAGGACAGACAGAGAGGAAGGCAAGCAAAGTAGGCGCGGAAGGAAGGCTAGGCTAACACCCTCTAGCTTGTCTGTCTGTCTCGCACTCCTTCCCTGTCTGGCGCACTCGCGGGTCGCGCTTCGTCCCCTCCTCCGTGGTGAGGATCGGAGCCCGGCCTTCACCCCGCACCTTCTTCTAACCCTCAGCCAACTTGCGCTGGGCGCGTGCCAGTCCTAAAGCCGGCAGTCTGTCTGTCGGCGTCCACTAGGACGCACAAAGTTGGACGCTTAGTGCTGGGGGCGGGGCGGACGCACCGAGCCCCCTGGCACGCAAGGTTCTTCGTGTTCGGGACCCCGTGCCTTAGCTTTGCCACCCTTACCTTCCTAAGGAGCCACGGACCAAAGAGCAAGAGGAGCCATTCCGGGAGCAGCCGCATCTTCCCGGGCGGGTCTGGCAGGGCGGGTCCCGGGGCGGGCCGGACAGGGCACAGGCAGGGCACGGGGCGCCGGGCTGAGGGCGGCGGCGCGAGC
>NC_022024.1:8983354-8984564 GCF_000317375.1 Microtus ochrogaster
AGGGGTCCCTTCTATGCTCCAGGCCTAGGTGGGTCCCAAGCAGAGAGTGGGACAGGGGCCGAGGTGAGGGCCGACGGGGCCTCAGGCGACTACCACAGCACTCGGCGCTGACGGGGATGGATGGGCGCCCCGCGGCTCATTCGGCCCGGAGATGAGAATCATTGATCACGGACGGAAACCCCATCACGTCTGTCAATAGGGCTGACAAACGGCGCCCGCCGCCCCGCCCCCGCCCCACGGCACCTCTGAGGTCTCTGAACCCCTTGGCTAGACGGGCTCTTTCGAGGTTTGGCCCTCTGGACCTGCATTGCTGACCCTTGCCCAGCCCAGGGCAACCTTAAGTCCTTAGTGCCGTCTGCCCAGCCTCTTGGTACAGTCCTGTGCTTTCCGCCCCATAGTCCCATCTTCCACTCCAGCTCTCCTTATCCCCGTCCCCTTTCCTGTCTATCTCTGTCCTTGTCTCTGTCCCCAGCTCCAGCACTGTCTCTGGGCTGTTTCTTCATCTGTTCCCTCCTCCCACTGGTCTCTCTCTTCCCTGCCCGGGGAGTCTTCAACTGTCAGCTGTTGCTATGCGCTGTGGCTGAGCCTGAGGTGATGGTAATGACCAACACCTAGACAGCAAGAGATAGGAACAAGCAAAGAAATGAAGAGACAGGCCCACACCCCAAGATGTGTCTCCAGGCACACACCACAGTATTCATAGTAGCCTGCTACATTGTACAGTGAGTGCACACAGAGCAAAACACGTCCACGTACACTCGTGTACACAGGCACACAAGCAAACTCAGATGGACACACATGATTTATGCACACAGGAGCACACGGTGAGATGCATGAACAGCCAAGTATGTAAGGAAGCACTGTCTTACCTTGACAGAGGCAAACCTTCAAGGAGCTGAAAACACACACACACACACACACACACATTGTCTGTCTGTCTCTCTCTCTCCTAAAGTCAAGCCTGAGGATTTGAAAAGGACAGATACATATAGAATGTGACAAACACCAAAAAGAGGGGGTCAGGGAAAGGACAGGGATGCTGAGGGGCTGAGGCAGGTGCTGTGGTGACACCCAAGGAGACAAAAAACAGGAAGCAGCTATTTGACTGCAGTCAGGGCTGAGAAAAAAATGCAGGACAAAAGTGTCAGGAGCAAGGCCAGATGGCCCCAACCAGAACTCAGGGCTGATCTCAAGCCCGGGTGGGGGGGGG
>NC_022024.1:8985164-8989335 GCF_000317375.1 Microtus ochrogaster
GGAAGGAAGATGGCTGACAGGGTGGAAGGGTCAGCACAAAATAGCCTCAGGGAAGGAAGTGAGAGGCTGGGCTAGGGTCCTTGGCAGGTGCATAATTAGTGTGTGGAGCTTTAGGATAAACCGAGCTACAGGAGTGCAGACGCCACCTGGTGGCCAGAGGGAGCCATAAGCCTATCACTTGAGGATCAACAACGTTTTTTCTTTTCTTCTCCAGCATGGTGGCTCAGCTCAGGGCCCTGGGGAGTCTGGGGAAGGTCTCAGGGCAGACTTTGGGGATAAAGTTGGAGACGAGGGAAAAGGAATGGTCTAATTCCTGGATGTGCGTCTGTCTATAAGCCTTCCCAAGGGAGGAAGCGAGGGATAAATGCCTTGGGAAGCTGACCAGTGAGGGTCAGCGATGAAAAGGAGGCCTTTGGGAGACATTGTGTTTGCTGTTGCAGTTGGGAGTGCAGGGTTCTAACCCTCCCTGTCCTGGACAGCGGTAAGCTGCAGAACCTTCCACAAGAGGTTCAGTCCCCTTTGAGAGAGGTCCAAGGAGATCTGGAGTAACTTAGAAGGCATAAGGCTTCTCCTGATCAACTCCTGGAATCTCTGCAGTGTTTGCCGGAGGCTGACGGGGCTGCAAACTGTCTTCCCGGCTCTCCTTCCCTCTGGCTCCTCTCCCCTAATTCAGGTTTTTAATTGGGGGGAAAAATGGGCGTGTGTGCCGATGTGTGCATGTGGAGGTCAGGGAACAATGTTATGGAGCTGGTTCTTGCTCACTTTTCCATGGATTCCAAGATCAAACTCAGGTCATCAGGTTTGCTCGGCAAGTGCTCTACCCACGGAAGCATCTTGCTGGTCATACAGCCACGGTTTTCCTCGTGGCATCATAGAGAAAGGTATCAACATTTCAAAGGAAGCTGGGAGCAGAGAGCTGAGGCGGATCATCATGACCCAATGTACTCATTTCTCCGGGTGTGGCAGCTCTGTGTGGGGGACTGTGGGGAACAGGTGCACAGTGGAAGGGGTAAAGCAGTCAGATATCCAGGTCAGTGTGCTGGCACCAGGGGAGCACAGGTTAAGGTCATATGCCAAGAAAAACCAGCTCTTCCTGCCACAGGAAGACTGGAGATGGCTTGAGGCTGGAGACATTGACCTTAGGGTTCTCAGGCTGGCCTCCAGTTTGCAGCACGGCTCCCTCTGGTGGCTGAAGTGGGCCGCAGCTCCCAAAGTCACACTAGCAGGCAGACACAGTGGCTTTTTTTTTTCTTTTCTTTTTTTTCTTTTTTTCTTTTTTACAATTTTATTTATAACAATATCTGTGTTATTTAGTTGTAAAGGAATTCAGCAAAAATTATTAAAACGTTCACGTCCCCAAAATGGGGCTGCCCGCTTGCCCTTCCTTGGTATGCCCCAACTCTTCCTGGTCCTCAGGGGAGGGGAAGCTGGGGGAGTTTCCAAAGAATGTGTACAGCCCTAGGAGCCACAGGGGGGGCACCGGAGAGGGGAGCCTGTCTGGAAGGGGTACTGAGTATGGCCATCTCAGAGGTGCCCCTAAAATGGGAGCTGGGGTGACTTCCCTCAAGAACTACAACGACTCCATTCCTCCTACCTCACAAGGCCAAATCTTCCAGACAGGGTCAGCAGAGGACGCCACCTCCCCAGAACTAACCCCAGAGAACTGAGGGGGGAAGCTTGGACAAGGAGCCCGGACAAGTGTCTTGTACAGGCGCAAGGCTGTACCGCCAGCTTCCAGGGGTGTTTGGTAGGGAATGGAGATCAGCTCCTTCGTACCTTTGAGCCACAAGAGCCCTCCCTGCCCCCTTGAGGCAGCATGGGGTGGGTGCTGAGGAGCAGGCAGGAAGGAGGGTGGAAGAGATAATACTGTGCTTGCTTGCTCGCTCACATATAAAAAGTAATTCCTTCATTTTTACATTTGTACATCCGGCAGGGCCGGCCGGGGAAGGGCTGGCTGGGGAAGGGGGCTCATTGAAGGACGCGTCTGTCAGGGGCTTTCTGAGGACGTCCGCTGGGGCAGGGCCCTATGCCAAGGGATCCCCTATCTCGTCCTCAGGTCCCCGGCCCAGGAGTTCTCGCTTCTCGTCCGTGCTGGCCAGGGAGTGGCGGCTGCCATGGCCCCCCATGTAGAGTGTGGCATACACCGGGTTGGTGAAGTTGGTGGGCTGCAAAAATGATAGAGGGTTCAGATGGCTGGAATTTCCCAACCCCACTTCCGTGACATCGTTCAGTAAAACACCTTTGGTTGTCCTGCCCACCCCCAGTCCTTGGACCCTGAAAACCCTTTCAATGGCCTCCAGTCTACCTTGTCAGGGTCCAGGGCAAAATCGGCATCCAGTAGGCCCCCGACATCATCGGGCTCTCCGCCTTCATACATCTTGTAGGTAGGGTTCCCAATTTCCACATTCATGGCCCCGTTGGTCATCCGCTGGTGCTGGAAGCCCTTGGCCCTGGGGAGAGGCAGGAGTCAGGGAGCAGTGACGCTGGTGAGGGGCGTTATAAAATAAAAGATTCTCCAGATTCCCAGTGGCTTACCCTCGGACTCGCCGCTTGTACCAGAACACCGCTCCTGCCACCAGCAGCAGCAGCAGGAGCAGCAGGAGCGGGATCAGGATGGAGGCCATGTCTGGAGAGAGAAGTCAGAAAACTGAGCCTGAAGCCGGTGGGAAATGGGGAGTACAAGGCTCTTGCTCTAGGTCTTGGCACTCACGTCCAGGCTGCTGCTGACTGACGACCTGGTCCTCACAGCGGGGGCCCGTCAGATGGGGTGGGCACCTGCAGGCAGGGAAGCAAAGCTGAGTGGGTCGGCCTCACCTCTGCACCCACTGGAGGTGCAGGATCTAGGTGGAGCCACAGGGCCTGGAGGGCTCTCCTGCTCAGATCTGAGGGTGAGGGAGGCTCAGGCCCAACTCACTGGCACTCGGGCATCATCTTGCTGTTCATGGTACAGGAGCCGCCATTGCTACAGTGATCGACGCAGGTCAGACAACTAGGGGCTATCCGGCCATCAGTGCAGCTGCAGAAAGGAATCAAAATCTGGAGCTGGGGCTGGCAGGACAGGGGCATACAGCCGTGCCAGGGCTCGGGGTGGCAGGACAGGCGTACAGCCTTGCCAGGGCTCAGGGTGGCAGGACGGGGACATACAGTTGTGCCAGGGCTCAGGGTGGCAGGACGGGCATACAGCCGTGCCAGGGAAGAATGTGGAAGCAGGCCCCACTCACTTGCAAGTGACGTCTCCGGTCTGCTTACTGATCACGCAGGCACCTTGGAGACAACGGCTGCACTTGTCCACCTCACACTTTGTCCCCTCAAAGTAGACAGTGCAGCGACATTGTCGGGAGCCGTTGGCAGCCATCTGACACGTGCCAAAGTTCTCACAGTAGCCTGAGCACTGCCCTGTGGTTGGGAATGGAGAGAAAGTGCCCCAAGCCCACCTTCATGAGGGTCCACGATGCAGGGGTAAGGACTCTCCAGGACCTAGGGATGACTCCTACCTCCTCCTGAGCCCCTACTGCCCTGCCATGGACCCCGGGACACAAGGATGCCCCTAAGCATTCAGATAGAACATTCATCTCGCCAAATAATTCATTGTGACGCCTGGAGGTTCCCGACTCCAGGGAGGTGTGCCAACGTCGTGGGCAGCACCCACAGCCCGAGCATGGTTCATCTGCATGTGGCTTCCCTCCCCTCCTCTCAGCTTGCCCCCTTGTATTCCTGCTTCCCCCTTCTTCCCCGGGGCTGGGATGATTCACTCACGGTACTGGCAACGGTCACCCAGGAAGCCAGGTAGACATCGGCACTGGGGCTGGTTGCCCTGGTTGACGGTGCAGGTGCTGTTGTTGGCACAATAGCCTGCACACACCTGCTGGGTGCACTTGGGGCCTGTGAAGCCTGTGGGGCACCGGCACGTGGGCATGCCTGAGTAGAGAAGAATTTTGAATGGGACTGTGGTACTGGGAACCACCTGGGCCTACAACAGAGCGTGGAGGAACCCTGGGGAAGCAATGGCCAGAGGGAGTGGGTACTGGGGCAACAGAAGAAAAGAGGTGAGGTGAGACACCTGCCTGAGGATGGGAAGGACCAGTCCTGGGAGGGTTGGGGCTCGGGATGGGGAAGATCCAGTTCTGGGAAGGCTGGGGCACGGGATGGGGAAGGGCCAGTCCTGGGAGGG
>NC_022024.1:8989509-9013316 GCF_000317375.1 Microtus ochrogaster
CGGGATGGGGAAGGGCCAGTCCTGTTGGGGGCATACCAGAGGGGGAAGCGGCACAGGTGCCTCCGTTTTGACAGTACTCTGAGCACTGGTCCAGCTCACACTTGTCGCCTGTGTAGCGGGGCTGGCAGCGGCACTTGGGCTGCCTTCGCGCATTGAGGAAACAGCTTCCGCCATTGAAGCACTGGAGGGTGCAAGTCCCAGGCCTAGGGGCTGTGAGAAGAACTCTCAGGCCAGAGGGATGGGACCAACGGTAAGGGAAGCCAGAGGCTCCAGGGAACGATCCTAGGGTACCCGAGAAAGGGGTGTGCATACCATCTGGAGGGGGCGTTGGAGAGGGCACAGGCACACAGGTGCCATTATCCAGTCTCTTTCCATTGGGACAGGTACAGACAGGCCCACTGGGGCTCAGCAGACAGAGCCACTCACACTTCTTGCGGTCACAGGGGTTGGTCACTGCAGGTGAGCGGAAGGAAGGGGTGGACGCTGAGCAGGGCTCCTCCTGAGCCCTGTGGCCCTACAACACCCCCTCCTCACCACACCCCCTCCCCGCCACACCTTCCGGCTGTTTGTGTTGATGGTAAAGCACCACATCCGAGGCGTGGCTCAGGCCCCCGGTCAGGTTGACCAAGGGGCTGAGTCCAAACTTGTGGATCTTGAAGACACGGTTATTGATGTAAGTGACACCGTAGATATAGTCCTCAAACACATCGATACTGAAGGGGTGACTTAGGCCTGGGGGAGAGAGAAGAGTCAGGTACATCAAGATGGGTGCCTACACCCTGGACCCACTGTCTGAGACACCTGGCTTCGTCAGCCTAGGCACCTCCAAACTTAACACATCCAAACCAACAATCCCTGCCCCCTGCTGGCAAAAGGTCTCCTCATCCCAAGACTTCAGGGGTCACAGGAGACTTCAGTTTTCTCTCCCCCCATGTGCCAAGTTCTTCTACCCCTGCTGACTTTACACAACTTAATACTGGAAGAATGAACAAATGGACGGGTGGGGGCCCAGGCTACTGAAGGACGGAGGTACTGAAGCGAGGTCTCTGGGCTCAGTGGAAAGGGTAGGAGGCCTGGTGGCAGGGTTAGGGACCACGCTGCCACCCTCCTGACCTCGCTTGCTGTCAGCAGCCACGATGGGGTCAGTGCCGTTGAGCCGGATACTGCCGATGACCGATAGTTTGGCATCTGCCCAGTAGAGCCGCTCATTGTGATAATCCACAGCTAGGCCTGAGGTGAGAGAAAGTCATGAGGGCTCAGCCTCCGCCATGCCAGGCTGGGTGCGGAGAAGAGACCTGATTCTGTCTGGTGTCCGGGGCAACGCCACCTTGCTCACGTGGTCTCTCCCGGTCACCCACGGCCTTTAGCCCCAACCTGTTGGAAATGGTGTGCTCCACAGCCCTCAACTTTGGGGGACTTCTGAAGCAGCTGGGACCAGAACCTGCCCCTCCCACACCCTACCCCTGCCCCAGGGACCTGTGGGCCACTGAATGTTGTCCTGCACGAGAGTCTCTCGAAGGGTCCCATCCATCGCAGCTGTTTCAATCTTGGGATGGTTCCCCCAGTCTGACCAGTACATGGTACTAAGGAGGGAGAAGGGAGAGTGTGTTGGTCTCTGGGGCCAAGGAAAAGAGCATAGTGAAACAGCACTGGGCGCGGTGTGGGTGCTGCCGGGCAGCCGGAGGAAGATGCCCGTCCTCCTCACACTGAGATCCAGGAGAGCACCAGGCTAACGTCCTCTGCTCTAACTACAATATGCTAAGCCAGTAGCATCTAAAGGGGCAGAGCTGCCCCTGGAGGGGGGCCCAGATCTTGGCTGCATGTGACCGCCAATCAGAAGGGAGCCATTCAATAGGGCCGGAGTAGCCTAGAAGCCTGAGGTCTCTGTCCCCTGTGGATGACACCAGCCCAAACACCTCCCCCCAGGACCCTTGCCCACCCCCTCAGTGGGTCCACCACGATGGCATGGGGCTCATCAATCATGCCCGAGATGAGTGTCTTGCGGTTCTCGCCCTTCATTTGCGCCACCTCAATCACGTCTCGGCCAGAGTCGGTCCAGTACACATTCCCGGCCACCCAGTCGATGGCAATCCCCCGTGGCATCTTCAGCCCTGAAATCTAAGCGGTGTCACACATTCAGGGATCATCACCTTTTTGTCTTCCTGTTCATTATCCCTCTCCCCGAGTCTGCCAGCCTGCTCTTGTCTGTTACCCCTGACTAACACGACTACGACCAGTCTCCAGGTCTCTATCAGTTCAGGCTGATTGGGAACTCACTGTGTAGCCCAGGCCGACCTCTTATCTTTTGATCTTCCTTCCTCTGCTACTCATACGGCTGGAATTACAGGCATGAGCCACCATTCCTGGCATATTTTCATTTTTCTAGTTTATCCTCACTTTTTTTTTTTTTTAAAAAGGCTTTAGGGTGGGGTGGGGGCAGTGAGATGGCTCAGTGGATGAAGGTGCTCGCTGCCAAGCCTGATGACCTGAGTTCAAATCCCCGGGACTCAAGTGGTAGAAGCAGAGAAATAACTCCATGGCATGTACATGCAATGTACATACACACACACGCAAGCACTTTCTCTCTAAACATATAAAGAAACAAAGCGGTCTATAAAGCTGGAAGTATAGCACACGTGAGGTCCTAGCACTAAAGAAACAACCAGATAGATAAAAAAGCCTGTAAGATATTTTCACTGCTGTGGCCGGGGATCAAACCTACGGCTTCCCACATCCTACCACTGAACTCTGCAAAAGCCTAGGCTATGTATTAATCATCTTATTGACAAAGTGAAGCCCCGAGTAGTTGAGCAAGGTGGCCAATAGTGACATGGAGGGGTGACAAGCAGAAATCAGAGCGGGCTCTGATGCTGTCAGTCTGTCCTGGTGTTCTATGCTGCCACGTGGTGCCAACTAGTGACAGTCCTTACTGCTTGGGCTATCAGCTGTGCTTCAGCAGGCAATCTCGACTGCTCCTGCCTTCTAGCCTTAGGCTCTGCCAGCCCCTGCCATCGTGCTCAAATCTGTCAGGCTGGGCACTTACATTGAGGTGAGTGACTCCCCGGTCGATCTGCCTCCGGTGACGGTTGGAAGTGGTAGGAGGTGCAGCCGGTGGCAGGCTCCGGTAGGAGATGGTGCCCGTGTGCCAGTTGGTCCAGTAGACACGGCCGGCCTTGACGTGAACATCCATGGCGTCTATTCTGACGCTCTCGTCGCCCTGGAAGGCCTGCTCATAGGCCGAGTGGGGGTGCCCGGGGAACAGGCTGCGGATCTCATTGTCATCAGCAATGTAAAGGACCTGGTACTCGGAGCCTGCCAGAGTCAGAGACCGCCTGTCAGAGGGGCTTGAACGGTCGAGGCAAGAGCCCAGGGCCTGGGTTCCATCTTGGGACTCGCATGGCCAAGTACTGGGGAAAGATGACCTCCAGTCGAGACCCTGGCACTCTACAGACGCCTCTAGCCTAATCAAGCCATTGTTTTAAACAAGGGATGATTCTGGAGCATCCAATATCAGGCTGAGGACTTGACTCTGTGCCCCAGATAACAGAATGCCCAGATCCTTCAGAAATCTGCCCTCGCGACCCACCTCCCTACCTGACAGTTCCAGGAATTCTGCCGTGTGGTCATGGCATGAGAGCCTCTTGGCGGTGTGTATATACACGTCCACGTGCGTGTACAGTGTGTGAGCACAGGCACATGGAAGGAGCAATGCCTTGTTGTCAGAGCACGGGGGACTATGCAGGTGGGCCCATGAGCTGAGTCTAACTGTATCCTCAATCTAGGGAGGGCTGAGGGTTGTGCGCCAGGCGAGAGTGTGGCTCTCACATCTCAGAGAGCTTCAGAAGCCCAGCCGGTGGCCTCTAATTTTCCTATGCTTTGCTCAGGATGGTGTCTGGTGCACCTTGACTCTGGGGGGGCCACGCCTGAGCACTGAAGTTCCATTCCAGGCCAGCTCCATTTTCTATGCCCGCGTGGACTGGCTCCATCCACCCGCCCTGTCCTTCGCCGACTCAGTTACCTTCAGCCTTGCAGGTATTGTGCGTCTTCATGAAGTTGCGGGCACAGCTGCAGAGGTGGCCACCCTTTGTGTTGTTGCAGAGCTGCGAACAGGTGCCGAAGCGCAGGCACTCGTTGATGTCTGGGGGTGACATCGAGGGTCAGGGGGGAGTCTAGGAGCCGGGGTTCCTGCCCGTCTCCCATGCAGCTTCCTACCCTGACATCCGGGCTGGCCTGGCACCGTGTGGAAGCCGGAGCGGCAGGCACAATAGGCGGCTTTCTCGGTGCGCACACAACGTGCCTCGTCGCCGCAGATGCTAGCGTTGGTGGCGCAGCTGGTCAGCTTGGGGTCTGTGGGAGACAAACGGTGGATTTCCTCCCCCGAGCCCTGCCCCGTGGTACCCAGCCCTCTGCGCTCACGCCGGGCCCTACCGATGCTGCAGTCCTCTTCATCGGAGCCGTCACCACAGTCGTCAAACATGTTACAGCGCAGCGAGGATGACAGGCAGCGCTGGTTGCGGCACAGGAACTCCTTCTTGTCTTTGCAGTGGGGATTCTGGGTCGTGGGGGGCTCTGGAGAGGGAGGAAGCTTCAGGCTCTGGGTACTGACTGCACCACCCCTCCTCCCAGAGAGACCTGGCTAACGACGGTGTGTCCCGGCTGCTCCTCAAGCTGAGGCTGGGTGTGCTAACCCTGAAGACTTGGGGCCCCAGGAGGCCTCCAATATCTTTCCCAAGGGCTTCCCGCAGCCCAGATAGGACCCTGTCTTCAGCCTCGCAGGAGCATGCGCCCCAGGTGCAGCCCCCCTCACTGCCCTCAGCTCACCACAGTCTTCCTCATCTGTCCCATCCCCACAGTTGTCTGTGCCATCACACTGGCGCCCAATCCACAGGCAAACGCGGTCGTTCTTGCAACGGAAGGGCCGGTTGGGAGGACACACGAAGCGGGCTGGAGAAGCCAGGAAACAGCCAGGGTTAGACTTGGGGTGAGGGGTAGGGGACAGTTGGCCACTGGGGAGTATGGGAGCCATGTCCCTACCTGACACTGTCCTTGCCTTGGACAATTCCCTAACCCCACCTTGCTCCATCCTAAATCTTTTTTTTTTTTTTTTTTTTGGTTTTCCGAGACAGGGTTTCTCTGTAGCTTTGGTTCCTGTCCCGGAACTAGCTCTTGTAGACCAGGCTGGCCTCGAACCCACAGAGATCTGCCTGCTTCTGTCTCCAGAGTGCTGGGATTAAAGGCGTGCGCCACCATTGCCCGGCATCCTACGTATTTTTTAATTTTATTTGCATTGGTATTTTGCTACATGTATGTCCTTGTCAGGATGTCAGATCTTGGAGTTACAGGCAGTCAGGCAGTTGTGAGCTGCCACGTGGGTGCTAGGACTTGAACCCAGGTCCTCTGGAAGAGCAGTCAGTGCTCTTAACCACTGAGCCATCTCTCCAGGGCCCCCCATCCTACATCTTACCGCACTCCTCGGGGTTCTCGTCTGAGTTGTCCCCACAGTCGTCCTCACCGTCGCACTTCCAGGCCAGCGGCTTGCACAAGGTGTTGTTACATTGAAATTCATCCAAGGGGCAGGTCCTCACTGGGTGCAGGTGAACAGAGGGGTAGAAATGAACACAGGCTGCGGCTGCAGGATCGGATCTGTCAATCCCCTCTAAGGTGGGGCTGAGGCCCAGGGGTCTCCAGGAAAGCTGAAGCATAGCCTGACTCAGGTGTCTTAATTTCCTGCCCAGCGGGCAGAGGGTCAACGGCTTCCTCTGGTATTGGGAGGAGAGGCTACTTAGGAATGTGCCCACAGGGGTTCAGGATGCTACTCTTGAATAGATAAGAGAGGACACCTGAGCCTAGTGTAGCCTGTGGCAGGTGCCGGCTTTAGGTGGCGATCCTCAGCCTACAAGGCAGAACCAGGAAGGCTGCCTTTCTGGTTGGAACCCCTGCTCCAGCCCTCAGCTTCTCCAACACTGCTCCCTCAGGCTACTGAGCAGACCCTGACTCACTGCCTGCCCTGGGGAAAGACGGTAAGTAGGGTCTGGCCTCTAACCACAGTCAACTGGGCGGACCAGGTTCCTGCTGGATTTCTACATAGCTTGGCCCCTTAGCCAGGTTAGGGCACAACTTGCATAAAAAAATGTACCCAGTGGGCCTGAGCCTTGTCCATTGCTACATCCCCCACAACTCAGGCCAGTGCCTGGCTCTCAGTAGATGCTCGACAAAGGTTTGTGGCAGGAACAGTGTATGAGGGAAATAGAAGTGAACTGGGCCACACCATGGCCTGGGGGGTTGGGGCAGAGAGGCCAGGCCGGAGGGGCTCACCCCCGGTGCCACAGGCTTCCTCGTCACTGCCATCCATGCAGTCAGCATCCGCGTCACAGCGCCAGCGCAGGGGGATGCAGTGGCCACTCTTACACTGGAACTGGTCCATATCACAGCGGGGGGTGCAGTCTTTCTGTGGGGACGGGAGCCAGCAGCCTGGTCAGGGCCCTGGGGTTCGGCCCTAGCTCTACCGAGGCCACCCGCTTCCTTGAGATCTCTCTGCTCACCTCGTCTGAGCCGTCCGCACAGTCATGATCCCCATCGCACTTCCAGCGCCCAGCGATGCAGCGGCCGTTGGCACAGGAGAACTCACTCTCGGAGCAGGGCCGAGGGGCTGGGGAAAGACAGGACCCAGCATGGTGGGCACAGGGCATCTCCAGCCCTGGGAAATCAATACTACACCCAAGTCCAAGGCTCTTTCCTAAGTCTGTGAAGGCCACAGCTGACTGATGTCACGACCAACTCAACCAAACCCAGGCAGCTAACTGACTCTCCTCATGAGACCGGTGGGCAAAGACGGTATTCACACTTATTCACACTTATTCACACTAGGAACAGACACGGGGCGAGGGTGAGGGCCCTTGGTCCTGGCCTAGGACAGACCATGTAGGGGGGAGGGGCAAGACCACTGGGACAAGCAGCAGATCTGGGGAGAGGCCAGCTAAGGATGATGGGCAGAAGGACAGCACAGGGGCAGGCAAGGTTCCGGGGCAGAGGTGGCAGGAACAGGGGCACATCAGAGACACCTACCTCTGCGACCCCAAGAGGACAGTGTGAAAATGGAGAGAAACATGAGATGAGGTGAAATGGGCACGAGCTCAGATACACGGCATGGAGTGGGGTGGATGGAGCCGAGGGGTTGCTGACCCCCTTGCCCTGGGAGGGCCACCCCCTGCACAGGCCCCGGGAGAGGGAGGGTGACATACTGCAGCTCTCCTCGTCAGAGTTGTCCCCGCAATCGTTGTCATAGTCACACTGCCAGCGGCCGGGCACACAGCGGTTGTTCTTGCAGCGGAACTGGTACGGCTCACAGGTGCGCTCGTCTGGGGGAGGGGGTATCGGGGCAGTCAGAGACGGGTCTGGGGTTGGCAGGCGGGGTAGGAGAGCCTGGCTCTGGGGCTCAGGCAGGGACACGCTTGCTGTATATACCCGAGTGGTATCTATGGAAGGCGGCTGATTAGGGGAGCCAGTAAACACGAGTCTCTCCTGAGGGGTGGCTAGAGAGAGGAACAAGGAACTGAGAGGTGGTGGGGCCTGCCAGGGAAAGCTGCAGTATGCCCTATGCCCATGTGTCAGCTCTACAGCGTCCACAGGAGCCTTGCACTGGAGCCACACTGAGACCCGGCCAGCAGGCAGCCCAGAGGTCTATCCCCAAACTCTGTTCCTCCCTCGCTAACCTGAGGCCGCCTTCTCCCCACAAGCGCGGGCTCACCACACTCCTCCTTGGGCTCGTCAGAGCCGTCCCCGCAGTCATCCTCGCCGTCGCACTTCCAGCGTGCCGGAATGCAGCGGCCGGAGTCCTTGCAGCGGAATTCATCGACCCCGCAGGTCATCTGGGCTGCAGGACGTGGGCACGGGTAAGGAGAGTCTCCTCGGGGAGCCAAGGGGAGGGGTGTGTGTGCCCGCTGGGGTAACGGAGTCACAGGTGCTGCAGGGGAACGTGGGTGCCGGGGCGACGGGCAACTCACTGCAGTTGGCTGGTTCGTCACTGCCATCCACACAGTCATTGTCCCTGTCACAGACCCAGACGCGGGGGATGCAGCGCTTGGTGATGGAGCACTGGAACTGGTTGGGGGCGCAGGTTACCTCGGCTGCAAGGGGGATGAGAGAATGAGGACCCTACCCTCATGCCTCCTCCCAGTTCCCGGTGACCATGTCCTCCCTCTTCCAAAAGCCTGGCCCTGCCTGGTTTTGGTCAGGAGGAAGGAATGCTTTATCCCCAGCCTGGTATTTGTTTTTCCGGACCTGCTGTCTGTCCATACCAAACACAGTGCTTGTATAAGCAAACCAGGAGACACCCAATGTGACTCCTGTCACCACTCCAGGAAAGTTGACTAGCACCTCGACGGGAAGCAAGAGGGAACAACAGCGTGTGCCAATGTGCCCTGCCCACGTCCCTGAACCTGGCGCTTACGGCAGTCTCGTTCATCTTCCCCGTCTCCACAGTTGTCCTGTCCGTTGCAGCGGAAGATGCCAGGAATACAGCGGTTGGTGTTGGTGCACTTGAACTGACTGGGCAAGCAGACGTGAATGTCTGGGAGTGGAGAAGAGGAGGACTCAGGGCAGGTGGGGGCCCCGTGTCCTTCATGGGGGAGGGCTGGGCGGGGCCCGAGCAGCCGGAGCAGCAGAAATGCAGCCTAGAGAGAAGCTGCTGCAGGCTCTTGTTTCCTTGCTTGCGCTGGGGAAGGAATGACTGGCGTCTGGGCCGCTCCTTACCACAATTGGCCTCGTCACTGTTGTCTTGGCAGTCATTGTCCCCGTCACAGATGAAGGCAGGGTTGGTGCAGATGCCGGTTGAGCACTGGAACTGGCCTGGGCGGCACTTGAACTCGGCTGCCGAGAAGGAAGGCTCGGTGTCAAAAGTGAAGGTGGTGGGTCAGTGAGATGGCCCCGTGATGGTACGCATGTGCACCCACACACACGTGTGAACTCACACACACACACAAGAACATGCACGCACACACACGCGTATGAAAAGGAAGAGCAGGGAAGGGAGAAAATGAGTCACTGAAGTTTCTGGCCCTGGCGGCCAGCGAGGAGCCTCCTGCCTCCCATGCCGCCTGCGCCCACACTCACGACAGTCTGGAGGCTCATCCGAGTGGTCCCCGCAGTCATCCTCCGTGTCACACTTCCACCAGAAGGGGATGCACTTGTCGTTCTTGCACACGAACTGGAGGGCGGGTGGGGCAAGATGGGGTTGGTGGGGGCATGGGGCACTCAGAAGCTTTTCTTTCAAGGGGCAGAAATATTACAGAGAAATAGCGGTGGAGTTAGCGTTTGCGGGGAGGTAGAGCTGGACAGACAGTTGGGATGTGACGGATGTAGGAAGGACAGATGGGGATGTCTGTAGGGGACAGCACAGGACACGGGTGAGGTCAGCACTAAGGTGCGGAGGTGTTGGCGTGGGAATGACAGATGCGCGGGCATTAGAGTGGCGGAGGGGACACTGGCAGGAAGGCAGGGGGACTGAGGCATGGAACACTGTGAGTCTGAAGGGAACCCTACCTGGCTTGCTGTGCAGTTAGACACACAGGTACGGCCATCACCACCCAGATAAAAGTTGGTGGGGCAGGCACATTTGTGACCACCCCCAGGGGACAGCAGGCACAGGTTGCTACAGCCACCGTTGTTGACTTTGCAGGGGTGATTGGGCACTGCCAGAGAGAATGAGGTGGAAGGGTCATGACTCTGAGGTCACTGGCCTCTGACTGGGAGGGTGAGTCCTGCTGGGAATGATTTCCGGCCTTCTAAAGGATGTCTGGTCTGCTCCTCCCTGCTTAGGAGCACAGCAGGTCTTGATCCTGCGGCTTTCATGAGGGGACTGAGACCAGAGACAGGAAAGGGTCTTCCAAGGCCCAGGATCAGCTCAGGCTTGGACCTCACACCTGAAGTCCCCAGGATCTCTGTCTGCTTTCTGGGTTTCCTCTGACGCTCTTGGCCCACACTGTTCTCTGGACTCCCTAACTTCAGGGCATGGCTGCCAGGAGACCCCAGTGTAGAACCCAGGGTGGCTGGAAGCTGCTGAGGGTCTGGCCATATTGTCTATGGCCTCTGTAAGTCTGGCACCTGGCAGGGATGCTCAGTCAGTGCCAGGGTGACAGGAGTGCTGCTGAGAACCGGGCCTCCTGCACCCTGCATTCTCTTGCTTACCATCTGGCTGGCGCAGAGCATGGAAGACGTGAAGGTCCATGGGCCGGTGCAGGGTGCTGATGAGCAGTGTTTTGTTGGCACCCGTGGTCTTGTGGGCCCGGTTGATGGACTTGGTTTCCCAGTCTGTCCAGTAGACGTAATCTTCAAATAGGGTCAGTGCGAAGATGTGTGGGATGTCTTGGCTCAGCACTGCGGCAGGGGAATGCAGGGAAAGACACGACAGTAGTTAGCACCAAGAACAGACTGGGTTCCACGCCTGCTGACCTCCTGAACTCCTATCACAGCCCTGAGTTGGGAATGAACCCCAGTTCCAGATCTCTCTATGGCTTCCTAAGGCTGTATGGGGACAGCCTGTCTATCAGCCACACTGCTGCTCTAGAGGAACACACAGCACCTCCATGAAAGTACAGATCACAGATGTTCCTCAGATAGTTCTCCTGTGACCAGCCCTCAGGCTATCACCCTGGGCCCTTCCCCCACAAGGAGCTGGACTGTGGCCTGGCACCGGGCCCAGTCCAAGAGAAACACCAGGGTATTTGAAACCCCAGACCTCCGGCTTGTGGTTTCAGTACACCACGCCTTCTTGTCCCATCACTTTAGACCCCCAGGTAGGCCTGCTGGCTTTGGGCAGCCTCACTGGCATACGGACCAACGTGACGATTGGAGCCATCCAGGCTGGCAAACTCGATGTAGTCTTCACGGGCGTCAGCCCAGTAGATTCGTTCTGTGACGTAGTCCAGGGTCAAACCGTTGGGCCACGTGATCTTAGTGTCCACAATGACGCTGCGGCCAGACCCGTCCATGCCAATCCGACCGATCAGTGAGTGGTCACCCCAGTCCGTCCAGTAGAGGTACCTGGCAGGTGGGGGGCAATGAACCCCAAGAGTCTAGAGATTCATGGCGCCAGAAGCCTGCAGGGAGTCTGGGCTTGCTTCCCAGGGTGCCCCCGGCCCCTCCTGGCTACTTACCCATTCTGCACGTCCACCACCAGAGCCCTAGGCTCACGGAGGCCAGAGCTGACCAGCACTGTTCGATAGGCTCCATTGAGCTTGGACACCTCAATGGTGTCTCTGCCTTTGTCACACCAGTACAGGTTGCCACCCACCCAGTCCACAGCCAGCCCATCTGGGTTACTAAGGCCCGTCCGGTGCAGCACCTATAGGGGGCACAGTGAGGGAGAAGCCTGAGTGGGACCTTCCGGCTCTCTGGGGCCTGGCTTCTCCCTCCTGTGAAACGGAGCACAGCTCCTGCTCCTGGCTTCGCTGGGAAGATGACAGATCTAAAATGTCCTGTACCGAGCCCGAGACTAAGTCATTGTCAGCAGGGGCTCTGGGAACACCGGCACACACCTAGTGCACACAGAATCGCACAGCACAGCAGAGGGAAGGCAGGAAGGGTCCTTGTGTTTGCACTCTGTGTTTGGGGGGAGAAGCTAAAACAGGCAGGGTGTTCGTGTGGCCCAGCGATCGGGGAGAAGCGGTGTTGATGGGGACATGAGCTGTGTGGGGAGGGCTGTGGGGCTCATCCGTGGGGCCCCCTGGGTGCAGGTCAGCTGACCAGGGGCAGCCCTTCCTCACCTGCACATTGCTGCCGTTGAGGTGCATCCTTCGGATCATGCTGCCCTGGGTGGTCACGTCAGTCCAGTAGATCATCTGCTCTCGGTAGTCAAAGTCCAAAGCCACAGCATTGTTCAGGCCCTGCGTGTGGAACGGGGACAGGGAAGTCAGCTGCTGCTGGGACACATGTGCATCTGGGGGAGGATGTGGCTGGAGGGAGGGGCACAGGAGACAACCGTGGGCCCAGGTGGGAAGAACTGGGGAGGCTGTACTGGGCCCGGGCAGTTGACAGACGTGAGAAAGGCTTGGGCTTCGGCACCTGCTTAAGCAGTGTGTAGTTGGAGCCGTCCAGGTTGAGCCTGCGCAGGTAGTACCGGTTGGCGAAGATGAGGAATGGCTCCTCATCTGTAGGCAGAGGGTCCTGGTCAGGTATGTCCTTGTACCTCCAGTCTAGTCTACCTTCAGCTATATTATCCCACGCCCCTGCCCTCTCCCTGCCTGCCACCCCCTCCCTGCCCACAGCTGCCTGAACCGTATCTCACCAGTCACGGCTTTGCAGCTGTGGGGGTCGCCACCACGGGGTGCGTAGCCCTCCACACACAGACACTTGTAACTGCCATGGGTGTTGATGCAGAGCTGGCTGCAGGGGAAGGTGGTGCTGCACTCATCCACATCGGCACAGGTCCTGCCGTCGTCTTTAAGCCGGAAGCCAGGGCGACAGCGGCACTGTGGGTACAGGGAATCTGGGCTTGAGGACACAGCAGGGGTCTGGGCTTCCCCTGCTGGAGACCAGGGACGACCTGTCGCCCAGAGCTTTCCTCCTACCTTGGTGGTGTTCCTCACACATCCCTCATCTCCCAGTCCCTCAGTGTAGCTTAGCGCAGGCTAAGGCTCTTTGCCATCTATATTCTCTCTTCCTTGGACATTTAAATAGCATCTCCAGGAGAACAATTCTTCCTCCAGGCTGGGCCTCCCCTTGAACTCCAGAGCTACGCATCTGTCGCCTGCTTGACAACCCCACTCATTTCTCTCCTAGCCTTTATCTCACCCATGAACAAACCCACACTGATGGAGACTCTAACAGTGACTTCTGTCTGCCCCTGCGACATCCCCAGAGCCCAGCACACTGCCAGGCAGAGTGAGTGCCCAATAAGAACTTGATGGATGGTTGAATGAGGGAATGGAGCCGCTGTCCCATCCATTCAGGATGTACCTTAAAGCCGATCTTAAGGTCCTCGCAGTCCTGACTGCAGCCACTCAGCTTGCGGCTGAGACACTCGTTGACGTGGCACCCGCGTTCGTCGGAGCCGTCCCCGCAGTCATCCTGGCCGTTGCAGAGCAGCGCCTCAGCCACGCAGCGCCCACTGCTGCACAGGAACTGCGACGAGGCGTTGCATTTATGCTCTGCGGAGGGCGGCGGGAACAGGTCAGTGGGCTCACAAGAGGACAGGAGGGGAGGGGGCCGGAGCAGCCGCGAGGCTCACCTGGGCTGGTGCAGTGCGGGTTCTTGGGGGCCTCGTCACTTTGGTCATGGCAGTCATTCTCACCGTCGCACTCCCACTGGCGGGAGCTCAGGCAGCGCCCGTTGGCGCAGCGGAACTCGTTGGGGCCGCAGGTTGGGTACTCTGTGTCGGGGAGGGGACGATGAGGCTGCTACCCTGGGCACGGTGCAAGCACAGCTAGGCAGGGCTCCCCCTCCAGGCGCAGGACTCACCGCACTCGGGGGATTCGTCAGAGCCGTCCGCACAGTCCCGGTCATGGTCACACACAAAATGCTTGGGAATGCATAGGCGGTTCTGGCACATGAATTCGCGGTCGTCACAGGTGCTATTGTACACTGGGGACAGAGGCAGAACCCCCTCAGCCCTCTCTACAAGCTGTGGGTGGTCACCACCCCATCCTGGGGTTCCTGGGAGGTGAGAGGGAGAAGGGGTGGAGCCCTGGATGGGGCGGGGTGGGGAGGGTGTCTGGGCACAGGGCTAAAGTCACAGATCCGTACTAACAAAATGCGCGGCTCCCACTGAAGTTTTCCTACCCTTGACCTCATCCGCCAGCAATTTGCAAAGCAAGGCCGTGAGGCCTGCTGCCCACCCGCGCCTCGTTGCCTCTCCCACTCACGGCATCCGGCTGAGATGCTCTCATCGGCGCCATCCGCGCAATCCCTGTCTCCATCACAGAGCCAGCGCTCAGGGACGCACACGTGGGTGCCAGGACAGGAGAAGGAGGAGGGGCCGCAAGTCTTGCCTTCTGCGTGAGGAGCAAGGAGACAGAGATGGACTCAGGAGAGGACGGGGTCTAGCGGGCAGCCGTGATGACATGCCCCGCTGATGTGTGGATTTGTGTGGATTCTATAGGGGACAGGATGAGCATTTCTTCCGGGGGCACCTCCCAGAATCTGGTTCAGGCTGCTCCTCACCGCAGTGAGCCGCCTCATCGGAGCCGTCCCCGCAGTCGTCACTCCCGTCACACAGCCACTGCTTGGAGATGCAACGGTGGTTCTGGCATTCGAACTGGGCCTCTGAGCAGAACTTGTCTGGAATAGTCGGAGAGTGTAGTCAGATGAGAAGAGGGGCGGCAGGCAGCTGCCAGGGAAAGACAGGAGAGGTGCCTGTGGTGTCCCTTCCTGAGAGGCTCCTCAGAAGCTGAGGTGACCTATTCTCGAGCTTGAGGGCACTCGCACACAGACTGAGGTGGGACCCGGGTGGGGTCTTCACGCACTGGGGCGCTGGGGTACTCGGCCACTCACTGCAGTGGGTCTCGTCCTCGCCGTGCTCACAGTCGTCTTCCTTGTCACAGGTCCAGCTCATGGGGATGCACCGCCCACTGGGGCAGGCAAAGTAATTGAGCGGGCACCGCGGACGCTTCACGCCTGGGAACAGAAGGGAGGCGTGAGGACGCTGCGAGCCCTGGGCCCGCCATCCACCCAGCTGCCCGCTGCCACAGTCACCTGGGCAGTCACGCTCGTCGCTGTAATCTCCACAGTCGTTGGCCCCATCGCACACCCAGCTGGGCGCGTAGCAGAGGGATGTTCGCTCGCAAGGCTGGAAGAGCACGCCTTTCACGCCCAGGCGGAAATAGCTGCTGCAGTCGGTGGCACCTGGGAGGGGGAGGCGAGGGTGTGGAGGTCTAAATGTAATCGGCCCCATACTCTCACAGGGACTGGCACTATGGAGTAGGTGTGGCTTTGTTGGAGTGGGTGTGGCCTTGTTGGAGGAAGAGTGGCATTATGGGGGCAGGCTTTGAGATTTCCTATGTTCAGGATACCACCCAGTGTCTCAGCTGTCTGTTCTGTTGCCTGCAAGATGCAGGACTCTCAGCCGCTCCTCCAGCACCATGTCTGCCTGCATGCCGCCATGCCCCCCATCATGAGGATAATGGACTGAACCTCTGAAACTGTAGTGAGCCACCCCAGTTAAATGTTTCCTTTAGAAGAGTTGTCATGGTGTCTGTTCAAAGCCTACATGGGTCATACTCAGTTCCCCCTAAAACACATTCCAGGAGCAGCTGCTGGCCCCTGGTGCCTCTGCTGTCAGAACATGTGAGAAGCACTTCGTGTCTGGTGCCCTCCGCTCATTCTCTACCTCCAGGGGTCCCAGGGGCAGGACGGACAGGCAGGGCCCAGAAGGCAAGGGGCTGCCATGTGGGGTCAGGAAGGCTGAGAGGAAACAGCACAGACCAGCTGAGGTAGGAGGGACAAGGGACAGAGCTGGTCTGAGGATGGAGCAGACACAGGCAGGATACTCACTGCAGTTCATCTCATCAGAGGCGTCCTCACAATCCACAAACTGGTTGCAGCGACTGGAGTTCCCGATGCAGGAGCCGTCCCGGCAGCGGAACTCACCCATGCCGCAGGCGGTCTCTAGAACAGGGCCCATGGGTACCATCAGGCCGGAGTCCCTCTGGAGGGCCACAAAGGCCCAGGACAGAGCTCCAGTCTTTGGAGTGCCCTGAACTAGCTATCTTGGGCCTGGGGACAAATACTTAGCCCGAGTGAGGACAGGGTGGAGGCAGAGACCTAAAGTGGGCGAGGTCGGAGGCTGGGGCTTGCAGCGACCCACTCACTGTTGCAGGGAATCTCATCGGAGCCGTCCCCGCAGTCATCCACCCCGTTGCACCACAGCATGTTGGAGACACAGCGACCATTGTTGCACTGGCGGAAAGTCTTCTTGCAGCGGCGTGAGTCTGCAAGGGGGGAGGTGTGGTCGAAGCAGGTACAGGAAGGGGCTATGGAGCTGGGTCACGTGGGGCAGGGGACTGGGGGAGAGGGTCCTAGGGGGCCGTGGTCTGGGAGGAGGAGCGGCTGCAGAGGCTCCTTACTGCAGTAGGAGGGCTTCTCGTCTGACTTGTCCTTGCAGTGGGAGACACCGTCACAGGTAAGGCTGAAGCTGATGCATTCCCCGTTGGCACACTCAAACTCATCTTGCGCCCGACAAGAAGAGTTCGTAGCTGGGGACAGAGAGGTTTCCATGAGCTGGGGCCCAGCCCGAGTCCAGCTTTGGAAGAAGTGTCCCCTAGCAGCCTCTGCCCCAGCTAGCTTCCTCACCCCGGCAGGTGAAGTCCTCCTGGAGGATCCGGCCCCCTCTACAGGAACAGTTGACATGGCCTTGGTGGGTGAGCAGACACAGATCCTGGCAGCCTCCGTTGTTGATACGGCAGGGGGACAGTTCGCCTGCGGGGAGACCGCGAGCTGCAGAACGGTCCCTGCTCTGGACACTCCCAAGATGCCCACCTAACATTCCAGGGCTCTGCACGACCCCAGCGGCCACAGAGGTTCCCAGCAATGGGGAGGACCTGGCGTGGGTGCTGACGTGGTAAGGCACGTGGGCACTGGGGGCTTTGAGATGAGTGTACAGTGGTGGCCAAGGGTGTGTGCACAAGGCTAGGGAAAGCCTTGGATCTGTTAGTGAAACACACACACACACACACACACACACACACACACACACACGTGCAGCAGGTCACCTGCACCAGGTGTAGGTATGCGTGTTTATGTACAGGCTGAGGGTGGGCACAGGCTGCACCTGGCATGTGGGCATGAGGTCAGGTTTGGGGTGTGGGTAGCTTGGGTGGAGGGAATTACTAGGCATTCCCGTGACAGGATCTCCAGGGATAGGAATGGGGATGAGGCTCTTGAGGCATGAGCAATATGAATGTGTATTTGTGTGCAGTTTGCATGAGATGGACCCAAGTATATCAAGTCCATGCATGTGAACAGATGTCTTGAGGGAGCTGGGGCGGAGGGGTGTTAGAGCTTTCGGAGTTTATGGGAGGTTAAAGGCATGTAAGGATATTTATCTGTACAACGGGAGTCCTGAGAGACTAGTGCACACATGTATGGAAGCACAGAGGACAGGAGAGCAAGTGGCAGGCCCCACTCACAGCTGTTGGTGTCGTTGGCCACAGCGATGATGCCCATGGGCTGCTGGGGGATGTCCACTCGCAGCAGCTTCATGTCACTGCCCACGTACTTGTTGGCCCGCTGCACTGCCCGCCGTACCCAGTCAGTCCAGAAAATATGCTCCCCGTACACAGCCAACCCAAAGGGGTGGACAGGCTCTGACTTTAGGATCACCTGTTGAGACAGCAGCACCAGTATCCCCATTTGGTTCAGGGCCCTTTACCAACACTGACCCGACAGTGGGGCCTGGGAAGTCAGAGTCGGAAGGATTCGTAAATGCATCTTGCCTTCTCCCTTGTCTAAGCGATGTCAGAACCCCACGGGCAGAGGTAAGAGCTCAGACGGGTGTTTTCATTCCCAGCTTTCCCTGCCATGTCTCAGATCGCCCAGCCCGGCTGTTCTGACTTGGTTTCCCCTCACGTCCCCACAGACTCACGTAGCGGTGGGAGCCGTCGTACTCGCACCGCTCGATCTTGTCCAAGGTGGCGTCCGAGAAGTACAGCTTCTCCGCACGGTGGTCAATGGCCAGGCCGTTGGGCGTGCGGATGTCCTTCTCGATGAGGGTCAGGACGTTGGCTCCGGAGAGGGCTGCCCTCATGATGCTTGGGTGAAGCTCGTTCCAATTGGTCCAGAACATCAGGCTGATGGGAGGGGGCAGAGGCATCAGGAACCAAGGGTCTGCCTGGACATGGGCCAACCTCAGAGCCAGCTAGAACCTAGGATGTGCTCCACAACCCGGCAGCCATAAAGGCCAACACAGCCTTGGTGCTGAGAAGAGCCCAGCCACCGACCATTCAGTTGCTCCGGTGTGTGCCCATGGGGATGTGCTGTAGTCCGTGAAATGACCACCTGCATTTGCTGAGACAGGAGGCTGTGTTGCCAAGTGACTCAGGCTCCCAGCCTCCGGCCTGGTCCTGCCTCCACCACTTTCCAGCTTAGGCAATTTACCTGACCCCTCTGTGCCTTAGTTTTCTCCTGTTTAGTGGGGATGATACTGTTGCCTCACAGAGGGTTACAGAATTTAACAGTATATATTCATCTCAGTCACACTTTTCTGTGAGTCTACGGCTAACTGCTTTCTCTGAACTGAAGCGGGAAGTCCTTGTTAAGTGTTGAGCGTTTCCTTGGTCTCAGGCACACACGGGTCATACCCTCAAAATTTGCTTTCTCCACAATTTTAGGGCCTTCGTGGATGTGGAGTCTGACTTCCAGCCACGCCCTGCTGCTTGTGGGGTGGCGGTGAGGACCCCAGGGACATCAAGCACAAGAACGGTAACATGATCGCCCTCAGAGCCTACAGTGGATGGCAAGCCCTGGGCCTTGGTCCCTGAGAGTCCCTCACTTGAACGGGGGCAGTGAGCCCTTTCCCCCTTCCTGTGGGATGTGCCGAGGAACGTAAAAAGCTGCTTCAGAACAGAACCTGCCCCTGGCCACCCACGCCTCAGCCCCTCCCTGCTCCGACCTGTTTATTCTCCACGCAGGGTCTCCAACCTTGGCCTGCCTTGAACTCCCTTTGTAGCCAAGGATGACCTTTAACCTTCTGATCCTCCTGCCTCCGCCTTCCAAGTGCTGGGGTTATAGGAATGTACTATCATCTCAGGTCTACGCGGTGCTGGGGATTGAACTTTGGATTATACACATGCCAGCAAGCAGTCCAGCACTAGCTACACAACGATCCTCTTCCACCTCCTTATTCTCCCGACTCAAATCTATCACAGCAAAACTTGACTCTTCTTAGTCAGGTTTCTCTGTGTAGCCCCACCTGTCTTGGAACTCACCCTGTAGACTAGGCTAATCTTGAATTCAAAGATTAACCTCCCAAGGACATGGTTACACCCGGCTAGTGAGAGAACTCTTTATGGACGAAGGTGGTACCCATCCAGCCTGTCCTGGCCAGCAGCAAGAGCATGCTCTCTTGTCCTTCCCCCCTCCATCCTTTAGGTAAGGCCTGGTGTATCCCAAGCTAACCTTCAACTAGTTATGTAGCTCAATGACCCTCAACTCCGTTGTTCCACCTCTATCCCCCAACGATGGATTATAGGCATGAGTCACTATGCCTAGCCTGAATGTTCTTTCTGGACTTGTACAGTCTGGCCAGTGGCTTCCACACCCTTAGATCCAGCGCAGACCACACTCACAGTGGAGCATCACACTGGCTTACAAAGGATGCACTGTGGGTTAAGAGTTTGGCAACATGCTGGGCGGTGGTGGCGCACGCCTTTAACCCCAGCATTCGGGAGGCAGAGGCAGGCAGATCTCTGTGATCCAGGGCCAGCCTGGTCTACAGAGGGAGTTCCAGGACAGGCTCCAAAGCTACAGAGAAACCCTGTGTTGAAAAAAACAAGTTTGGCAACAATGCTTTGTGGGACAGTGTGATGGGGGAGGGGAGGCTCTCCTGGAGTAAGTAGCCGGCAGCTAGAATCATGGTGGACTCTCTACCTGTTCAGCTGTATGCTTCCCAAAGCCAGCATTGCTCCAGCGGGGATCAGAAGTACGGCTGTCTGAGCCTCTATCCTGATGCACTGGCTCGTACCTGGTCCCCAGGACAATCTCATGACTCTCCTGGGGTATCACGTGCCATGGGTATCCGTGTCCACCATCACCCCTCAGCTGCCTCCTGTGGACACGCTCCTAGACTTGCAGTCAGGGCAGGCCACTGGCACCGTCACGCTCTCCTCTCCCTCAACATTCTTCTCACCTCATCCATTTGTATTTTAGTTTTTCAGAAACCACTGGCTCTGGGATACGGGCAGGGCATTTTCCTGGGCTCAGCTGAGAGGAACTTGGTGGGTAACAAGGAGAGTGTCTCTTCTAGCCTGGCAGAAAACTGAGCTGACCTCAGTCTCTCCCTGAGGCCCCAGGGCCAGCCCGGACAGGTGAGGTCACCAAGGGCAAGGTAGGGAATCTTCGTGTCCCCATATTCAGACAGCTAGGGCAGAAGGGAACAAGGGTCCTCGTGCTGGGTCTCCTGGGCTGGATCTGGCGGGGATCTGGCGGGAGTTACACCAAGGTGAGGAGTGAGGGGTACAGTTACCATTCTATGTGGTTGCTTCTGGGGCTTGTTGGTCCCTTTGTTCCCTACCGAAGCTGTTTGAAAACACCTGATTCCAGCTGATCCGGGCCAGGGAAGTTGCTCAGGCATGAGCCAGGACAGTTATGGAGAGGGTGTGGCTCACTGGCAGCCCACCGAGCAAAATGAGGAAAGGCAGGACAAGCTGGAGACAGGTGGGCCAGCCCCCTGCCCTGCTCAGGCCTGCCATGCCCAGTGCAGTAGACTCTGCTGTCCCCTTGCTGACCTCCTGTTCTGCTCCTTTCCTACTCTTCCCACCCTGAGCCTTGTGCCCACAGCTGCCTTCTGTCACCATGGACAGACCTGTCACTGCCCCGGCTGCTCATGGATGAGACCTCTGCTGGGCTAGGGCTTCCACATGCTCAGGCTCAGTGAACTTCGCTGGAGCCAAGCCCTAGAGTCACAAGGTACTTATTCAATGTTAGAGTGTGGCCGTGTGATGGACGACGGTCACAAAGCCAGAAGCGTCCCTTACAGCCCTCAACCTTCCCTTTGGTTCTGGCATTTGAACAATTATCCTTGTTCCACATTGGATAATGGAGGAAGCTGAAGCTCAGAGAGGTTATGTATCTCACTGAGGCCACACAGCAAGCAACGGTGGAGCATGCCTCTCCTGCCCCTGCCACAAACACAGGCCCCCTGCCACCGCTTCCCACCCCTGAGGCCCAGTAGCTCACTTCTGGCACTCGTCCAGCACAAATGCCCTGGGATGGTCATCTCCCGACATGGTGATAACGGTCTCCCTCTCGAAGGCCCCTGGGCGAGTCTGGTCCACTGTGTGGCGGGTGATGGTGGATGTTGTGTAGCTTGTCCAGTACAGCGTGTCCCAGCCACGGTGATAGGCCAGGCCTTCCACAGAGCCAACATCTGTGAGAAACAGAGCAGAGGACTTGTGGGATGTGGGAGTGTAGCTAGAGGCCTCTGGTCTGATTTGCCTCAGCTTCTCCCACATCACCACCTGTGCCATGACCCGTGGCCCACCTTCCTCCTCCTCCCCTGCGCCCTGACACCTTGCCTGTCACACTCTTTGGGAGCTGGGGTTCCTGCTTATCCACGTGTGGAGATTTCAGGTAACTAAATCCTACGAGGGCCAGACTGGAAAGATTCCTACTTCCAGAGGCCTTGAACCGGAATATTTTGTAAAGCCGACACAAAGTCGGGGTAGAGCATATAAAGAGAGAGAGCTCACAGTGGTGTCCTCCTCCTCCAGGGGAGGCTCAGCGGCCACTCTGTGTGCCTGCGCGGCTGCCAGAGCCTGACTACAATGTGACATGAACCACACGCAGGGAGGGGCTGGCTCCCAGTCTCCCCTGATGGAGCTGAGATTAAGAGTATCCAGTTGAGCTGCTGGGGGTAGATCCAAGGTCCTGTACACAGTAAGCATGTACTCCTCCACTGAGCTCCACCAGCCCTCGGACACTCCATTTTTAGACAGACAGGACACTGTGCAGAAATGTCCCAGGACTCTGAAGGACAGGCCTGTTCTTTTTCTGCTGTGTAACCTGCACCCAGTTCTGTGCCTAGATGGTCTATATGGACCTGTATGAAGAGAGGGACCAAAGGGGAACTGGGAAGGATCCTCAGGTGACACAGTGCTTGCCTAGATGCACAAGGCTCTAGGCTCAAGTCCTAGTGCCATAGCAGAAAGGCGTGGTAGTGCACACTTATAACCCCAAATGACCCCGGCACTGGGGCAGGGCACGGTACAGGCAGAAGGATCAGAAGTTCAAGCCAAAGCCACCTGTGGCAACACAGAAAGTAAAAAGGCGGGAGGGGCAAATGGGCCAAATATCCCAAGCAGACAGCTGGACGCGGAAGCTGAGAAAACAGAAGGGGTAAAGGACCGGGCAAAAGAGCCGAAAGGCTGTTTCCTGGTGACAGTCTGAGGTTGGCACTGTCTGGAAGAGCCACTGGCTGCTGAGCTCAGCCTTCCTGGACATGCTTCTAAGACCCTGACTCCTGAGGTCAGGGTAGGATGCTCGCGGGAGCTACTGAATGCTACATGACCAGAGTTGCACCTAGGCCACGTCTGCTGCCAGAATTGTGTATCCTGGGGCAGAATGAAGCCAATGCAAGCAAGGAAAGAGCCTCTTTCTGGGGAAATGTGCAGGCTACTACAATGGCAGTGGACCTGGCCACTTAGGACAGTGGTTTTCAACCTGCCTAATGCTGCGACCCTTTAATACAGTTCTTCATGATTGGTGACCCCAACCACAAAACCACTTTCATTGCTACTTCATAACTACAATCTTTCTAGTTATGAATTGTAATGTAAATATCTGACATTTGACCCTTGTGAAAGGGTCATTTGACACCCCCCCCCCCGGGGAGTTTTGGCTCATAGGTTGAGAACCACTGCCTTAGGACCATACAGCAGGTGGGACTCAGAGCAGCGGGAGGTTGGTTGGTGCCTGGGGAGGACTGGGGCTCGGCTCACTTTCCACGATGGTGGTCCTCCCTGAGCCATCATCATTGATCTGCTGGATGTTCCCGAAGTGGATGTCACTGAAGAAGATGCGATTAGGGGTGCCCGGGGAGGTGCCCGCTCGGTAGTCAAAAGCCAGGGCAATGACATTCTTCATGTGCTCAGGGTCCTCGAAGGGCTGCACTGGGGCGTTGAGGTTGCGCTCATCCGACAGGTGGATGCTCTTGAGGATGGTGCGCTCCGAGTAGAGCAGGTAGCCGGCGTACTCTCTGCACGAGGCGCCATCTTCTGCCAGCATCCCGTGGGCACAGGCACAGGCTCGCTGTCCACCGCCCCGGTACAGACAGAGCTGCTGGCACCCGCCATTGGCTACCGCGCACACGTTGGTACCTAGGGGCAGAGGGCATCAGAATAGTACAGTGGACAGGGTAAGGGTCTTTGGTGCCTCTGACCTCTGGGATCCCAGCGGGGGATTTCAGCAGACCCCTGCTCAGGCACGGTATATAGTATCCAGTCTTTCTTTCCCGCCCTGGAGGCTCTGACTGCTCTCCGAGTCCCTCTTCCTCCACACCAGGCTGTCCTTGTTCACCTTTCTGTCTGTCTCTGTTGAAGACCTTGATGTCTTTGAGCTGCACACCGATGCCAGTTCTCAGGGGCACCGAGTCCGTGGCATTGTCTTTGCACCCGCGCTTGATGGAGCCATTGGCGTGAGTCCTGGAGAAAGGAAAGGCATGAGTAGGGTACCAACGAGCCAGAAAGGGAAGACATGCGGGAAAAGCAGAAGCGGACACGGAGCTCACCTGTCACTCCAGTAGATGAATTCCTCAAACACGGACACCGAGAACATGTCCATGTTATTGCTGGCCAGGACAACCTCGCGGTTCTCGCCTGTCTCCAGGTCGATGCGTTCAATCTTGTCCATCCGGGCATCACACCAGTAGAGCTTCCCACCCTGCAGGTCAGAAGGGCCCACCTCACCGCAGGGCCCTAAACTCACAGCCAGTGTCTGCATCTCAGGCAGCAGGAAGGGTACGCCATGTGTGGGGCTACAACTCTGCGCCATACTTTCTTTTTTAAAAAGATGTATTTATTTATTGTGTATATTATTCTACCAGAACGCCAGCAGGGGGCACCAGATCTCATTAGAGATGGTTGTGAGCCACCAAGTGGTTG